>NC_073313.1:336754893-337060393 GCF_027595985.1 Sorex araneus | reverse complement strand
AGGGAAATTAAGGTTATCCCAAGAAATGAACTTGTTTCTTCACATAAGCAAAACAATGAAGAAAGGAAAAGAAAAAAAGGATGAGGTGATTGGAGGCTCCACTGCTCCATCAACCAAGGAGGGGAGTCCAAGTCTTTGATGGTTTGAGTCATCATTGAAAACTCAGCTCCTGGGGACACTGTTTGCAAAGGATAACACCCAGCAGAGAGGTCCTCGCTGCATGCTGCTAAATCAGAGAAGTGATGACAACTTCATAAAAACATGAAAGCTGAACAGAGGAAGTAAACATCATTCTGACTATGCTTATGAAACTATTTTTG
Source organism: Sorex araneus (assembly GCF_027595985.1). Lineage (NCBI taxonomy): Eukaryota > Metazoa > Chordata > Mammalia > Eulipotyphla > Soricidae > Sorex > Sorex araneus. The sequence goes on along the minus strand of NC_073313.1, from coordinate 337,060,073 downwards.
TAGATTTGTGATTTACCATTTTCATGCTAGTTCACACTTCAAGTACGATTGAGGTTCTGAAGATTACACGATAGGCACTTAGTACGATAGATTTACTGTTATTTTCTTTTATCACTGTCACTGTCACTGTCATCCCATTGTTCATTGGTTTACTCAAGTGGGTGCCAGTAACATCTCCATTTGTCCCAGCCCTGAGATTTTAGAAGCCTCTCCTTCTCATTTTCCCCAACAATTGGAGGCTCTTTTCAGGTTCAGGGGAATGAGACCTGTTATTGTTACTACATTTGGCATATCAAATACACCACGGAAGCTTGCCAGGCTCTTCCGTGAGGGCGGGATACTCTTGGTAGTTTCTCAAGATACCATAGAAATTTTAAATAAACAGAACTCATGTCATACTCACATGAGCATGCAAGTATAATGAGTAAATTGAATCTTTGTTAAAATTGGTATATATTCTATGAACAAAATGTAGACTGATGAGGCATTCTTACAAAAAGTTGTTGATGTCTTCTAAGGCACTGAGCGCCTTAGAACAAGTATTACTAAGAAGTCTATCTAGTCTCCCTCTCTCTGAAATACACTTGGGGAATGATTTACACTGGGTCAGTGTGGTATCATCTGGTGAACAACTTGTCGAGAAGGAATTCCACAGCCCCCCCAGTCCCCCTTTACCTAGTGGGAGCTTCAGGAATGCCGGTGCTTCCCTGAGATACTCAACAGTGAGAGTCACTTCATCGCCAGCATTTCTCAGTAGGTGTACCTGTCAATATGACAAAAATAACTATTTTACCATCACAAAAGACCAGCCACAGCAACTTTAAAAATAAAGTCCTTTCACACCTAGCCTGTGCAGAATCAATGTTCATGTTCATCTTTGGAACAGATGACTTTGAAGGCAGAACTGGAAAAGTGAAGGAGTATCTATGAAGCCGCTAGTACACACCCCTGCATGTTATGCTCACACACATCTCAGATGTCTGCCACTGCTCAATCATGAAATTTGACTTCACACACTCTGTGGATGTAAATAGTGAAAACTTCCAAATTATTAGTACAAGGACCCAATTTTCTGGCACTGGCAAAACACACATCAATGGGCTTAACAAAAACACAGTAAGCGATGAGTATTAGTCTCAGGTATAAATGATATTTGAACTCTCAAACGATTGTGAATTGAGCATCACTTCAATAGGACAGAACAAACTTCTGGTCTGGAAGGTAAATTTTTGCTTGGCTCTAGTTACTTCACATACACTCAGAAATTATTCATTACTTGCAACATCGTTTGTCAGCGATTCCTACTCAAGACACACATCACTGTTTGGAAATTTGATGTGGACCCAAAGACGAGAAGTCATGAGGCTGAGTTTACCAGATCTACGATGGTCCCGTTCAAGAATGTTTGCTGTGCATCCTCTTTTCGCAGAAGCAGCAACCCTCAGCCCATCCTCCACATGAGCCTGTTATCAACTGGATGAGTCTGCTAACCTCTTCACTCTTTTATCTCTTGCCTCTTTATATATCTCATAAACCAAATTACCCATTATTGCATGTACACTGATGGCTGTAGACATATTTATAAACTCCTTGGTGGCACTAGGAATAGGGCACATCAGAATCAGGATTACAAATCTTGGTAGATCTCTATTATCTGAGGTCCCACATTTTTTTCCCTTCTGCTGACAGTTACATCATGTTTACCACTGCTGCTGACCATCTATGCAGCTCCGTCTGGGCCCTCTGAATGTCTGCCCAGATTCAGGCCCCCTCAAGGACAGGGCCTGTGTATTGCATATGGCTGGCTTTACTTCAGCCTGCTCTGAGGGCTCTACTCTCTGGCTTGAATCCCATTACATTGTTCAGGTCTGGGTCAGTCAACATGCTGAAGTGCCTCCTACAGCTCAAAAGAGTATTTTAAAATTCCTTTCCTCCTCCTACGAAGTGTTATTTACAATTATAAAAATTAGTTATATTTATAAAAACCTGAGGTCATGTGCTCACAGGTTTCTGCCTATAGAGAACTACCCCTACTGCCTTTGACATGGCAGTAGGGGTAGTTCTCTATAGATTGACATGACATAGATTCCAATGGTGCAATCTTGCCATATTGTCTCCATGTCATACTTTCCATGCTCAGATCCGAGGCACCAGATTGAGGTAAGCTTACTCTACTCATGCTTCAGCACACAGTATCAGAGGCACACCAGAGGGCGGTTCATCCATTGTGAAGAGAACATCCAGGGGCAGAGGGTCGACCTTTCCTTCCAATTCGCAGCACAGTAATGCCAATGGTATGCAGACAAGTCTCAGATTGATGCAGGGAGGCATCATGGTTCAACACACTTTGGGAAACTGTCCTCCAAGTCTACTGGACGGGTAATAAGCTATAGACAGCAAGCAGATTCCGCTCCTGACAAGAAGCAGACCTAGAGGACCTCCTTTGACGAATGGGTCCGGGACAGTTAGACACAGGTTCAGTATAAGTGCATCCTCTTTTTTTAATTAATGGGGGCCCTTTCACCCCTCAACAGCCATTCATGTAGCCCTTCTTTTGGCAAACGGTTGTCCAGTGACCTGAAAAAAGTCATGGGCAGTGCTTGCTGGCACTTTCCACTCACAGGGCAGTGAACAGCAGCAAAGTTGTCCTAAAAACCCATGAAGTTGTAAACCTGAAAGATCTTAGAGATCTGTGAATCCCATAATGGTAACCTCCATCTAGTACTTTGGTTGTGTAAAACATGATGTGAATGTCAGCAAAAGGAAACAGAAGAAAAGAATGTGGAACTTCCTGGGTTAGTTAGATTTAAACTCCTATTGGAATGAGTCAGGACGTGTGTGTGTGTGTGCGTTGTGTGTATGTGTGTGTGCAGGCTCATGCACATGTGCGTGTATACATGCATCCACACCTGCACACATACACCCTTACCTAAATAACTAGAACAATCACATCTATTTAATAACTGTTACAAGTCTTTTGGAGTCAAAAATCCTTTAGTTAAAGCAAATAAACCCCCCAAATGACTCTTGCATATTTATAAGACTACACTGAGTGTAGCTGGCTAGACCTTGAAGGGATTTTGTTCCGTGCAAGAAAACTTTATCTGGGTGTAACACAGTCTAAAGTGAGCCTTGAAGAAATTTTGTACTTTAATTAAGGAATGGGATTAATTTCAATTAATTACTATTTTTCAAATCCCAAATGTCTACCCTGCCTTGATATTTCTGAACTTCAAACTGATGGAGGGAAAGATTCTGCTTCATTTCAATCTTTTTTTTCAAAGTATTTGGATGATGTTTGAAAATAACTCAAATGTGGACCACTAATCCACCCTCTCAACCCCAATTCAATGAATGACTTTGAAGCTATTTTTCCCTCCACAAATCCTCACCCAAGACTGGCAGGTGCTGCTGGAAGAACGATCTTGATTCCAGACACTTCTACAGCAGCACTTCTCTCCCATTACATGGCAACACATAATTGCTTTTGCATCTAATTAAAATCAGTAATTGCAGCACCTCTGCCTGTGTCCCTAATCGCCAGGCACATCTGCTCTTTCTAACAAAGTGACGGACGCTGACTTCCAACCTGAGTCACCAGCTGTGCTTTCACGTTCTCACAGGTAAATCAAGGAGTTTTCCAATTTAGAAAAGATTCAATTTTTCAATGAACTGTTCTTAAGCTTTTATTTTTTTGCTTTATTTTTTCCACTTTATTAAACACCATAGCTTACAAAGTTGCAAAGTTACAAAGGAATTGTTACAAGCATTCAATATTTCAACACCAATCCCACCAACACTGTCACTTCCTCCATCATTGTCTCCATTTTCCCGACCACCCCTCAGAATGCGTCAGGATGTGTGTGTGTGTGTGTGTGTGTGTGTGTGTGTGTGTGCTTAAAAATACAAGTCTTTCTGTAGTCAAAAACCCTTTAAGCCTTCCCCCAGAGCAGGTCCACAATAATTTATTTTACATTGTTTACTGCCACTAAGTGGCTAATAGAAATATCATAAAATACCTCTGTAGCACTGTAGCACTGTCGTTCCATTGTTCATAGATTTGCTCGAGTGGGCACCAGTAACATCTCCATTGTGAGACTTGTTGTTACTGGTTTTGGCATATCAAATATGCCACGGGTAGCTTTCCAGGCTCCACTGTACGTGCAGGATACTCTCAGTAGCTTGCCGGGTTCTCCAAGAGGGGCAGAGGAATCGAAGCCAGGTCGGCCATATGCAAGGCAAATGCCCTACCCGCTGTTCTAACACTCCAGCCCCCCCAAACAAAGTTTTCCAGAATTCTTGCATCTCACCAAGGGGACATTGTTGCTGAGGGTTGTGTCTGGGGGTTGCTAAGTTGTTGTCGCTTGCTAAGTCTTCTGTGTTAGTGTTTTTGTTGGTTGAAAATAAGTATATTCTATATTACATTCACACACGCAATCATTTAAAAATACTACCAAAACTATTCAGCATTTTAGGCAACTTGGACTACCATAACAAACACATCAGGGATGTGAGCTCACGTAACGTACGTGCACCTGTTACTCTTTAGAGAATGAAAGTCCAAGATAAATGCACAAGAAGGGTTCAATTCCTGGTAAAGGCTCTTTCTGATTTCTAGATGGCCACCTTCTCACTTCACATGGCATAGGAAGAAAGCAGTGTGTTCAATAAGGGCACTGATCCCATTTTAGGGTCTCACTTTCATGATATTATCTAATCCAAATCAGCTCCCAAAGACCCACCTCCTACACCATCCCATTGGGTGATGGGTTTCCTCATATAAATATGAATTTGGAGGAGCACAAACATCAGTCCATGACAAGGAACTGAAAACTAGCCCCCAATGTATGGCTTGGTGACATCAGTACATTTTCTCCAAGGACCCCTGCAAACTGGTCTTTCTGTGGAGGCTTTTCCAGGGAATGAGAAGGACCACAGCATGAAGGACCATAACAAAAGGCTGGAAAAGTCAGTGCAATGCATTTAATTGGAGCAACAATACAGTGGGTAAGGTGTTTGCTTTGCATGTTGTCAACCCTGGTTCATCTATGGCACCCTTATGGTCCCCCGAGGCTACCAGGATTGACCCCTGAACACACAGAGTCAGGAGTAAGTCCTGAATACTGCCAGGTGTCTCCCACCCCAGAAAAAAAAAGAGAAAAGCAAAAGGAAAAGGAAAGCAAAAGAATCTACAATGAAAGTGTCAATATCTTCCACATACCAGAGCCCTAATAGACAACACATAGAAAACTGTTACTTATTTCATTCTTCCTTCAAGAAAAAGGCTTTTACTTTCTTAAGTGCACTATAAAAAATCTTTCTTTTCTGATGACATTTGCTATAAATTATAGTTTATATGTCCTTGATCCTTAAGTATAGATATTTCAACACATGGGAACAATGAGGGACATGCAGCAATACTTGGTATGTTATATAAACTATTTACTGATTCATTTGTCCTATATTCTCTTAAATGAAAATAAACATATCCAGAATTACATGACACATTATTTTCTTTACCTAAATGTGCACACTGAACATTATCCAATGTCAGCTCTCAAACATTTATTTTTATCTTTTACAAGATGCAATATTTTATGAATGTTCCATAACAATTTAATTAACCCTTCCCTCTTGAATCTCTGCTAAGTAGGTACATAATTCATGCTTTATATTTAAACCTCATTTATCTACATTAATATTTATTCATAACTCTTTGTAGAGGTCTCTATAACTTGTGTTATTATAAAAAAGTAAATGCAACAAATCTTTGATAATTTTACTAAATTTTTTATTTATCCTCAGTATTTTCTATATATTTTTTAAATCTGCACCTTTCACAAATCACAAAATCATGAAATCACAAAATCTCGTTGATCGTCAAATTTCTCGAGTGGTCTCAGTAACCTCTCCATTCGTCCTATCCCTGAGATTTTAAAAGCCTCTCTCTACTCGGCCTTCCCAACAATGCTGCATTGGAGGCTCGTTCAGGGTCAGGGGAATGAGATCCAGCTTGTTACTGGCTTTGGCATATTAATACACCATGGGAAGCTTGTGAGGCTCTCCCATGTGGGCAGGAAACTCTCAGTAGCTTGCTAGTTTCTCCCAGAGGGAGAAGTAGGTCATAAGATACCACACGGCTGCTTTGCGGCCACGCACTTCTGGGAGCTTGCTTTTAAGTCTCTGAATGTTGGCCATTGATGGAATTACACACATCTGAGTTCCTCTGCCTGTACCTTCATGTGTAAGGCTTGTCTGAATGTGTGGAGAGGGGCCTTGAGCACGGCTGTGGCTAGGTTCTGAAGGTCTTCGGCCGAAGACCTGCACCTTTACCTTAATTATTATTTCCTCTTTTCATTTTTATAAGTAGCTTTGCTATCTTTCTTCAAATTTCTGAGTTGAAAAATGACTTATATGTTTATTTACTTCCTTGATTTCTAACCAACATTTTTTAAATGCTGGAAACCTTCCATTAAACACAACTTAGTGGTAGTACATATACTCAACATGAATCGTGTTAATATTTTTCATTTTTTTCTTTTATAATATTTTGTTTAGCTTTATTCTTTAAACACACATAGATGTTTTAAAGTTTCCAGATAGATGGGTAGATTTTACAAACAAATTTTATTTTGCTTAGGGGACATAATGTGTATATACTTTCTGGATTTCTCTAAGGTCTAATTATCAGTTTCCTAAATACATGAATTTACTGAGTTTCTTGAGTACAATGAGTTTAAAGACAGATAAATGTCCACTGGTAAACACATACACTCAAACAAAGACATACCTCAACGCAATCGCACATATGTTCACACACTCATGTAACTCACAAATAAACAAACACACACCTGCACATTCATTCACAAATTCTCACAAATACACACTCACTAACTCACAGGCTCACGCCACGTGTTTCTCAGGAGCATGTTAGTCATGCTCTTTGGTCTTACCAGCACAAACCTCACACTCTCATTAGAGCTGGATATTGTTATCAGCAACATCTGCAGCTGTTCTACATTTAAATTAAGCTTCCAGTTACTATTTCTGTCTCACATTGCAAGTTGTGGCATCACAGCGCACAGTAAGCTTTAAGATCTATTGATGATAGAAGTTCTTTCCTGCCCTACCTTGCCACACCCCAACTTTCCTCTAACAAGCTTAAATGGAAAGCTTTATTACATTAATTCCTGAATTACACATACCCTTAAGTTCCTGACCCCAATCCTGAAAATCCAATTGTGCTTCAATAGCTCCATGAATACACTCAATACACATGCTCTCAGTAACACATAGTGGACATGTATACTGAAACTTTAGCATACTGTCATCTGTGTCTGTCTCATTATGTTTCCTCTGTAACTTCTAAAGATGTCTTCATCATGTTTCAACCTTCCTCTGGCACCATGCTTGGAGGATGGTTAGTATGTTTAGCAAGAACCCCACAAGTTAACCACCCTCAATCCCTTGCTTGTATGCTGAATTCACATACAATTCTTTCACAGAAATAAATGGACTCTTTGCAAATTATGATACCATTATATTAAGTAAATAAGAGGTAGGTTTAGCTTACTAATAGTCTATTATACTGAGTCTTAAACTAACTATAAGTATAAGATGCTTAGGATCAGGAAGTATTTTATTATAAATGATTAGTGTCCTTATTACCACAACCAACACAAGAAAAATAGCAATATATTCTGCTGGGTTTATGATCCATTTAGCTGGCATCAACTCTGAACATTCCTGTGAGCTCTGGCCAGATCTATTGCTGCAACAGGTATCAATTGATGGGCAGACAGATAAGGACCATGTGAAATCCTAACATGTATGTGGAAGAACAGAAGTTTTAGTTGTAAAATAAAAAGGCAAACTATTTTAAAAAAATAATCCATAGCATCTTTCTCCCTAGAACTGCCATTTCAATATTTTTCCAGAATCTCCTAGGAATTATCATATGGGTTTAATCAACATTGGCACTAGCCTGGGGGAGAGTCATTTACACCTCACAGTGAATGACCGAGCCATTTCAAGGTTTCAGCATGTTTTAGTTTTGTTTTTTGTTCTGTTTTTGTTTTAGGTCACATATGGCTGTACTCAGGGCTGAATCCTGGCTCTGTGTGCAAAAATCACTCCTGGCAGTGCTTGTAGGAGTAAAGATGGTACTCAGTATTGAACATGGGTGTGCTGTGTGCAAGACAAGTACCCTGCCTGCTGTACCTGCTGTATCTCTCAGGTCCCTCCTTCTTTTCATCTGGATAGGAATAAACCAAAATGACTTAATTAATTCTTCATTCTTAATTTGGATTTTCTTCTCACTGCATATCTCCTATCAATTGGCAACTGACACTGACCCCAGGACTTGTACTTATACGAAACCCACTTATGGAAGTGAGGAGCTTGCATACGATCTGCAACATTTTCTGAATGTTTTATCCACTGAGTCCTCTCCATGAAAGCCTTTGGAAACTATCTGGTATCCTTCTGTATGTTCTCAGTGTGTATTAGGATTACACCAACCACAAAATAGTTAGCATGCTATATAAACCACACCACAAATCCAAGATCAATCTATAAATCTAAATTTCTCCATCAGTGTCCCATAAAACAGAATGTTAAACAAAACATGGCAAATATTGACAGCAAAAGTACTTTGCTCTAAGAAGCTCAAGGATGCCCACACAAGCCACATCCCTACATCTACTTTCACATTTTATGTCAGGTATAATCACACCACACACACATTATCTATTGTATCTACATCATTTACCCCCAAACAGTGCGTCTCTCTTAGCCCTATCAGCATAGTTATTTCTTTAGACTCCATAAATTTATGCTGCTTATTGATCCAGGCTGTAAACCCTGTTCCCCCTCTAATGTTCAAGATGTTATTATGATATGGTCCAGATTTCCTTTGAGGCAATAAATAGATCTATTTCTAAGTTAATGGATATGCCCTTATGTGATGAAGATGTTCTTTTGAGGTGGCTGAGAGGCTTTCTGAGGAATGTATCTTCTAAGGTGATTTAAAGCTAGAGAGATCTCTTTTGAGATACAAAAAAATGTAAAAAAAAAAGCCATGTCCTCCTAGAGGGTTCAGTGTCCTTCTGAGGCAATAGAGATGTCTTCTGAGGAGTATAAGATACAATCTGAATCAACGGAGGTGTCTTTTTAAAGCAACCGAGAGATCTCTGGAAGTGACAAAGACATCCTTCTTAGATCATGAGATGCTTTCTGATGTGACTGAGATCCATTTGAGGTGATGGAGATACCTTCTGAAGCACTCAAGATGTCCTCTGATGCATGCATCCCAGGAGCTGCATATGTGGCTCAGCACACACTCTGCCTACAGGGAGTACCCTGGCTTTCTCTAGTTCTGATAAAGTAGGACATAAAGGATAAAGGATCATGGCTCCCAGCACAGACAGTGGTTTGCCCCTATATGCCCCTCCAGATACTCTATCTGTTCCTAGAGAAGGCCCAAATCAGTAAGGCAGCTATATTCATCAGACACTGCTGTCACTTGGTCACCACTAGGCATTATCAGCATCACAACTGGTACCCCCCATCCATAATCTGGTGTAACAGTCTCCCCTTCTCAAGCTTCAGATTGTAGTCAGCAGAATCTCTTTTAGTCAGCTAAAATTTATATCCTGAAATTCTTCTTTGGCTTACCTGCCCACCCTCCCACTGAAATAGACTACATCACAGATCCATTCTTCTCTCATACCTCCTCAGTGCTGACCAGTTACATATTCAGCACCCTCTCACCGTGACTAAGTCTGAATTTCTCCAGAACATACTATCACACGTAGCACCTCTCCCTTGTCCAGATACTTCTTCAGTGTTGGCTTCACTGGGATTAATACCAAGTCAAAGTGCAACGTCTTTGGTAAAGAACTCTCTAGGAACTTCTCTGCCAGGGCCCCACTGGCCCAAGCTCTGCCCAAGAGTCCCAAGATGGGAAACAAACCCTCTTTCTCATGCATAATACCCACTCTAAATATTAATTTTGAGCATTCAAGGCCATGTTTTATGTGACTAGTTCTGTCACTCAGTGCCTGCCACCCACTAAGCCATAATCACCACAACCTCCATGTTCTCATGATCAACACTGCCCTCTTGACCAAACCTCAAGTCAACATCTATCATAATGTACTTCCTGCATCATACTCAGAAATAGTTCTTAAAATACAGATATGCTGAACCCCAACCCTCTGCTCTACAGCTGCACAGATGCCCTGTTTGGCTGAGATATTTCTGGTTGATTAATCTTACTCTAAATTCACAATCATATGCTCAAGTAGGCTCATCATGAATCACAAGGCGTTTTTATTCTGTTCACTCTTTCACTTTTACCAAGACAATATTTTCTATCTTCTCCTGCAACTGAAATCTCCAACATCACTTTCTGCTTTGCACTTTTGGTTGCTGATTACAGGTTTCATATTCCTTTTTGAAAAGTGAAGGAAAATTCCTCATATATCCAACTCCATATTAACCAAAAAACCACATTTGGGTCTTTATTCTCTCCCCTCCCCTCTAAGCAAAGGAACTTCCATTGCTCTAAGGCAATGAGCATGTCACTTATAATGCCGCTCATGCCATATGCCTGTTTCTTCTATTTTGAATAGTTCCCCCCCCCCCGTATGTAATGTACCACAGAACTTCCACTTTTATCCTTATGTACCCAGGTTTTTCTTACTCCCTTTTACAACACAATCCTTTATAAAGTTGCTTGATGTCTCAGTGTCGGTGGGATTGTTATCTGGTTCAGTTTCTTTGGAAAACAGTTTGGAGACTTCTCCAAAGGCTGGTCAGCAAGCCAAAATCTAGAAGTAACCTACGTGCCCGACATCAATTAAGTGGATAAAAATGATTGTGTGTACACAATGAAATACTATTTAGCCATGAGAAAGGAGAGAATCCTATAATTTGCTGGAACTTGGATGGAATTTGAGCGTCTCAAGCTAAGCGTGAGTCAGAAAGGAAAGAATAATGAGCAGATGACTTCACTAATATGTGCAACATTGAGAAACAAAACAAGGAACTCAACAACAAGCCCTGAAATATAATCAGCAGAACTGAGAGTGGGGTTGGGGGAAGGAATCTGGGACTAATGGTAGAGGGAGCTGCATTTATGTTGGCAGGAGGGTGGAGTGGCACTGCAGTGCAAAACTATCACACTGGTATTATTGTAAAAGTAAACTTGGGGGTCGCGGAGATAGTAGAGTGGACAGGATGCTTGCCTTCCAGGTGGCCAACCTAGGTTCAATCCCCAGCGCCTTGTATGGCTCCTTCAATCTTGCCAGGAGTGATCCCTGAGATCAGAACCAGGAGCAAGCCCTGAGCAATGCCAATTATACAATGCCAGATGAAACACAGAAACAAAATCATTTAAGCTGGTTGAGTTCTACCATTGACCCTCTCACCTACCCTTCTTGTCTGCATTGCTATATAAGCAAATCTCAGGCTTTACCTGAACTAATCTCTCAGAAGCTCTGACACAGTTGACCACGTGACCTCTGAACTAGGCCTTTCCCCTTGACTTCAAGTATCTAATATCATCTTGATTGCACTCTGACCTTGTCTCATTGACCAGTTCTGTATCATGAATTCTGAATAGTTGTGCTTTAGAAAGCACAGTTCGGGTCCTACTGATCTCTGTTAGATGCCATCTTCCTACATGCCTACTGCCATACCTAACTCTCAAATACTACTGCCATATCTAGCTCTCAAAGAACAGAAGTTCTTAACCCACAGCTATTCTCTCCATCTCCAATTCTCTCATTCCCATGAAACTAATTTTTTTGACCTAAACTTTAGAGAAATTATACTTTCCCTTAGAGAAAGAACACTTCCCATATTCAGTACAAGAGTTGATCTATCATAACTTATTGCTAAAAATTTGTTATCTGAACACATGCATTACTGATAATTATATGTTAACTTGGTATTTGGATGGCAGCAATTTAATATTTCAAACTTTAACTATTGAAATGTAACTTAGAGTTATGTTTCACACTTTTAACTGTTCTTTAAACCAGCCTTCAAGTAGCAATGTTGAGCATTTCCTTGATAGATGGCACACATGAATATATGTGTGCATATATTATACGTGTATGAGTGAGCACATATGTGATGTGATATAAATGGCTTGTTTGCATGAATGTGATATGATTTTACATATTGTGTTATACTTGTATGTGCTTTCTTGTATGTACACACATAGAGGTGTGTCATACAGGTGTGTTGTGTGCATGTAGTTGGCACAGGCATGTATTTATAGTGGGTGATATGCAGTCATGAATTTTGTTATGTACTTGTTTATAAACATGGCATTTATGCATCTGTGTATGGAATGTACAGTTATACATGTGCATATATGGTAAATATGCATTCACATTGCACTTTAATGCATATGTGCAATGTATACAAATATGTTCATACATGTATGTTCATACATGTGATTGTGTCATGATTGTGTGTGCTATATAGAGTTATAGTTTGTGCTTGTACATGCTCATATTAGACATGTGTGTATAACTGTATGTGTTTGTTGCAAGGGAAGATGACTGCAGGTCTCAGTATACAGCCAGTAGAAAAGTTCATTTTTCAAAACTGGGGAATTTGACACATATTCTAATTATGAGTTTGATTGTACAGTAGATACCCATTTGTTCTGACTCAGAATAGTGTAAACGTGGAGAATAGTTGAGGGGCAGCTATCATTTTATCATGGTGCTGGTGGTCCTAAACAAATTCCTTGCATCTCGCATTTTATGTCTTTTTCTGCCTTCATTTCATATAATTGCTGGAGGCTTCAAGGACCCTCAGTGCCACTTTTTTTCCACGATGATCTGATGCAGTGATACTTCAAGGTCATTGTCAACTGGGATGCATTATGAGCCCTCAGTATTTCTTTACTGAGTTCACAGTCCAGAGAGGTTCAGAATGCCTCATTGCCCTGGTTCATACTGCCGCAAGATACCTTGCATTTGGCTCAGGTTCTAAGAAATGTAAGGTTTTAGAAATAAAATTACTTTTAAATTGTAGTGATTTTGATTGCTTAGAAATGAGCATACACTCCCCAGCTCACCTCCCACCCCCCAGCCCCAACCTTCTAAGTCTGTTCTGTATCTCTCACCACCGAGGTAAACAATTTTTTTCTTTTATAATATAAACCTTTGAGATATAATCTCAGAATCTTTTAAAAGCATAATATAGCATTATCAACTTTTCTACTTCATAGTTTGCTCGAAAGTTCTCCTTGATCTGCAATACCTAGTGAGTGGTCCCATCTGCACTGACACACTTAATCCCTTTTTGAGTATCTACTGATTTTCATGTATGCTTTCACAGGCACTATTTCCAACTTGCTCTATTGTGATTTTTGCTTGCAGTTAAGAAAGCCAATTTACTCTTCAATTATTTGCATTGAAATGCAGCTATGATTTTCAGCACCAATCATGGTTTACTTCTTTAAATAACTTATATTTTCTGCTCTTTGCAATTATTTATTATTGTCCACTTGTCACTGTACAGATTTTGTGTAATGTGATGGATAAATGATTGCCAGAGAATTCAATGTCCTGCCTACTAACAATTATAATCATTCAAACAGTCCCCAACTACCACTGAATTTTCCTAAATTCACATCACTACACTTTGGTTATTCTATATATTTAACGATTTTGGTTTCTCATGGAGTAATAGCTTTTGTGTAACCATCATTAATAAACACAAGAGAACTCTGTATTTTCTCCTTACTTAAACTAATTTTTATAATCATAATGTATTTTCTGCAGAACTCACAAAGATTCTTTTGATGTCATTTAAATAAAAATAGCCACTTTATAACAGCATGGAATCATTTAATATTGATTTTACTGGTTAGCTTCATACACACTTAACAAACATATACATTCACACACATTCAGGACTTCTTTGTGGGCTTTGAGTCTCTTCTGAGCCCTGGTAAAATAGTGATAGATGCTATGTAATTTTAAAACACTACATTTTTAAAAAATCACCATGAGATACAAAATTAAAAAGCTAATCATGGTTAGGTTTCAATACCCATCCCACCACCAGTGTACATTTCCCACCACCAGTGTTCCCAGTTTCCCTCCTGCCACCCGCCTCCCCCCACCAGTCTGCCTCTATAGTTGGCCCTTCTCTTCTTTCTCGCTCTCTTTCACTTTGGTCATTGTGGTTTGCAAAACAGGTACTGAGAGGTTATCATGTTTGTTCCTTTACCTACTTTCAGCATGTAGTTCTTATCCACAGTGATCACTTCCAACTATTGTTGTCATAGTGGCCCCTTCTCTATCCCATTGCCTTCTCCTCTAGTACTTAAGGCAGGCTTCTAACCATAGATCAATCTCCCAGTCCTTCTTTTAACTGTCCTTCGGTATTAGTTTCATACTCTTTTATATGTATATATACATATACATATACATCACATATGTGTGCAATCCTTCTATGTCTGCCCCTCTCCTTCTGACTCATTTCACTCAGTATGATACTCTCCATATCCGTCCATTTATAAGCAAATTTCATGACTTCACTTTTCTAAGTGCCTGCGTAGTTTTCTGTTATGTAGATGTACCATAGTTTCTCTGAAAATAAGACTTTTACTCTATTTTATTTGCAATGCCAAAGTATAAGTGTGATAACCTGTTTGTTGTATAATTAGCAGTCAGATAAGCTTATAGTATGTAAAATAACACTAATCTAGCCCCTTTAAACATTATACTTAAATTAAAAGTGCAATAGGAAGCAGGGTATTTCATTATGTATTTATCAATGGAGAACAACTCATTAAATTCTTACATTTGAACCATCATAGGTATGTTTGAGTGCAGCATAAATTTGTGCCTAATAAATGACAAACCACCTTGTATTGAGAACATGTTTGTGAATCTTAGTTTGCAGCATCAAAAATGAGAAATATTGAGAGCCCATCTACTATCGTGCATTCATGAATTGGGGCTTGTCACCATGGCCCTAGTGCTGTTGTGAGGATAGAGTGTTCATACAGATTTCTAGAATGGCTGTGTCTGACTGATGCATGTTCCCAGTTGGCTGCAAGTACAAAGCCATGAGAAATACATCAATGAACAGGCAAGAGTGAGCAGAAACCTTGAAGATGAAGGCACTGTAAGCAGCTGAAAGAAGTATTTTACTTTTTGTCTTACCATGAATACAGGGGTATGTGAAAATCCCTCACATAAAAAGAACACGTGGGAATTACACACAGGAGGAAAACATAGGCAGAGAGTGTCCCCAGACATTAAGTCTAGCCCAGTGCTGACCTAATTAAGGCATTTAGGGATTCCTGCAGAATGGTCTTGGACTTGGAGAGGGAGTAAATGATGAAGTCGGGGAAGAGAAGGGCCACACAGTTTAATATTAAATGGTATCATGTGGATAAAGGGGTGTTGAGAAATACTTGCATCAAAGATACATAAAAGTCCTCTGATATGTATTGGCTAGATATAAACTCTACCTGTAGGGTCAGCCACAGAGTTGCACCTTCAAAGAATACTGATGTGGTGAGGGTCCAAGAATTAACTGCTTTCAGTTCTTCTACAACTAGGTATCTTTCCTATCATATTTGATAGAACATGTTCTATGATGTTCTTACTCAGAAGTAATTAGAGTTTTTAAAAAAATTCCTCGCTATTTTGCCCACGGAACTAATTAGTCCCCAAATCAATTGCTTCAAACCACACCCATCTGTGACAGCTCTTTAAGTACCTCAATCATGACATATTCCTCCCATCTGACATGCTAACAGGTATAATCTTCCATCCTTGCCTTTAAATGTCATGTCAAGCTCCTCTACTTGAATCAACTAAATTCTCTGAAGCAGTTTTCTCTCAGACAACAGCACACAAATTTCCTCATTAGGTCTTCTAGAACCCTTCCCATTCAGACACCTCTTGCACTAACAAAATTATGAGATTATATTAAATTCCCAAGGGACTCATGACAAATACATCACATATCTAATTCAAGCATATTTCTGGAGACTAACTGGAATGTTTAAATGATAAGGCCCAATAAAGTTGGCAAGAGGGCCAAAAAGCTTGGAATTCAAACAACTATTTTGCTTTTCCTATATACTTCTTAATAACTAGTGAAAGGCAACACATTTTTGTTGGAAAATAGGGAAAATGGGAAAAGCAGGAAAAAATTTTCTGTATTTAAAAAAATAGAAAGAATAGCAAAAATTACTATTTTCCAGGAGACACATGAATATGTTTCTGTGTATTATAAGCAAGGGACTCGTTAGCATTTCTAAAGAACATGTAGGAGGCAAGTGGAGATAAGGAGAGGTGTGTGTGTGTGTTATGTGAATACTGATTTTGTTGTGTGTAGCTGTGTGTGGGGGTGTGCAAACTGTGAACAGCATACTGAGTGGCATATCAGTGGGAAATATGTGTATGATGTACGTGTCTCGTATATGTTATGTGTGGGGTGGTATGTATGTGGTCTGGGCAGTGTGAGGTGTGTGTATGGTATAGAGTGTGTAGGTATGTGGAATGTGTGAATGGTGTGTTTGTGTATGTCTGTGGTGTAAAGTCGTTAGAAATATGCAGGTGGTTGCCTCCCTTACATCTTTTGATTGTTCCTGAAATCACTCTACCTGGAAGTGCTATCTCAAGGACTAGTTCTTAAATATGATTTACTATTTATAAGGGATTTGTGGTTATAAAATCTTTTACAAAATCACATCCTTATATTAGTGAATAAAATTTTAATAATGGAGAAATGTCAGATAAGAAGTCAAGAGTAAATTTTATCCATTCAGGATAGACATGAATAATTTGCTATCTGAATGTAGGAAAGACATGATAGAATTTTCTTATTGCTCTTTAGAATCTCAAGAGCATAGATTTCGGAAGATAAAAGCACATCAAATGATTAGACTATTAACTGGATCATCAAATTAAGGAAGAGAGAACTCATAAAAACTTCATAACTTGGCAATGGACAATAAAAGGGGGGTATGGAGCATCTTTTCATACACCTATTTATCCCTCTGTTATCTTTAACTAGGAATCCAATAAGATCTTTGGTCAATTTTTAAATTGGATTGCTTGTTTACTTACTGAGTTCATGTTTTGATTTTATGTTTTTAGTTTCACTGATTTCTGCTCTAATTCTATTTTTTGTCATCTGCTTACTTCTGATTACTTCCATTTGTTTCTCCTCGAGTTTCCTAAGGTAGAAATCTAGGTGTTTCTATTTAGATCACTAGTTTCTAAGACATAATTTAATATCAGAACATTTCCTGTATGCATTTCATCCAGTGAATCTCTTCAACTTTGATAGTGCTTTCATTTTAATTTACCTCAAAATACTTTGAATTTTTCTTGAGAGATTTCTATTTTGACCCATCCCATTATGTTATTTCAAAATGTGGCATGCACTTTATTTTTTAAAATTTACAGCTATGTTTCTGTTTACTATGTTTACTTTCTAATTCCATAGTGGCCCAGTAACAAGAGACTACATAATTTGACTCAAACTATGATCTACCTTGGTAATTCTTCCATATGATCTGGATAAAAAAAAAAGTGCATTCTCTTGAGGCAGTTGCCAATCTCTATATGTCCATCTTACACAGCTTTGTTGGAGTTCATCTCAGTCATTTTTCACCTAGTTACACCTATGTGTATTTCTGATCAACTGTATTTTTACAGTTGTGCTAGTGTATTTGTTATCCACTGGCAAATCTTCAATGCTCTCCTCAAACTACTTTGTATTAAAAAGGGAGAAGACACACACTTGTTTTCCCAAATACCCTATATCTCAGACCTAGGATTACTGAGAAAAACTCATGCACGATCTGAAAACTAAAAGTGGATAAGCGAACAGTTTTTCAAGTTGGATAAGCAGATCATTGAGTAGATGGATCCCCAGGGACTGCCTTCCAGCTCAGGGAACTAAAGCTTCACCAAAGCAGACAGTAAGAATAAAGCAGCTCCCAGACTTTCTGGGGATCACAGCAGATCTCCTGCTCCTTATGAACGTCCAATGCGTTAGTCCTTGGTGTTTTTGGTGATTTTTGATGACAGGCTTCTGGTTCTTGACGCTCTCAGTAATTCCATGTTATATGAACCCCAATATCTCTATTTCCAAATTGTTTTATCTGGAATTCCTTCTGTTATTTCTCTGTTGGCTGTATTCTATCAGTACTGGGATGTGAGAATAGGGTAGGAAGGTTGCTTAGAAAACTTGTAGGAAAAAAAAAGCCCAAGGGTTAGTATTTGCAATGAATGCCTGGGGTGGAAATCTAACTCATATGCTTCTATTACTGAAGACATTCAAAAAACACCCTAGACATCAGAAAACAAGGGTCCCATACACATGAAAACAATTGCTATGCCTTGTCAAGTTATTATGACAATTATTTATTGGGAGTGTGCTGAAGGTCTCCTTTTTCTGTTGGAGAGGGATAAATTCATTGGTATTCTGTGTATGACCAGAGAATCTGGTTTCCTTGTGCTACTTGAAACAGCTAGTCAAGTCTCCAGTGGTTTCCCTAGTTACTGAACAAAACAGCACAGTGACCAAAATAAGTGAAGTTTACTTTTTTATATTTTTATTTTTTTATTGAATCACCATGAAAAAAGTTACAAAGCTTTTAGGTTTAAGTCTCAGGCATACACTGATCAAACCCCCATCCCTTCACCAGTGCACATGTTCCACCACCAAGAACCCCAGTATACCTCCCATCCCACCCCTCTCTCATCTGTGTGGCTAATGATCTTCACTTTATTCTCTATATACTTTGAATACATTCAATATTTCAACAGAAAACTCACTATTATTATTTGGAATTTTCCCCCAACAATCAAACCATAGTGAAGTTTAAATGCCAGGATTTTCTTGATTGGTGTCCACAAACTAATTTCGAGGGTTATGAAAAAAAGTTTCTCCCTGCCTCTCCATCCCTGAGTGAATGATCTCTACTTTTCCTCCAGTGGGGAGCTGGAGTATAAGTCAGTGCATAGGGCATGTACCTTGCACACAGCAAGGCCTGGATCTGATGCCTGGCACCATATATGGTCCTCTGAGCCCTGCCAGGAAGTAGCCCTGATCACAGAGCCAGGAGTAAGCCTTGAGCATAGTGGCCAGATGTAGCAAAAAAAAAAAAAGAGGAAAAACAATCCCTGTGAAGATTGTATGGCAGGGTTTTATCGGGGTACAACATGCTGAGCTCCAGTCTTACTGGTTCCCTGACATCGGGGCTGCAGAGATACAGACACAGTGCAGCAGAAAGGCTCTTGTCTTGCATGCAGACGACAAGCAGCTGACCCGGGTTCAATCCCAGGCAATCATAAGCTCCCCTGATCCCAGCCAGGAATGAACCTTGAGTGGAGAAC
Organism: Sorex araneus; assembly: GCF_027595985.1. NCBI lineage: Eukaryota > Metazoa > Chordata > Mammalia > Eulipotyphla > Soricidae > Sorex > Sorex araneus. The sequence goes on along the minus strand of NC_073313.1, from coordinate 337,040,673 downwards.
CTGAAGTAAACCCTGAGTACCATGGGGTATGGCCCATCATAGAGAGACAGATAATGGGACCCCAAGTTAGTGAAATCATAGTTAGGGAAACCTAAATTAGGGAGATCCATTGTTAGTTGGATTCCCTGAGTTATTAAGGTTCTGGATGTGGGACCTCAAGCTAGTGGTTTTCCAGGCTAATTGTATTACCAAGTGTTGGAATGCAGGAGACAGCATTTACTCACTAGAAAAGGTGGAGCTGTGACCTTAGAGGGCAGGAGGGTTGGTGGTTTGATCTGCAGCAGTACTGAGGCATGATTAATCAATTGAAGTTCTTAGAACTGAAGTAGCTAGGAAATTAAAGTTATAATTGATCTGTTCACTGTCACTGTATCACTGTTATCCTGTTGTTCATCAATTTACTCGAGTGGGCGCAGTCACGTCTCCATTCGTCCCAGCCCTGAGATTTTAGCAGCCTCTCCTTGCTTGTTTTTCCCAACAATTGAAGGCTCTTTTCAGGGTCAGGGGAATGAGACCTGTTATTGTTACTGTATTTGGCATATCGAATACAGCATGGGGAGCTTGCCAAGCACTTCCATGCAGGCGGGCTACTCTCAATAGCTCAGAGTCTGGTGGGATGGTTATTGGGACCTCATTTTATGCTCCCTTCCAGAGTATAACTGATCTGTTACAAGTGATAAGTTACTAGATGAGCTGAACAGAAACTGGTCTTGCTATCACAATGCAACCTATGGGTCTCCATCAATTTCTATACTTCCTCATTTTATAAATATACATCCCCTTGAACAGGGCAAGGGTATGTCCATACCTCAGGGGAGTGATTTGAGTGTGGCTCTGCTCCAGTGGGAAAAGAACATGCATGGACACCAGGTTAGGTTCCCAGCACTGACCACTGCCTCAGAATCACATTTCCCATAACAATAGCTTGATTTTCTATTTACATGACTCAGAACACTACTAATTTGGGAAATTACAGAGAAAGACTGAACCAAAGGTACCTACTCATCTCAATGGGGTTCCAGGCCACTGTAAGGTATGTGCATGGAGATTGAGAACCATCCCTCTAAATAATTTTATCTCACTAATAAGAAAATATTCATTGGTTATATATCTACCAAACAGCAAATCCGTCTACGTATTTATTACCTATCTTCCTATTTAAACATTTGTCATATATTGCCCATCATGTAAATCTTTATCTATGTGTGCCATCTTTCTACTATTATCCTTCTTCTTTCTCTTTGTTTCTTTCTTTTTTTTCTTCCTTCCTTTTTTGTTTTTCTTTCTTTCTTTCTTTCTCTATTTCTTTCGCTCTTTTCTTCCTTCTTTCAAATCTTATATCTAACCTATTCATTTTAGCCTATTTATTTGTATAATGAACTGTTAAGGCTATTCTAACTTGTCACTTCAACATAATGGAAATGTTAGATACTTTATCATGAGATGTGACTGAGAAAACCAGAGAAGCAAAGATGTGAGAAAGCCACATAGTAGGCAGTGATGACTTTACAGAACAGATCAAGAGAAAAGGGGAATGGGAGTTTGCCCCCTGATCTAAGTGAAGACACAGAATCCACAACTAGATTGGAGAAAGGATCACTACCTCTACTCAGCAGTGGATTCAATGTAGTTGTTTGAATACAATGTTTCATTTATTTATAAAATTATTCTTATTTTTAAAGGAGGTGACCTTATTTAAATAGAAACAAATATAAATGATGCTATATCAAAACGAAGTTTCATTATGGCAAAAGAAATTCAAACTGACATTAAAAGACACCTCTACTGAAAAGAGATATTTGCCACACAGTGCATCATATAAAAGATATACTAATTTATATATTTTGGACATATAAATCTTGCAAAGCTCAGCAACAAGAAAACCATGGCATCATCAAAAATGTGAGAGAAGAACAGAAACTTTCAGAAAGAGGACGCGTGTATGGCCAGTAATTGGAAAAATGTTCCTCACCTCTTTTTATTAGGAAAATAAAAATAATGAAATATCATCTCACACTAGGAAGAATAGCTTAAGTCAAGAACATGGGAAATAACCAGTGGTGGCAGAACTATGATAAAACAAAACCCTCATTCACTGTTGGTGGACTGCTATCTGGTTTAGTGACTATAGAAAATAATACAGAGATTTCTCACAGTTCTGTAATAGAGCATTTGTATAATATGACAATACCACATTTTGGCACAATTGGAGCCATAGCAAAACGGGTAGGGTGTTTGTCTTACACATGGCCGACCTGGGTTCAATTTCTTCATCCCCTCGGAAAGCCTGATAAGCTACCAATAGTATCCTGCCTGCACAGCGGAGTCTGATAAGCTCCCCGTGGCACATTTGATATGCCAAAAATAGTAACAACAAGTCTCATAATTTTGACATTACTGGTGCCCGCTTGAGGAAATCCATGGACAACAGGACTACAGTGTTTACAGTGCTTACCATATTTTGGCATTTGCTCCTCCAACACAAATACTTTAATTCACAAAGAAAAGTACACATATGTTCATTTCAGTGTTTAGTATAATAGACAGATTATGTAAAGGACCTCAATGTCCATTAGAGATGAATGGAAAAGAAATCATGACATAAATGTATATGCGCAAATTTATAATGGAATACTATGCAGCCATAAGTAAAGAGGAAATGATACAATTCCATAGTTCCTTACAATCTGGATGGAACTGGAAGGTATCATGTTAAGTAAAGTAAAAAAGGGGAAGAATAAATACCAGGTATTTTCATTTATCTTTGGTACGTAGTCCCGTCGTTCATCGATTTGCTCGAGTGGGCACCAGTAACTCCATTGTCAGACTTGTTACAGTTTTTGGCATATTGAATATGCCATGGGTAGCTTGCCAGGCTCTGCCATGAGGGAGGGATACTCTCGATAGCTTGGTGGGCTCTCTGAGAGGGAAAGAGGAATCGAACCTGGGTTGACCACGTGCAAGGCAAATGCCCTACCTGCTGTGCAGATGAGTAAAATTTTGAAAGGAAAGAAATATGATGTTAGCATGCCATGCATCAGTATTACTCATAAAAGATAAATATTTATTGAATGGATGGTTTGAGATAAAAGAAAAGCGAGTCTGTTAGGAAAACTCTAATAACAGCAGCATATGTTAAAAATGAAATAAACCCTCTTGAGATGCACTAAGTAAACTGTCTGTGCATTTTTCTGAGTGGGGTTACAGTCTGGAAGAATGATATGGGAATTTTGTTTTGATTTGAGTATCCTCATTATTTCTTAACTTGGTGTTTGGCTTTATTTCTGGGTGTTCTTCAGTTCACAACTACTTAAATTTAGAATCTCTTATGAGCTCCTAGTGATAACAAAAATTGCTAAATGCATTATTAGGGACTGATTTCAATTTAAATAGGATATTCCACAAAATAATTTTTATTGATCACTTGATCACTTGACATCATGTTACTCATGGATTTACTTGAGCAAGGGCACCAGTAATATCTCCATTCATCCCTGTCACGTGCTAGTGTATCCCAATGGCATCTGCTTGCTCCAGGAATATGAAAAGCCTCAAACTGTTCATTCAGGGTCTTGACAAAGAATTCTGACCGAGTGACCACACGTTCTTCTGACGTCCCATGGAATCCAGTCTGTAATAGCTCTAGTCCAGCAGTCATTTCTAAATTGCATTACGTGTCCGGCCAATATGATTTTTGACTCCTTGGCAAACGAGACACTGTCCCTGATTCTCAGTCATCAGCAGAGGTCAGAACTCCAGATTCCTTCTCTCACTTGAGTGAAGTGTGATACTCCAAGCATAGCTCTTTTGATTCCTCTTTGGGAGTCCCAAATAGCATTCTCATACTGATTTTGTAGGGCCCAGGTCTCTGAGGCGTATGTTAGTGCAAGAAGAACGGTGGAGATGAAGAGATATGCCCAGAATCGGAGGTTCTTCGTCCTCTTATCTATTTCTTTGACGCTCTTGAAGTTGTTTCATGCCGCTCTCTTCCTCCTGTATAGCTCAGGTGCCAGGTTGTTCGTCATATTGAGTTCTCGATCTAGGTACACATAACTGCTGCATTCAGAGATGTTCATTCCATTGACAGCAAATGAAACATCAGGGACTAGTCCATTTTTAATGAACATTGTCTTGGTGAGATACAACTGCAGTCCGACCTTTCCACACTCATGGTCGAAGTCGGCCAATATTCATGTCACTTGGCTAATGTTTGGTGTTATGAGAATGATGTCATCAGCGAAGCGGAGGTGGTGTAATTGCCGACTTTCTATCTTCACTCCCATTCCTTCCCATTCCAGTTGTCGCATGACATTCCCGAGGGTGGCACTGAAGAGTTTCTGAAGAGTTTTGGTGAAATTGTATTGCCCTGCCGAACCCCTCTCTTAACATCGATGATTACTTTCTTGTAGAATGGTGAGATCCTGCTGGTGAATCCATAATACGGCTTATGGAGGATCCTGATGTACTGAGTTTGAACACCCTGTTTGGCTAGGGCTTCGATGACCACTTCAGTCTCAACAGAATCAAAGGCCTTCTTTAAATTGAACGTTAGACAGAACGGCATCTTGAACTCCCAAGAAACCTCAATGAGCTTGGTCACCATGTGGATATGGTCGATCGTGCTGAATTTTTTTCAGAACCCAGCTTGCTCTCATGCTTTTCCTTTGTCTAGTGTTCTGCCTATTCTATTCAGAATGACTCGAGTGAATAGCGATGGAAAACAAGTGGATTGGGCAATAGTTGCTGATGTCGTGGATGTCTCCCTTCTTGTACAACTGGACAGTCCTGCTGGTTTTCACTGAGACGGAACCTTGCATTCAGACAGGTAGCACTGAGAAGAGCCGAGCCAGTGTACTGACAAGTACTGGTGGCAGATTCTTCAGGTGTTCGGGTCTGACCTTGTCTAGACCAGGTGCTGTATGCTTCTTTACTAATGAAATGTTGTGTCGAATTTCAGAAGGGATAACGTTGGGAACGACATATCCATCCTGTGGAATTTGGTATGTGGGCAGGTGGATGAAGCTATCGAAGAGATCTGAGTAGAAGTCATGGATAATCTCCATTGCCCTTCTGGAAGATGTGATAGATCCATCAGGACGTCGGAGGGCAGTCATCTTGGTCTTGTAGTTGGCGAAGGACAGGCGAGTGTTGCGAATACTTTTCCTGGCTTCTGCCACATCAGCCAGCACTGCTGCTCTTCTCTCTTTGAGGTTTTCCTTTATCGCTTCTCTGCACTGCTTTGGAAGTTTGGACGTTAGCTTGTGATTGCCTGAGGCTCGCGCCAAGCTATTAATTTTTATTAATAAATTTTAATAAATAGTTCTTATAGGATCTAATGGTTTTCATATTCAACAAGAGTGACACTTTTAGGACAATCTTAATTTGTCATTTGATATGAATTTTAAAATTTACATGCCATAATGCATACAAATGAAACTATTTGTCATTCTGAGATCCTAAGAGACAGCACATATCCTGTTCCTGTCCTGGTCAGATGGTCAGCTAGTGTGAGTTTTTCTGAGTTTGGACTTGCCAACATGCTGAGTGATTCCAGGATATCTGCAATCACTTCTGTTCCCCAGTTTCACCAACTTCTCCACTGCAGATACCTACCTTCTGTTTCTCTGACGGTGAAGTGACTCAGAATTTGCCCACTAGATTTATGGACAGTTAACACTGTACCACAGGTGCTACAGTACATGTCAATGTGGGTTAAAATAAATTGGTGTATTATATAGAAGAATGTTACATATTTATTACCACACATATCTTTATCCCCATATGTTTATTTCCACATATGAGAATATGCATTTTTGTCAACCCAAAGTGGCAAACCTTTCCAAACCAACAGATGGCATATAGAGTGATTAAGATTCATTTTGTGAATCCTTTGCAATGAACAGAACCAGGAGTATTTTGGGGAATTTCCTTTTTATGGAGAAACAAACACCAATGAATGCATGCATGCTCATCCCTTCTTAGAGGAAGTTGAAGAAAATTTTGTTTAATTTCGATGTAACAGACAAAATAAAACTCCAAGTAAGAAAACCAGAGTTTTCTCGTCTCTAGTGCTCTTGCCGGCTCAGGTCCTTTCCTGTCCCCTTTTTCTTTCACCTATGCACAGATCACCTCCCCTGGACTTCTTCACCTGACTTCTGTCCCCCTTTTTCTCTCACTACTCCAGTCTCACCTTTTGTAATTGTGCTTCCTACTGTCTCCTGCTTCTCAGTGATCCCTCTCCTGTGCTCCCCTCCCCCCCTCTTCCTTTGTCTACAGGTCCATGTCACACAGTCACACTACACACACACACACACACACACACACACACACACAGAGCAGGAGACCTATGCAGCCAGAAAAAAGCTCCTGATTGGATGTTTACTTCCTCCTTCTTTGCATTAACAATTTTAACCTGACACTAGACAATGTAGACAATGTTCACTTCCTTGGAGAAAGAACTGGGCAAATGCCTTTTGACCCAAACTTCCACGTATCGCCATCCCAGACAGCCCCCTGTGTGTGTACCCTATAGTATGCCAGGGAATCAGTGAACAGCAGAGTTACCACGGAGAGTCCAGGGAAATTCTAATGGGCCCATTCATTATAGCCAGCCATGCACCTCAGTACCTGTGGGTGGGTAGTCCACACTTCCTGGGCTTCATTCTTGTTATTCAATTTAAGAGCAGCCTTGTAACTGTGTATGTTATGGTAATTCAATTTAAGGGGGGAAAAAGAGCAAGAAAACTTACTTTTATAGAGTCTGTGAATACCCCTGACAAACGTGTGAAATGATCTAAAGCATATGGCACAATGGGTCTTTCAGAATAAAGATCTTTTAGGAACAATATTTACTAAAGCCTTTTACCCTAATTCAAAAATTCCACATCTATGAATGCATTTGGTGACTATAAATTGAAAGAGAAAATTAGAATAAAAGACTACATAATAAGCAAAGCTATGAAATAGAATACACTTACCACTTCTTCATGGGTTGCATGTTCTACATTAATGCCATTAACCTGAATAGATGACAAATTAAGAATTTGAAGATAATAATTGATCACTATATGTTTAGAATAAAATAAAGCAAAAATTAGAGCAGTGTAAAATACTGACCTGCAAAATAGCATCTCCTATGAACAACATCCCTGTCTGGTCAGCTGCAGGGATGCAAAAGTGGCAAAATATTAGGAGAAATTCAGTGATATCATGATTTGCTATGGCATAAATTAAACTTAGTTTTGCAGCATCTTAAATGATTTGTACACAGCAGGGTTGGGTGTATGATGTGGGCCTGTACATACAGGTGAATGTAGGTGTGAATGTGGTGTGCACAGGTGTGAGTGAGCACGTGTGAGAAATGTATGCATGTATTGTGGCTGTGAGTATGTGTGAACATGGTACATGCTTGTCTTTGGAAGCAAGTGTCAATACCAGTGGGAAAATAATGCATAAATGAGAATGTGTGCACATATGTTATTTGAGTATGTCACGTGTACCTGTGGATGTAAAAATGTGCATGTGTAAATGTATGCAAGCAAGGGTATGCATGTGTGCCTATGCATATGTGAAAGATCTATGCAGTACATAGTTGATAGCAGCATGAGTCAATGGATTGGAATGTGTGTCTGTGTGGTCAGATATGAACAAGGAGGGTCAGAGAGCGTGTGGGTGTGGGTGTGTATACCTGAATAGTTGGGTTAAGTACTTGTGCAGGGTTGTACATGTGTGGGAAAAATGCCAGCAACACAGAAAAGTACCTCACCCCTCCTCACATAAAGTCAAAGATGGGCAATTTTAAGCACATTAAGAGAGTTACTTTCCAAATACAGAAGACTTGTTTAATAAGGACCACAAATGTCACTTGTTCCTAATGAAGGATTTCATTATATCACGTGGAAAACCTGATTCCTATTCTTTTATTGTTGACAGACTATAAAATTGGAATCCCAGAAGCCATTTAGCATTTCCACTTTTTCTCAGGAACAAATTTACACAGACTGTTTTAATTAAAGAGATTGTGCCAAGAATATGAAAGGAAAAGTAAAGAAAACTTTATATTGCAAAGTTTGAATATAATCTCTATAGCGTTATATCCACTTAACCTTTCTATTTTCATAAAGGCAGAAAGACAACTTCTTTCAATAAAACTGAATAAATTTGCACAAAATGTAAAGCATTCCATAGTCTATTTTGGCCTTTATATAGATTTAATTTTATGTCCTTGACCAAATATTGAAAACCAATCAAAATGCTTTTCTTTTAATAGAGTAATTCCATTTAAATTCTACAACCATATTTGATGTCAAACACTAAAACTATTTGCAGTTCTTGAAAGGTATTGTATTTTTTAATAAAATATAGCTTTCATTACTGAATATAATGGTGCTGGTTTTAGGTAACAAGGTTTCTATTTACACCAATAATTTTCTCCAAAACAAACTTTTATGACCTACTCAGATTGATCTTTTTGGTTCTCTTAGTACTTTCAAAATATTCCTACTCCTCTTTCCCTCTCTCCTCTTTTTCTCCTGTCTCTTCCAATCTCCCTCTCTTTTTAGTCCTATCACCTCACTATCTCTCCTTTCTACACTTCTCTATGTATATGTGTCTTCTTCTGCTTTGTTCCCCCTTTCTTTTATTTTGATCCTTGACATCCCATGGCACAGTTCTGAGATGAATCTGAGGAACATAACAAAACTGACATTAGGAATTCAGCTTCTATCAGGTAAAGTGAAGGTTTAAAAATCCACATACATGTTACAGAAGTTTGAATTTTGTTTTTAAAACTAACTAAAAAATTACATGATACCTATGTAAATACCTATGACACAATATATGAGAGGGATAAATGGTGATGCAGTGAATTTCAGATGCAGGACATTTTATAGGCTATAAAAACAGAAATACCTATAGCATGGGCATCAGAATCCTGCTTTGAAGAAGACAAGAAATGGAGGTGACCACTTTGGCAAAGGATTCAAAGCTGAATATAGTCAGGATGGAACAGAGCAAAGAGAAGATCAGGTATAGGGTAATGCAAGTAGTTTTATAAATTGTGAGTAACGTGGTGATGATATATATGGTTAGTAACAATGTGATGTATTCAATGGAACCTGAGATGTATATGTCAAGAAACAGGGTGAGGTACATGATGTGGAATTGGGTGTGGAATAGTGGGAGTGATATATAATATATAAGATAAAACACGGGGAAAGATAAAACACGGGGAAAGGTCAGTGAGGTAAAGGTTGAGAAAGTGGTGATGTATGTATATGATGAGACATGTGGTAGGGAATGGAATGATATAGCAGTAGGGATGGCTCAGTGCACAGGAAAGGAAGTGGGGGTGTATATATGGTAAATAATTATGTGATATACACAAAGAGAAATTAATGTAAAGAATGGATGTCTCTTTGATAAATCACAGTGGGATTTTGTGAGGTGTAAAGTGAGACATAGGGTAACCTTTATGATGGGGAAGGGACTGATTTAGAGTGTGCTGAATGAACCAGGATCGCTGAGTCATTGCAGAAGCCTGTAGACTTAAATTTGTCAATAATGTAGTTGCATCAGAATTGCTTACCTGTCTCTACAAACACTTCTGTTGTAACCTACATGTATTTCCATGCAATAAATTTTAGTTAAAGATAATCCTGAGTTACTCTTAGAAAAAGCACCAGTGTAAACAGTCACCTCAGACCAAGGATTTTCACGTTCAGATCTATCTTAATAGTTTGAATCATCATATTGCTATTTGCAAAATATATTAAATAAACACAAATGTACTTTTAATGTATATATAGATATAAATGTGGATAGTATACTCCAATCCAGTTAAAAATCATCTCTAGGTAATTGCCTTTTGACATTTATGATCATGTAGGACCTTCTTTAATCCTACCTATCCTTCCTGAGGCCCCAGTTTTCTAATCTCATACTAGATTTGACCTCCATAAACTCAACAGTTTCTGCCTTTCAGTTCCATTTCCTACCAGACTTTGGGATCATCTGAACACTTCTCTAAGCTGTAGGACCATTCCCCTGTCCACTTGGGGAGCCAGTACTTTTCCAATATCTTCCAATATCTTCCATACTTCTACCGTACCCTGTAAGCTATAAAACCATCCTCTCTTTAGGTTGTGGGACTAGCTCCTACAAGATAAGTATGAGACTCACTTCCAGGATGTGGAACTACTGCCACCCAGATGTGAGATTACTCTTCTATCCCACAACTCACCCAATTGAATATCCCCATCCTTTTAACTACGCTGCCTACTAAGCACTCCTGAGGCTATCTTCTCAATTTGGTGTTCAAGGTGCTGGACTGTTTAGGCCAAACCTGAAAGTGCTGAGGTTACTCTGCCTCTGGGCTCTGGCGTGACTCCTGGCAGTGGTGGGGAACCATACACAGTTCTGGAGTTCAGATCTAGGTCTGCCACGTACTAAACAAGCTTCGAACCTGTACTGCCTCCCAGCCCCTACAGCTTGGCTCCGAGTGTGTGGTCAGACCAACCTGAATCACATAACAAGTCAGACACTACCACACTTAGCTCATGAGTGGATCCTCACCATCTCAAGCGTAAACAGAAATATCTTAGCCTGTCTACAGTCCCAGGCAATGAGTTCTACTCCTATTCATCTCATCAGAGAGCTCCAAGATTTTGGTCCTGGGATCCTCCAAAGATTGGCCACTGATTCCAAGACCCTTCCTCTGCGGGACCCTTCCCAGTATGAGTCTGGATACCCCAAACATGCCTCAGGTTTATATTTTGTTTTGCTCTGCATAATCTACAGAGGTCGGCCATAGACGGGCCTCCATTTTCACTAGTGAAGGAATGTAGCAATTCCTCATTGAAATTAAGTTCTCTGGGAGCTTACTAAACATCAATGAGAGAACTCTAGACAGATTATGGTATTTGAACCATTTATTTTTTTCAAGCATAAAAGAAAGCTAATTTGTCCCCATCTTAAATCTTTGCACAGATCAGAAATATTGTATCATTCTTTAAGGTATTATTTCAAAATACATAGTTCTGTGTTTTGGCCACAGTAATAAGCTGCAATTTTTTCCTACCACATAACTAGCTGAAAATATCAGTAAGTGTCCTGATAGATGGTAATCATTATCATTATTTAGGTGAAAGCACTTGAATCAATAAAAAAAAAATCAAAAACTATGCGATGTGTCAGAGAGTAATCTTCCGGTTTTTAGTGATACTATTTCAAGACAAGGTGTTTCTTGTTCAATTGTTTTACCTCTCATCCTGCATTGACATGTAGGAAATCAGTTTCTGGGTCTTCAAATACTCTGGCAAAACAAATATCAGGTAATTGTGGAAAGTCATTAAATATGTGTAATGAAGGGGATAATGATAGTATAAAACAACATATGTTGTTAATCACTCAGGGCCAGCACAATGAGAAGTGAATGAAGCTATTTCTGACTCTTTTTAAAAACCCCATAGAAAATGCCACATTTTGCTTTGTCAACAGGGACAGGTGTGCCAAGAGCCGATAGAACAATGAAGACCAGACTGGAAGAGGCAGTTGCTTTACTGCAGTGGAAAAGAACTTGATCTGGATGAGATTTTCAGAGCTTTGGCCTGATCAGGAACCAGATCTGTCTTGCTTCTGAATGGTCAGAAGCACCTCAGGGGGCAGACTATTAGCAGGATGATCAGGTGTCCCTGTCATCTTGGAATGCAGGACAGGCTCCTACTCTGACTTGTGTCTCGTTGATCTCAAGTCTGATCAGATGAAAGTGAAATGCGATTTGGACCTGTGTGCCATGTGTCCGTCCACCAGGCCCCCACTTCATGGAGTCAGGTTTGCTCCTAGAGGAGTCTGATTTAGTAAAGCTTCTCACAGACCTTGAGACTCTGACATGGTTTACCCAAGGCAGTTTCTGTTCCCTGGGTCCTAAGAAAAATCAAGCCCTCCCCACATCTCCCCCAGGACTCATTCCTCATCCCACCCTTGCAGCTCAGACAGTTCTGAGTCTTAAAGCTGTTCCTGAATGGATGTTTTGTGGCACCCAAGCCCAGTGAGCCCACGAGCAGTCACACAGCACTGGGGACAGGCATTTGCCTTGCAAGCAGTCATGTAATGCAAACTCAGTTTGATCCCTGGCACTAGATATGGCCCTGAGATCATCTCCTGAGCACAGCACCAGGAATAGTGCCGGAGCACTGCTGGGGGTGGCCCCAACTCTTCTACCCCTCAAACAAAACAAAAGGTTATTATCAGGAAATGAGATGAAAATGCCAGAAAAAAAATTAGGTAAATAGCAAACCACTGGCGTCAAACTTCACTGGACTTTCTGAAAGAAATTAACAGATCAAATTAAAATCCTTAAAAACAAAGAAAGAAAAGAAAAAGAAAAGAGAAAAGAGAAAGAAATGGAAAGATAAGGAAATGAAAGGAAAAGGAAAAAGAGAGGAGAGGAGAGGAGAGGAGAGAAGAGGAGAGGAGAGGGGAGGGGAGGGGAGGGGAGGGGAGGGGAGGGGAGGGGAGGGGAGGGGAGGGGAGGGGAGGGGAGGGGAGAGGAGAGGAGAGGAGAGGAGAGGAGAGGAGAGGAGAGGAGAGGAGAGTAAGGCAAGTGCCTTTCCAACTGAACCATCTTTCAGGCTCCTAGGGAAAACTGGTGGAGAGAAGTTAACACTGGTAATTACACGTGCTGGAACATTATCTGCCTAAAACTCAACTACGATTAAGTTTGTAAATCACAGTGCCGTAATAAAATATTCAATCAAAATAATAAAAAGGTACAAATCTCCAGTGATTACAAGTTATAGGTTTGAACAGTAGAAAATCTTCTCAATTCTAATGTGATGAGAAAATGCTGACTTTATCCCCTCCACCTTCTGTTCTTTGAGAAACCGAGTGCCCTGTAATTCTGAGCTGATAATACTAGGCCAAGCACTTAAACAAAGACGAAATCCCAACCCCCTTCTCACAATAACAGCTGCCTTAAACTGCTTCTTCTTTTTCTTGTTTTGGCTTCTTTGGCCTTTTGAATCATGTCCAGCAATGCACAGAGGTTACTCCTGATTCTGTGCTCAAGAATTACTCCTAGCCATGCTCAGGGGACCATATGGGATGCTGGAGATCAAACCCAGGTTGATCGCATGCAAGGCAAATGCCCTGCCCACAGTACTATCATTCCTGCCCCTTAAAATGCTTCTTTTTAGTGATTTTTCTGATGTGATAATAGCATGTTAAGCTTACTAGAGCTACTGATATTTTGATTTAAAATAAATTGTCTTTTTCAAAATCACTTCCAGAATGATCAGTTTCTTAAATATATTGACTTGAACTATTCTTGAGACAACTTGGCTCAAGAATTATACAAAATTGTTACAGAACTTTAAATAATTTTCTCGTGTTTCAGTTCTAATTATAGCTGAATAAAAAGAGAGCAAAGAAATGGCCACATGCCATGTACTTACACTTAGCCATTAATAAAGTAGATATAAGTGTAACATAAGAATAAAAGTGTGACCCCTTGTAAAATGTTGACTTAAAGCCAACTCTGCCAGTTAATGGAAACGCAGTACCAGGGCCGAGGAAGACAATCTTCTCTCCACCCCTTATTAAGTAAAAGGTTAATTAGAAAAGACTTTCCAATTACATCTTTGAAGTACTTTCCATTTGAGGGAACCTTTTAGATCTTAAAAAAAAACATTACAAAGTGTTCAAATGAATAATAAATTAACGATTTAAAAATTTTAATTAAAATTGTTATACTACTAAATGAAATATTTGGTGAAATTAAACTAGATTTGGAGACTCCGGCTGAACAAAAATTCTTATTTATTTCTATGACAATCCTGCCATTACAGCATCATATAAGTTTGGGGGAAAAAATGACAATGTAATTTAATACAGTGGTTTTCAAACTTCTTTCATCTGTGGATCAGTAAAAATTAAAAAAATGCCTCACAATCTGGCAAAACAATGTGTGTATGCACACGGCTGCTTTTAGTTGCAGTCAGAGACAGCCCTTTTCCAGTTCATTTGGCTCCATGACCTGGTGTACAAGGAGTTAATTAGCAATAACATTTTTGCAGACAAGAAATGTCTGTGGACCAGCCCTGGTAAGCATTCGGGGACAGTGGTTAAAAACCACTGGTTTTACGCATATCAATATTCAAACAGGGAATAAAGATACAAAACAATGTTTTAGATTTCTTATACTTGCCTTTTCAAGTAAAATTAATTGCTTCTAACTGTCGCTATCCTATCTTCTATAAGTGTATTATTTGTAATACAAGTGCTTTGTTATTAAAAGGTGTTCTTTTTTGCACATTTGTTTCTGTAAAATATAGACACTTTTGTCAAATATCTCAGTAATGTTTAAATGATGCTTTTTACAAGTCTTACCACTAACTGAACTGAGTTTTATTATTTGGACTAATAATGTCTAGAATGATTGAGCATTTCTCATTTGGGCATTTTGCAGAGTCCTTGATAAGGATGGATTTCTTTAAGCTAAAACAACACCCCATGTTGGGAGTGATCATCACCCAGGGTGAGTGGGTCCTGGGTGGTGATCCTGTCCAGGCACATAAGGGGAACTTAGGACTGGCGTCAGAAACCTCATCCCCATAACCTTCTAGAACTTTCTAAAGGTCTAAAAATAAGAGTTGGGGCTCACTGTCTATATTTTCCTTTTTTAAAATAATATACATTTCAATGGAAAAAATGTAACATTCTGATGCTACTGTCAAGAAGAAAATTTCTTTTGCAGATAGAGTGCATGATATTGAAACAATATCTACAGCTACCCACTGTAGCTGGGTGACTGAAATGATATTTCCTAAGCCACCAAACTCAAGAGCTTCAGAAATTACACAGGGGTTCGAGTGCATTCCATGCATGCAGAGATCCCAGTTCAATTTCTACATCATATGGTCACCTGAGCACTGCACTGCTGGGCGTGGCCCTGAAATGTTCCTGAGCAACAGGAGAATGGCCTGGTAGTACTTGGCACTTCAAGGACTAAGCATTGAATGGAAGCTTCTCTGACTCAATTGGCCGGAAGTCTCCAAAAGGGACCCTGGGGCTCCTGAGCACTGAGTCAGAGACACACAGCAAAATAAAACAAATTAAGACAAAACAGTCAAATCCAGAAATGTCATTTTTATAGTTTCCCATGGTTCCAATTGTATTTGTGTTCTTGAATAATTCTGAAACATCGTGCACTGCTCTAAAACCCAAAGTAAAATTTCAAAACACATTAGGATATCATCCGAATAAATATATTTTCATTTTGTCTGAAAATAAAGGTTTTTTGGGCCAGAAAGATGGGTTAGGAGCTAAAAAGTTTTTATTGCATGAATCTGAGCAGGGTTTGATTCCCAGTACAACATATGGTATCTCAAGTACCCCCAGAGTGATTCCTGAGCACAGAGTCAGGAGCAATCCCTGAGCACTGCAGGATGTGGTTCCCTATCCCACTCCAGCAAAAAAAAAAAAAAAACCCAAAAAATAAGGTTTCTGAAACTTTAATTTACTATTTAACTTATTATTTGTTATTACAACATAGAATGTTATATGAGAATTATCAATATAGTATTCTACATATATGTATGAATCAGAGAGACAAAATAGTGGCTATGGCACTAGCCTTGCATGCAACTAACCCAAGTTCAATCCCCAGCACATAATATGGTCCTCCAGCCCTGCTAGGAGAGCTCTCCAAACACAGTGCCAATAGTAAACCCTGAGCACTGCTAGATGTGGCCCACAAAAGAAAGTAAGTACATAAAAAGGAGAATATTTATATGGGATAACTTGGGTGAAACAGCTTATTAAAACATGAAAGTAAAATTGTTCATATCATATGGAGAGATAAAAGGAAAGGTAAATTGGTTAAGCTGAATTGTAACAAGATGAGATTCTGAATGCTATCATCATGGTTATATTTTCTCTGAAATAATACAATGAGGCAAACTTCTAATTTGTCCCAGATTTATAGCCATTGTCAAGAATGTTCACTTTATTTTACTATTTTTTAATAATATAGGAGTATGCTATTTGTTCAGCCATTGATTAAGCTGATTGAATTGGGCATGAACTCCACAATACTTTTTTTAATCGCATCATCATGAGAGTTACAAAGCTTTCATGTTTGAGATTCAGCCATACAAGAATGTTCACTTTAAATGATACGTAGATTCCAATCTAAGCAGAAAATGCATATTCTGATTAAATGGGAGACAAGTGGATTTTCCCACCAATTAGCGTACACTGCAGCTTGTGCCTCTATAGAGTGAGACTGAAGGAGATTCCTTGCCTGTCCTGGAATGTTTTTCTAATAATTCCGTCATACCTACGGCAGACCCCTAGGTTCGATTTCTTCTCCTCTCAGAGAGCCCGACAAGCTACCAAGAGTATCCCACCTGCACGAAAGAGCCTGGCAAGCTCACCGTGGCGTATTCGATATGCCAAAAACAGTAACAAGTCTCACGATGGAGACGTTACTAGCGCCTGCTCGAGCAAATGATGAACAATGGAATGACAGTGCTACAGTGCTACTTATTGCAGAAAAAGGAGCACCAACCCTTCTACAGTCAAAACACTATTTTTATATAAGATGACTGCATTCATTTGTGGTATATAAAACAAGGATACATAGTAGAATAATATCCATGGCCAGGGAAAACAGGGGTTAGGAAGACTGGTCAATGGTTGGAACTAACCACAAGTGTGTAAGGCTGAGTGTAGGAAAGATAGAAAAGAGACCGCTATGACAATAAGAACTTGGAATGATCACACTGGACAACAGCTGAGGGTTAAAAGTAGGTAAGGAATATTCTGAATAACCTTTCAGTATCAATACTGCAAACTACAATGCCCAAAAGGAGAGAGAGAGAGAGAGAGAGAGAGAGAGAGAGAGAGAGAGAGAGAGAGAGAGAGAGAGAGAGGGAGGGAGGGAGGGAGAGGGAACCTGGGAACACTGGTGCTGGGAAATATACACTGATGGAAGAATGGGTGTTGGAATACTGTATGACTGAAATCCAATCATGAACAGCTCTGTAAAAAAATTTTAAATGAATAAAATTTAAAATAAAGAGTTTAGAGGGCCTGGCTTACAAGCATATGGTGAGGAGTTCAAATTCCAGTATCCACATATTCCAAATGAGATCCCGGCAGCTCCGCTGTCTGTGATCCCCAGCTTCACCGCCATTTCCAGCTGAACTGAATTCAGGTGTGTGTGAGCACCACAAAATGGGATGCAACACAGCACCACAACCAAAAGAAAGTTCCAGCACTACTGCTGGGAAGTATGACCTCTGAGAGGCACATGTGTGAGCATCGCAGCCATACCTTGGGTGCGTAACACATGTGGGGGCTGGAGAGAATACAGTGCCCAGCCCAGGGCACTTGCCTTGCATGTAGCTGGCCTGGTTTAATCTCCAAGCACCATCAGGAATCATCCCTGAGCACAGAGCCAGGAAAAAGTCCTGAGCACTTTTAGATGCCAGAGAGATGGGATAGGAGGTAAAACGTTTTCCTTGCATGCACATGAGCAGGGTTTGATTCCCAGTAGATAAGTGTGTGAACTTAAATGAAAGTGATACTGCTAGTTCAGTTAGGATTTGTGTTTCAAAAGGAAAACCGTAATTGAAATTTCTTAAAATTTTAAATTTCTCTTCTTATCCATTTATATAGTCCCATGTTTGGATGAGTTTAATTTCAACTGAGAAATTAAGTCAGGTGTGACCCAAGTAATGACATCTGCTATCTGCTCCCCCCACCAAAAAAAAAAAAAAAGACTGCTAGAGTGCTCAGTGCAGTAATCATGTGTTCAAGCATCACAACAAAAGGCTTACATGAGCTGGGTACCACGCCCAGTGCTCAAACACGGCAGCCTGATGTGAGACCAGGGGAACTGACACAGTTAACAGTAGGTCAGCACCATGCTCTGGTCTGTGTGTGCAACCCAAATCACTGCCACACCAACAGCAACAGTGAAAAGGAGGACAGGGAAGGGAATATGAAAAGTAAAACAGTGAATCTTTTTAAAAACTAAATGGTAAATCAACAAAAGAACCAAAACCCGCTGTTTTGTTTTTATAATTAAGCAAATTGATGCAGGAATCATCAATTACTATTGGGACCAGCGCCACACAGAGGAAATGCCCACATCTTCCTCTGGGTTGACCTGTCTGCCCCCTAAGCTGGAACACTTGAGTTTCATACTAATAACACACTTATTATTTAAATGGACTTTATGTTGCAAGCTAAAACAAAGAAAACAGCTGATTTACTTTTAATTACCATTTTTGTTTATTTATGGAGCCACAGCCAGCTGTGCTCATGCCTTACTTGTGTCTAGCAGTGGACTATACGTGGTACCAGGGATTAAAACTGGATACCCTCTGCCCAGTTTACTATTTTCTTATTTTATTTTTAATTACGTCTTTAATGCAGAAAATACCACTTAAGTGTTGATGACTGACTGAGTTTTAGCTCTTTGTGAAAAAAAAAATGAAAGCCCTACACTGGCATTCTCATCAACTTTTAGAAGTTTTAGCCCCGTGCATTCTCTGTGCTGTAGAAGTGCCACCAAGGACAGATTCATGAACACTGGTATGAATGGCAGTTCTAGTGTTTTTTTTTTTTCAACAAGAAAGGATGTGTTGGAAAGACACACTTGTTTCATGAACTGGGCACAAATCAAGTAGCTCAGAAAATGTTGGGCTAAGACATCTTTTTACAGGAGCTATTTCCAGGAGGTTTGAGTTGTTGGAAAGATAAGAGTGTGAACTTAAATGGAGATCATACTCCTAACATACCCAGTTAGGATTTGTGTTTCAAAACGAAAACTGTAATTGGAGTTTCTTGAAATTTTAAATTTCTCTTCTTATCCATTTAGAGTCCTATGTTTGGATGAGTTTTATTTCAACTGAGAAAAACTGTTTGTTAGTATTGATTGTGAGATTACATTCAGGATGTGTTCAAAGATATCTATGCTAAAGATTTTGCTATCACTTCACTTAATATTTGGCAAAAAACTCATTCCATAGATTGGAGTGTTCCTTATAAGATAAGTGAGACTGCTAACCAGAACGAACTAATAAAGCCATACAAATTCAGCAATACTCATCCCCCACAATGTCTGAATCCAAGTCCAATCAGACATGCATAAGAATTTATGCAAGGATTCTTTTTTTTCTAGTAAGGGTATACTGAAAAGAACTGTGCTATTATTAATCAGAAAATTACGACCTCTAAGGGCTGATTCAAAAGACTTCTTACTTCAGCGGTGCATCACTTAACAGTAGTGATTCTAAGAAATGCTTCATTGGGCTATTTCCTATTTCTGTGAACCTCATAAAATACACTTACCCAATCCTGGATAGATTAGGTTATATGGTGTAGCCTGTTGCAATGACGCTATAAACCTTAGTATGCCCACTGTCAGATCACAGGAGGATTTCCCTGGAACTCTCAACACTATCCCTTGAGAGACTGTAATTCAGTCCCTGAAAGCCTTAAAATCTGGCATTGACTTGGCCTTCTTATGCATAACAGTTCTTTCAGGTATTTGTTTTCAGAATATAGAGGTTTCATCCACATTGAAGATGTGCTCTAAAAATAGTTATCCTTCAATATCCACTTATCTAGTTTATACCAAGAACTCACAGACTGAGCTTTCACTTTCACTTTGTGTAATTAATAATTCTTGAGTCTCTAAAACCACCCAGGGATAGCAGTGATAATTAACATGGTCCAGCCTTTCCTCTCAACATTACAAACAAACAATTTACTTCTGATCATCATCATCTTCATCATCATGGTGCTGAGAGAAATATGCCTCTGGGCCTGGGCTTTGATCCAAGTTATTAGAAGCTTTTCATATGTGATATAGACCTTTTAAAATTTTTATTAGTCTCTTTGCTCTCAATGAAGAAGAACTTTTAATAGCTTCCATCACTCTGTTCTTGCTTGTCAAGATCATAGCGATGGTGGAATGGGACACGCCTTACTGGCCAGCAATAACCATCACTGGCTTTGCTCTCATTTAGTCCTCAATCACTTTTAATTTCATTTTCAACTCCATCACTTGTTGTGGACTCTTACTGCCAACATTAGCAATAGATTCTGTACACTTAGGGACCATGATGAACAACACAACACAAGATTAAATCAAACACAAGGGAAAATGATGCTATTAAGAGATGCAGAGACACCATAAACAGAAAATGCATGAGGCTGCTGCTAGAACAAATTATTATGACAGCGGCAATATCATTAGGCAGTAGGAATTTGAGGACCATCACTGAATATACAGTCCAGCCTTGACTGAAATGTTATAAAGTGCCTACTTTACATCTCTGTAGTCACTGGCTTTCAAGAAATTAACATATTCAATTAAATGAATTCAATTTGTTATACAATATTAAAGAGCTATGTAAGGGTGATCTCTTGAGAAAAGTAAGTGCTCCCATTAACCAGTCTTCACAAACTTTGCAATGAACTATTGTTGATTGCAGAATCCACTGCATGTTGTTAGGAAATCGATCATGCAATGTTTCACTCACACCAACACAACCAAATGGAATGAAATTACCAGACGGTACACAATCTCAAATTTCCAAGGGGACCAAGGGCAAAATAGTATAGTGAGCAAACAAGTAATAATGTTTGCTAACTTTTGCATTTGTCCCTGTAATCAGTCAGATAAAAGAGAAACATGATGAAATTGCTCATTTCAGTGCCCAATTTATTCCAAAATTATATATACATATATATGTGTGTATATATAAACATATATATGTTTATTTACTAGAAAAGACAACTCTCTCAGGGAAATACCTCAGATAATGATAAGAATTCTTACATAAAGGAAACAATAGTCAATAATGAATCAAAAAATATTTTTATGGAGCATACAGGTAAACTTCAATGCCTCATAATAACATTTGATAAATAGCAGTGACTTAAAATTTTGCTGTCAAAGAAGTGCATTTGTAAAAGGAACTAAATATTTAGAATCAAACTCACGTATTAAAAAATTGATGCAAAAAATGTTAGAAAAATAAACACAAATCCTTTCACTGTTAATAAGAATCAGTGGACTCTTCCTATTTTAACACTTCCTGGAAATGACCTGCAAAATTTCTATGTTGTTCATTCCCTAACCCAATAAATGTAATGTGCAGTAGGCCAGTTTCCTTGAAAATGGAAAGACTGGATATATCCAGCCAGTGTATACCCTCTACTCCTAATGTTAGGAAAAGTGACAGAATATTGTTATTATAACCTGGGTTAGCTCCTTGTAGCTCCCAGATAGAAATGAACATTTTGTTCTTACAACATCAATACTCAAGGAAATATTAGGTGATTATAAAAGTAAAACAGAGGTCCCTATAGACTATAGCATAGATTGTGACCCAGAAATGAGTTGGGAGAACCTCTACATACAAATTCCCATCATGGAAAAACCTGTCCTCAACTCAACCTCAACCTGGCATTCTCAGCCACAAGACCTCTTATAGCCTAGTTCTCCATCTCAGAGAATCTGGTAAGGTACCAAGAGCATTCTGCCCACATAGCAGAGCCTGGCAAGCTCTCCGTGGTGTATTCAATATGCCAAATACAACTGAATTGATGGGTCTCATTCCTTTTATCCTGAAATGGGGTGATAAAATGAACAGAAACTTTCCTAAAGAAGAAATCTGAATGGCTCAGAGGCACATGAGAAAATGTTCCACATCACTAATCATCAGGGAAATGCAGATCAAAACAACCATGAGATATCATCTCACACCACAGAGACTGGCCCACATCCCAAAAAACAAAAACAACCGGTGTTGGCGTGGATGCGGGGAGAAAGGGACTCTTCTTCACTGCTGGTGGGAATGCTGACTCGTTCAGCCCATTTGGAAAACAATATGGACTATTCTCAAAAAATTAGAAATTGAGCTTCCATTTCACCCGGCAATACCATTCCTGGGAATATATCCTGGAGAGGCAAAAAGGTATAGTAGAGATGGCATATGTATTTCTATGTTCATTGCAGCACTGTTTACAATAGCCAGAATCTGGAAAAAAACAGAGTGCCCCAAAACACATGACTGGTTAAAGAAACTCTGGTACATCTACACAATGGAATACTATGTAGCCGTCAGAAAACATGAAGTCATGAAATTTGCATATAAATGGATCAACACGGAAAGTATCATGTTGAGTGAAATGAGTCAGAAAGAAAGAGACAGACATAGAAAGATTGCACTCATATGTGGAATATAATGTAACTGAGAAGTACAAGTTGGCAATGATGCAACTTCTGGCAGATATCTGTCTGGACTTAGTTACTAAAATACTAAAATACAGAAACCCAAAACTGAGAGGCCGCTAAGTGTGGCCTCGACCTCATACCTCTTCATCCTCAGCAATGGAAAACAAATTATCTAATGCTTCCTTTTCAGCAGGTCTGACTTTAGGGGAGAGACTCTCCAAACAATAATAGTGAGTTTTGTTGAAATATTGAATGTAATCAGAGTGAACGTAAAGTGAAATTTATTAGTTACACAGGCGGGGGGGGGGCAAAGGGCGGAGGGGGGCTAGGGGTGTGGGGGGGTTAGGGGTGTGGGGGTGCGGGGTGGAGCTATACTGGGATTCTTGGTGGTGGAATATGTGCACTGGTGAAGAGATGGGTATTAGAGCATTGTATAACTGAGATTTAAACCTGAAAACTTTGTAACTTTCCACATGGTGACTCAATAAAAAAAAATAAAATAATAAAAAAAGAAAGAGCTTCCAATGCGGAACCACTGGGAAGAATGAGTAAAGAGAGGCTGCTAAAATCTCAGGGCTAGGACGAATGGAGATGTTACTGGTGCCCGCTTGAGCAAATCGATGATCAACGGGATGACAGTGATACAGTGATACAGTGATACAACTCAACCTTAAGGAACTCTACTTTCCAATGCATTTACCCTTCTCCATATCACAGAGCTGGGATTTTTAAATATAAATATATAGTGTAGGCCAAATAAATCCGGAGCCGCTGAGCGTGAATCGGACCCTCTGCGCCTAAAGACTTTGATTCCAGAGACTTCTTACAGCAATGCACTGGGACTGTGAGCTGGGCTATGTAATTTCTGGCAGAATTTTCCCTGGACTTTATACAGAAATCCAAAACCGCGTGGACGCGGCAGCGTCTGTGCGGCTTAACATTTATAATTGGCAGCAATGTGAAATGGTTCCTTTTGAACAGGTCTGACTTGGGGGGGAAACTCCAAATAATAACAGTAAGTTTTTGTTGAAATAGTGAAGGTTATTAATGTAGCAGCCACCTCTCTGGACTGTGAACTAAGCAAAAGCCCCATGCTGCCCGACGCAGAGTGGCGTACACCATACTATGAGGTGCGGGAAGGGGGATGAGGGGGAAAAGGAAAAAAAAAAGGGAAAAGGAAAAAGGAAAAAAAAAAAGAGAGAGAGAGAGAGTTATGTACTTGTAGCAGTGGGGCTACATATCTCTTCATTTCCAGCAATGAAAAACTAATTATCAAATGTAGTAGGTCTGTCTCTCTTGGGTGGAAACTCCAACAACTATAGTGAGTTTTGTGTTGAATTATGGAATGTAATCAAGGTAAAGAAAAAATGAAATAAAATTCATTAGTTATACAGCAGGGGGTGGGGGCGGGGGGTATACTGGGGTTTTTGGTGGTGGAATATGGGCACTGGTGAAGGGATGGGTGTTTGAATATTGTATAACTGACATATAAACCTGAGAACTTTGTAACTTTCCACATGGTGATTTAATAAAAAGTTTATATATATATATATATATATATATATATATATATATAGTGTAGGAAAAGAAGCACAGAAGTCAAAGTATGTATTTACTTCCCAACATTTACTATTTCTACAAGGTGCATTTTATTCCTCACATGAAACATAAATAACAAAACAATTATAGATCAGTGTACAAAAAAGAAGTGTAGCTTATTTCATATTCTTTTTAAATAAGCAAAATTGCACAATACAAGCTGAGGGTCAGATCAAAGTTGTATTATTCAATTTTAAAGTACACTCATGGAAAAGGCTATGCGATTTTTGCTTAATTTTAAAAACTCATTTGTCTTTAAAAAGTACAGAGATGGTTATCAAGTAGGTTTTCATTATTTTAGTTATAATTCCATTGGTCAAAATTGGGAAAATTTACCACAAACATTCCTTTAAAATGACCCCTCAATAAAAACCTCGTTATTTTGTGTGGGACATCATAGAATCTATTCTGTCATTACTAGCCATCATATACTACTCCAAACTTTATTATATCAAGGCTGGCTTTTTTAAAAGATCAGCAGGCCTCAGATCATTAGTTTTGAAATTTACTATATAATCTGATATTCATTACCTCTTCTTCCAAGATAAAGTTTCTCAATTAAATATTAGTTTTGCATTGAGGAAATAGTTCAGTGGTAAAGGACATGACAAGCATATTGAAAGGTGTCCAGTTTGATCCCTGGCTTTCCCCACCAAGTGTAGAGGTGATGTCTCCTGAGCATCACCAGAGGAGGCCCTTGTTAAAAGAAAAAAGATGCATTAGGCAAATTTTTAAAAGAATGAAACAGGCAGGATATGCAAATCAATCCCATTTGAAGTTCGAACAGTGTAAATCTCCTCCCCTAATATTGTAGAATATGTATTCAAAGTATCCCAGGTTAATCTTCCTTCAATACTTTCAGGTTAAGATAATTTAGAAAAAATTTCCACTGTGGAAGTGGGTGGGTTATTAATGGATCTGAGTAAATGACAGAAAAAAACATTAGAGAAAGGAAAAAGAATACGGACTCTGAGGAAGAGACAGAGGCATAAGAGGCAGGAGCAAAAGGAAAGAG
Organism: Sorex araneus; assembly: GCF_027595985.1. Taxonomy (NCBI): domain Eukaryota; kingdom Metazoa; phylum Chordata; class Mammalia; order Eulipotyphla; family Soricidae; genus Sorex; species Sorex araneus. Next base: position 337,015,804 of record NC_073313.1, on the reverse strand, counting down.
ACTTTGAATGAGAGGAGTCTTTCTTTCATATTATCTTTTTCATCTTGATGGCAATTTTATTTTAATATAACAAGTGACAGAACTACAAATATGTATAACAGAAAAAAAAGTCATTTCTATCATCAGCAGAGACCACTGGGAGCCCCAGATCAGCCAAGCAGACCAAAATAATTCTACAACAACCCTGAAAATCAATTGAACCTAGAGCCCACAAAAGCAGACCAAGACACGTTTGCCAAAACTAAAAAAGTGAACTCTAGAGAATTCTTCTCAAGTTTCTGATCATATATTGGACTTTTTTTTTTCTTTAAAGAAAAATCCTCCACTAACTTTGAAAATGAAGATTAGGTAGTTTGAAGGAATGTGCCCGGTTTTAATATTTAAAAGATCTATGTGCTATGCAAGAAGTCTCCTGAGTCTCTCTTTTAGTAGGAAAATGTATTAAAAGGGAGAGTCTTTAAAGTGAAGGGTTTTTTTTTTTTCTCATGTAAATGGAAAGAAATTGCTGGCAAGGAATGGAATCAGGGCGCCCTCTGGGATGCTAACACGTTTCTGTTTTCCTTCTGAGGGAAGAGCTCTAGACTCAGAAATGGCATCTCCAGCCACTGTTATCTTTTCTGATGAAACTGGTACTCATGGGAATAAGGATCTGAGGAGTCCCAGGGTTCAAATTCTTGAGGTTCATCAGATTCCCCTGTCTTATCTATTCTCACATATTATGTAACCAGAAGGCTCTGAGCCCTGCAAGAAGGGCCAGAGGGTCTCAACTGGTGGAAGGAAAGAATCCAGAGCAGCTTCTTCCTCCACTTCCGTCCCCTCCAAACGCTGAACCCCTCTCTCCCTCAGCATGCTGTTAGGACCCACTTAGCCGGAGAACTGCCAGAACTGCCAGGCCTCTCCCAGGAACAAGCAAAGCAGAAAAACCAGATGCTTTTTGTCAAAGATTACATCATGGGTATGAGATTAATTAGATCTCCAGAATGTAACTGTCAGGGAGGTGTGCTGGATGTTGCAGGACAAAACAACAACAACAAAATAGATGTGTACTCCATAGGAGACAGAGATTACTGAGTAATGCTTACTTGCCAAAATGAAAGTATAAGAACTTGCTGAACCTAGGGCTCGGGGTCCTTGTTGAAGCCCGCCGCCTCGGGTGGATACTTGGACCCCAGCTAGCTGGAAGCAATAAACCTCGTTATGTGATTTGCATTACGGCTCTGCTCTCTGTCCTTGAGGGGTGGTTGACTCTGCACTCTAACAATGCTCCCACACTTTTCCACCCTCACTGACTTGGAAGCCTTGTGGCTTAGCCTGTGCTCAGGGCCCCCAGGGGTGCTGCTCAGTGCTCTCTTCTTCAGCAATTTCCCATGATACCCCTTCCTGCTCACCATACACTTCCCATTAGTAAGTCCAGGCTATACCAAGGCAGAAGCAAATGGATCCCTTTCGGAGATCAGGAACTCTGGTCTGTGTCCTATTTTGCGCATCTAACTAAGATCTGGGGAAAACACCAAAAACAGACATTTCTCTCCTTATTCACGAAGACCAGGGGCATTTCTACTTTTTGAGTCACTACATGCCATTTAGGAAACTGAGATCCAAAACAAGGTAGAAACTAAATTGCCTGTTTTAAAAGCCCACATATTCTAGATTTTACCTTGGTGAGAAAGGGGCCAAGGGACAATAATAAAAATGACTTCTATTAAATTAAACACCTATACATTCACATCAGGATTTTGTTTTGTTAATCTGAGATCTCATCCCTTTGCAATTGCACTGGAGTCTCAGAAATAATCAACCAAAAGCTGAAGTGACTTTGGATTCATCAAAGATTCAATCATCTTCAGTGGTTTTTTATCTAATTTCCTGAAAATAAACCCAGAGGCCAGAACACTGTCAATCTTGATCGTTCTGTATAAATCACAGGCTCATCGCTTTGCATGTTGAATTCCTGCTCTTTTCACATGACTTCTCAAGAAGTTCAATTTACATATCCTTCTGATGCCATACTGAAAAATAGTCACTCATTTCATTGCTGCATGCATGATTAAGGGAAAGGAAACACATGAACTGACATAATATTTTAAATTATACAACTTCATTAGCTCTGATCCTCCCCCCATCCCCCAGACCAAAAAAAAATTATCTGTTATCACGAATATGTCCTAGATACCTCTCCAGCCATATACAGTTGGGTCACCTTATTTATGCTTGATTCATGTCTCAGATATAAGTTTTAGTCATCTTTTCAGTTCAGTTTTGTGTGAGGTAAAAATAAAAAACATGTTGTTTCCACCAGTAAGTGGAGTGATATCTTGCCTCCACACTGGAAGAGCCTATAGTACAGTGTATTTCCAGAAGGATCAAGCCCCCTTTCACCCTCCAGGCTCACTTAGAGGAAGGGCAGGGTCTAGACACTGTCCTGAGTTTGATTACAAAACCTGCCCTGTGAAATTTATAAACCACCTTATTCAGGGATTCCATTGGCAGAGAGATCAGGATCTTCCTCAAAGAACAGGAAGAGAAATGTTAGTCCATGAAAGTGTTAACAGGAACCTGTTAGTAGGTTTTACTGGTAATAAGGATACATCAATTCTGGAATACATTTAAAGGCCCTCAGACATTCACAGTATCAAGCAAAGTTAAATAAATTTAAAAATTAAAGAATTTCCATTTTCAGGAAGTCCCTTCATCGTGGAAGCTGACATGGTCAATGAGAAGAGGAAAATTTGTGGAACTAGGGGATAATGATAACGCTGGTTCTAAGATAGCATCATTCAGGCCAGAAAGGATTTGTGAGAAGCACCTCACACACTCTGCCTTAACAGCTGGATTTTTTGCTGCAGACTGGCTTCCCTCTGATCTTCACACCAAGTGATCCTTCAAAAGTGAGAACATACGGACAGCCTGCCAATTCACTTCTCTGCTTCAATTTTGCTCTTAGCAATCAGTTAGTGAAGATGAAGGCTCTTCCCACACAGAATTTAAATTAAACTTGCAACGTGGAGCATGTACTTCGGAGCTTGTGATACCTCTAGTATTCCTTTCTGAGCTTCAACATTCTTCATTTAGATATAAAATCCATTTTTATTGTCTATTTCAAGTTCTATTTATTTTGATAGCCTTAAAAGCATACCTTCAATTGAATTCATTAACTGGAAGGAGGATATAACACTGAATTATTCTTCATTCGACTTGCTAGACCTCTAAAGAGCAACAAGACTGCTTACACTCTTCTAGCAAGGTAATTTGACGAGAAATGCGGATTTTTAGCCTAGTATCCTGTACTTAGACCTAAAATTTCAGATCAGGTCCATGCTTACTTATCCTAAGGTGAGAGGAAGTTCTAGCTACTTCTGCACAAATTCAGTCAGACAGGTATGAATTTCACCATAAAATGTTTACAGACCTCCCAAAAAAGACAGTACTAAGCACATTTATCATGTGAGCACACTGGCCTGAATATTTGTATCATATTTGAAATTTCCAGAGTTCTTTACCCAACAGAAAGGAAGAGGAGTGATAGTGAATGAGGCTGTTGTGAGTAGTGGCACAAGAAACATTTTGTTAAAGGTGACTCATTGGAGCTGACACTACTCCCATACTTCCCTGGGGCCTGCAGAAGGGAGAGGCTGCAGAGACTGAACTACGGGCATATGGATTTAGGAGTTAGTGGTAGGGGAACTGAGGGCAAATGTCAGCATTAAGGGATGAAACCTGTTAATATTGAACTCAACAGTATTAATGAAATATCATTAATACAAAAATTAATTCATCAAAGATCACATAGAATGACATTATGCCTATAGCAATAAGATATCAAATTATAGGTAAAAGTGTTAGAGAAAAAAATAAAAGTAGCTGGAGTGTTCAGAAGATCTCAAACCCATAAGATTTCAACACCCCAGGAAGAATGATTATTCCTGCATCTAAGCACTTCAGGCCATGATTTCAGACAGTTAAATGATTTAGGTGGTCCCTCCAAGGTCTCTAGAAGATTAGACAGGCAGCACTTCCCATGAAAATCAACATTAAAAGACTATATGATCCTAACTTTTATATCATCCCTTTATTTATGGGCCAAGTTATGGGCCAAGTTATGGGCCAAGTTGTTTCTCTCTTCCATCTCCACTTCCCATTTTTGTTGCAATTCTTTGGGCAATTTGACTCTTTAAGACTGGCATCAAATTAGATAGAGAGTACAGATACATCCACATTTTTATTGAAACATTACAATCATAAGTGACCAGTGAATTAAACTGTGATGGCAAATAAATTTTGAGTGCAGCATGAACTGATAAGCTTTGATAGCATATAAGGAGCATTGTAGGTGGGTGGGACTTAGGTCTGCACAGTAACCAGGAGATACCAGTAAGGGAACGTCCACATTGTTTGAGAATAAAAATGGGATGAGAACTGATACACAGCATTCAATCTAGAAGAGATGTCTGACCATAACAAACTACTCATTTCAGATGAGCAGGTTAATCAATGACACAGCAAAAGTAGCAATGTCCAGTCTGAGTATGCTCATGCCGCTGAACAGTATCATTAGTGATTTTTAGACAAGAAGGTAAATTGCCATAAAGAAAAAAATAGGTTAAAATAATGGCTATAAATGACAGATATGCATTCTCCATATACATACCATGTAATGCAAAATTTCCTCACTAATACAGGTACTAAGAAGTTATCATATTTATTCCTTTAACTGTTTTCAGCACACAGCTCTTATCCAGAGTGATCATTTCCAACTACCTGCAAAACATAATTCCCCAAAGGGAGAGAGAGGTGGGGGAGAGAGGGAAGTGGGGGAGATACAGAGACAGAGACAGAGACAGAGAGAGAGAGGGAAAGTGCCTGCCATAGAGATAGGCTGGGGGCAGGGGGGGTGGCAGGAGGAAAACTTGGGACACTAGTGGTGGGAAATATATATCAGTGGAGTGATGGGTGATGGAACACTGTATGACTGAAACTCGACCATGATCAGCTCTGTAACTCTGTATCTCACGTTGACTCAATAAAAAATAAAACTTAAAAAATCCTTACTTATTCTAAGGAAACCTCTTTTTAAAACAGTTTCCTTTGGTGGTTTCAGGTCTTTAAATGGAATTCTGAGTGACCGTTATTTTTTGAGCAGATGGAATATCACAGCACATTCGAACACCTCTCTGGAACAGTAGTAAATGTGTGAAGGACAAAACCTCGAAAACATAGACACCTACATGGCCAAGTTATAACACAGAGAAAAATTTATGAACACACTGTGGGCTGACTAAACCCAAAATACACAACCCCACAAAGCCTGTGCTCAATGCTGTAGATGAAAACCAACTGCCGTTCTCAGCTCTAAGCAGCATCTCCATATGAGACAATGTAGGGCCTCCCTTAACTTTAGGAGGCATTTGACAAGAATGAAAAAGACCGACTCACTGATTCTTATAGCCTCATAGAGTTGGTAAAATTAACTGATCTTCCTTCTATTTGAGGTTTGGTCAGCCACTGGAGTCATGGTAAAAACACCACTGACAAGTCCTCCACCCTCTGAGTGCTCAAACAACTGAAAAGTCCACTGGCATTACACCACCAGGATGGGGCAGAGACCTTTCACCAGAATCCAGCCCACAGGACCAAGTCTGGACTATAGGTGTTCCTGTACAAGAGGTGACTAGACTTGGGAATGCCACAATTGCTTTATTTTCATTAAAATGCCCATAGACTTGGGGATGCCAACAATTGCTTTATTTTCATTAGAATGCACATGTAGAAATCTAAAATTCTCCCTGAAGTCTCTGCACCAGCCCAAAGGCCAAGAACACTCAGCCTGCCTAAAGTGTGGGATCCTTGTGCCATCACTACATGTCAGATGTACAGACATCCAAAGCTGAAAGGGAACTCTGAAGAAACTGAATCCAGAACTTTATCTATTATGACAAAAGTAAAGTGAAAGAGGATAAATAACAAACTTGGAAATAAGACTTACAAACTAACTTGAGCCCGTTTTTCTGAATGTCCTTCAGTCCATGCATCTCTCTCTCTCTTTCTCTCTCTCTCTTTCTCTCTCTCTCTCTGCACCTCAGAGGTATTATTCCCAGGGCCTCACACATGCCAGACATACACTACACCAAAAAATCTCCCTAGCAATACAGCTTGAATATGTATATGTCATTATGAGTAAGTATTGACAAAATAAAGTCAATCTATAGGAGTCAGAGAAATAGTACAGGCATGTAGTACATGTAGGGCATTTATCTTGCATGCAGCTGACCCAAGTTCAATCCCTGACATTCTATATGGTCTCCTGAGTCTGCCAAGGGTGAATCCTGAGTACTGTTGGGTATAGCAAAAAACATAAAATTAAATAAAGTCAATAAACATTGTACCTTAAGAGAAACATGATATTCAACTACACTGTAGCACTGTCATGCCATTGTTCATAGATTTGCTCGAGTGGGCACCAGTAATGTCTCCATCATTAGACTTGTTACTCTTCTTGGCATATTGGATATGCCATGGGGAGCTTGCCAGGCTCTGCCGTGTGGGCAGGATACTCTCATTAGCTTGCAGGGCTCTCCGAGAGGGACAGAGGAATCGAACCTGGGTTGGCCATGTGCAAAGCAGACGCCCTACCTGCTGTGCTATTGCTTCTTTTGTATATTATAAACATATTATACTTTCCTATACAAATATTAATCCATTTACTATATAATAGCCACTTATAAGTATATACATATATGCAGAGAATCATACAACTCCACATAAACATTGCAAATAACATACTTAGATATATGTTCAAGTATTTATCTATTATTTTCCTCACTATACTATGGGTTTCCTCCAAGGAATTTTCTGTATTCCTCATGTCTATATCTGTAGAGGAAGGAATAAGGTACGGGGTGTGGGGGTAGGGAGGAGGGCTCATGCTATCAGAGTCTGAGTGGTCTTGCATATAAGCTCCACAGGTAATTCACATGCTTGCAAGAGTTGGTAGGCCAGTGGAGACTGAAGGTAGCAGGAACTCAACAGTCCCCAACCCCAAATTCACTGTGGTCCTTTCTGTCCCCTTCCAACTTACCCTGTTCCGTAACCTTGGGAATCAGGCACTGCACTTGTTCTTTTCCACTGACCTAACACCTTAGAAGATTGCCTCAGGTCCACTAGTTCAAATGCCTCTTTCCAAAACTTCCCTATCATAAAATCTCTCTGTAAGTTCTGCATTTGGAAGCCCACTGCCCAGCAAAAAAAAAAAAAAAGCACCAGCACTACATTCTCTGCTCCCTGCATTTCCAGTCCCCATCTGCTCCCTGAGTCATTTCATGGAACACCATCATTATGTGCCTGCTAAATCCATGAACTCAAGTGTGAATTCACTCATCCCCTCTTGCAAAGAGGCTTGCTTACCAGCCACATTAGAGGCTCATCCTCAAAGTATTTCTAAATACTAAACTCCAAATTCACCAAAACCACTATGTGCTAGACCCTCTGTACACACTAGCTTTCTAACATATCTCCTGCTTCCTAGCACATGTTCTTCATACAGAAGGCATGATGATTTACTATAAATAAACCATTTAGAACGATCTGACACCCTAGCCTGACAAGTCCTCCATAGCCCCTTTTGACTTAGAAGTACTATCCATATTGTTCCCAAGGATTTCTGGGCCCTGAATGACCATTGCACCTTTGAACCCCACTTGCTTGCACCTTTGAACCCCACTTGCTAGCACTCATGCTTCCAACCTCACGTCCATCATCACCTCACTCCTGAAGCACACATGCTCCTTCTTGTATCAACACCATTATTCTTTCTCCTGGGCCAGAACACTCTGAGTTAAGATCTGCTCATGACTTATTCCATGTGGTGCAAACACTCACTTAATTGTCACCCACTGTAATATTTTGATTGAGCACATTATAGAAAACAGTGATTCTCCATCATTCCCTAGTCCCTGACACTGTTTAATTTTCTTCATAGCAGTTGTCATTGACAGTGTGTATTATATTTATTCATTGCTCTTTTCTGTGATTGAACATACACTCTAGAAAAGGCAGTGCTACTGCTGGATGCCCAGAAAGCAACTTATGCAGAGAAATTATATGCCGAGTGTAGCTGAATAAATCTGTGGATGAATGTCTGCATGGATGATTCTACATTCTGCTGTGATCTGATCATTTGCAGTGTTTCATTCCCACGTGCAGCCAGGCAGACACCAGCGAAATCATTGCAGTTCCCATAGCAAAGATTAGATGAGTTCTTCCACAACCTGTCCTTCCTTTTGGGTTAATAAGACCCCAATCCTCTCTGAACCGTATAGGGTGCAGGCAATATCTCCTAGGATCACTTGACATTCCTGTTTCCAATAAGTTACCCTGAATTTTTTATGTCCCTGAATAAATCCCAACTTTCCAACTAGGTACTGGTATTCAGCTCTTCCTGGCATGCTGCCTCACTGTCTCCAGTACTCTCAGATGTCAGGCAAGGCACGCAGAAGCCCTGCATCATCTTCTTCCTGTACCTTATGTGTGTGGCAGTTCACAATGAGCAAAAGAGTAAGCTCATGGCTGCCTCCTCTTTCTTTCCCCTTCGCATTCTGTGCAGAGACATGTTCATCTAGGCCAAGCCCTGGTTTCTAAAACTAAAGTTTCTTGAGCATTTTTTATCAAGACTTTGCAAAGAGCTGGACTGTAAGATGTACATTTGATGAAGTAATGAAGAGACCCTTACTGAAACACCCTCTAGTCCCAAAGCTGTATATAAGATCACAGGGCCAAGGACTGTGAGCCTATTACTTCCAGGAAACCCAGGGTGGGACAGTGTAGGTACTGGCAGGGCAGTGGTGATCCTGGAAGTGATGGAGATAGGACAGTGTGATGGAGACAGGACAGAAGTGATGAGGCAGCTCAACAGTAGTGGGAAATGGATGACAGTGATGTAGCATGATAGTGGAATAGAGGGGAGGAGAAGCTGACCAAGGACACAGGCTTCAATAGTCATCCACACCAGGAAGGACAGAAGCCTGGGAGTCAGGGAGATTCTTTTTGGCTACCTGAATTTCTTGTTTCCACAACAGGACAGAGAAGAATTTCCATTTCAGAATATAAACGTATCACATGCTTGGACTCGAGAGTTAATGAAGAGTGTGGGAGCCAGGGCTCATATCTTTTGAGATTCCCCAGTGGCCCCCAAACTCTGTCACCTCGGCCTGGGCACCACTTTCTGCTCAAGGGAAATATGTGATGATTGGAGGGGCTAGAGAGGAGGGAGGATGCTCTCCACACAGCACAGACTCTACCCCATCTACCGTACTGCATGTAAGCTCCCACACTGTTCTTCCCTGAGTGGCTGAAATACATGAATCTAATGTTGCTCTGTGAATAAGCACAAAATCCTTTTCTGCCTTATCTGCTGGTCAGTCTTAGTCCTTGTTCCCTGCGACATATTCATAGTCACAGACGAAGAATATACTCATGAAAAAGAAGTACTCACTGAGATTACAGAAATGTATCTGAGCAATCCTTCCTTCAATTATTAACCAGTCAACCAGATGGCTTACAGTGGTGCAGAAGTAATTAAACACGCCTAATTCAATAACAAATTGATTTATGTCTTGTAGATTTTCTCTGCAAATGCACCAGGGCACTGACTCTGAGAGGCATTTCAGTTCCACAATTACAATACTTGGTACATACAATGCAAACATGTTCATCTTCCCTAAAATTATGTTTGTCTAAATTTTAAAAAAATGTTTGTTTTTAAATGCTTTCAAAATCTTTGCAGCAGTTGGGTGGTGAGTACAGGGAATGGCTATTTGCTTCAGAGACTTCTATAGAACTTTTTTCCAGTTCTCTATGGTTCTCATTAAATCCTTATTTTCTTATAAAACAAATTCTTTTCTGTGGCCAAGTGAAATAGCACCAAAAAGGGCCAGGCCTTCCCTCTCCTAAGCTGAAGACAATGGCCAGCCTTGCAGTGTTGAGGACACGCTAGTTAAGGCACCAGCACTAAGTCCTCACTCGCGAATGGGAAAATGTGTGTTGCAAGGATTACTCCTAAATAGCCATCTGATAAAAATGAATCTTCAGGCAGATGCAAGTGTAGTGGTGAGTTATTTTGTTAGAATTTCTTCTTTGACGGGAGCCAAGTCAGAACTGTTGTGAGGAAATCCACCTTTATTTCATTCCAACAATTTTCACAGCCAACTTACTTCTGTGTGGGTTGTGGATGGCTAACGGGGTCATTGTGCCAGACCCACAACCCTCTGGCATTCAGATGTCAGAGGACGGGCAGGTGGGGTCATAGGCTGAACCTCACCTCTCCATGCATCACAGAGCCATGATGACCATATACTTTGGTGATATTGGATATGGTTTGGGTAAAATCAATGAAATGAGAATCAAACTGTTGAGAAAACATGCACTTCTTGCTTACTCATTTTACCCAACTCCTGCATAAGTGGGGTTTCATTGTTCAAGAACGGTTGATGAGTGACCCTATCTCCCAGTTTTTCCACTTTTCAAGTTTCCCTCCTTATTTCCTTTCCAATCCAGGGATAAATAAATCTCATGAATCTCATGAGCACACACAAGCACTCATATGATGCACAACAACACAGATACATACACTCACATACACACCACACACCAAGAAACCACCGCAGTGACATACAGACAAATACATTGGCATTACACATAAACACAGGTGCACCATTCAAACATACCACACACCACACATACTACAACTAACAGAATAACAAGAGGTTAGCTCATTCAAGGCCTATGCTCCCACCCTTTGCTTCTTGACTAGTAGGATCAGTAGAATCAGGAGAAGGGGATGCTGACAGTCCAGTGAAGGAGAACCCAGCTGTTTACACAGTTAAGAGATGGACTATTCTCAGCTACACAGGCGGGGTGGGGGGCTGGAGGGGCGGGGTGGTGGTGGGGAGGTTTACTATGGTTCTTGGTGGTGAATATGTGCAGTGGTGAAGGGATGGGTGTTCAAGCATTATGTAACTGAGACTTAAGCCTGAAAGCTTTATAACTTTCCACATGGTGACTCAATAAAAAAAAAGAGTGAGAGAGATACAGTACAGGGGTTTCCAAGCTTGCCTTACATGCAGGCAAGCCTTGGTTCCATCCGTAGCTCAGCCAGGAGTGATGTCTAAGCATGGCTGGATATGGTTCCCAAAACAAGACAAACAAGAGTATATGGACTGTTTTATGTCATTTAACCAAGTGATTTTATTGTACCAGAAAATCTCCCTCTTGTGTGAGAAATTAGGAATGTGTGGCCAGAATTTCCATCCTTACTTTCCTATCAACACACAGCCACCTCTCAGTAAACGGCAGCCGAATGTTCTGTGTGGTATCAACACTCATTTCGTAAGCAGCACCAACACCAACCTTTATCCAGACGTGATTCTCATGACATTTTTGAGGGAGGAATGCAATTTTCTCTCTGAATTCTCAATGAACTCCACTAATTTCCTCCTCTCTTTTAAATTCTCAACTTTTAAACTTAGAAAACTTAGAGTTGCGGGTCTCTTTTGGATTACATTTCTCTTCAGATTCGCTGTGAATCAGTAGCTCTCTTAAGGGCTCGAAGGGTCCGAGGAAATGCAAAGGGCAGTGTTGTAACAGGATGCACTAAGAAATTAACTGCAAAACAACATGGCAGCAAAAATAACCAAGCAAAATAATTGTTTAGCTAATTCCTGTCACTTCAAATGGCTTCTATTTTGCAAACTACTATGATGTACGCTTAAACCATTGGTTTGGGGGTACCTGCGTGGTCTTTGAAAATCTTTGACAAGACGACCGGGACTCCATGCTCCGCGCCTCCCTGAAAGACAGCAGAACAAAAGCCTTTATGGTCAACACTGAGGTGGTCTTTAGGCAGGAAAGGGTGGAAATCACAAGCTCATACCTTTATACTCAGGCCCAAGCCGCCAACAGGCTGTCTGCGAAGTGTAACAGTTCTGTGCTTTAAAAAATTTCAGAAAACAAAGCAAGTTTAGGTTAAAATGCACTGTCACAAAGCAAATGCACAAGGTACATGTAACATCTTCATTTAAACTTAAATAAAGTGTTTAAATTGTTTCTAAAGGTTACATGGCTTAATGACAAAAGTACTGACATATTTTCAATCTGTGGTATTATAAGAAAATAAAGATAAACATAGGTCCTGGTACACGCATTATTTAAAGGCCATGAAAAAATTCCCCCCACCATGGTCTTACCCTACTCTGGCTCTAAAACATGGAGAATGTGAGGGAATGAAGGGCCCACAGTTGCCTTATCAGCAAACTGGGAACCAAAACTGTGCCTTCAAATTCCATTCTGAAGGCTCGTCTCTTCATTCAGCACAATCTCTTCCCTTTTGCCATAGTTCTATGCCACATTCAGTCCTCTTAGGCCCATATGTAAGTATAACATTGATTCTTGAATAACTGATTATTTTTTGACTTCTGATGATGGGTGTGCTTGATCCTAAAAATATCAGTGGTGATAAAAAGCTATTAGAACAATGTGCTCTTGAGTGTCTTCTGAATAGTCAAACTTCCAGATCTCTAATATAGTCATCAAACACATTTTTAAGATGTATCATAGTTAAAATCATCTGTTTACAATGGTGTTGACAATCATGATTTTGGTGTGCACAGCACCTCATCTCATCATGCGTCTGGCTTACACTTAATAACGGTAAACCAAATGCAAGTAAAGATGGAGCTGAGAGGACATGAAATAAGATGAAATGAAGCTACTTGATATGAGATGAAGAGGGGAAGCGAAGTGTGCTTTGAGCCTCAAATTGATACCAGGAAATAATACGAGAGCACTGTTCTGACTTTTAAGTGAAAATATAAGCTTCTTCAGGTTGGATGACTCCAAAGAGAATCTGAGTTTGCAAAGCTAGGACAGAGACTTGAGACCCAGGTTCAGGAAGAAGTTGATGCATCATGGACCCCACTGGGCTCTAGTAGGATGGAGGCTGCTGCCAGCAATCAGAGATGCAGAAACGGGGTGGCCTCATGAGAGAGCTTGCCAGAGTGTTTGCAATATGTTTTCTCTAACATGAAAAATTACTTGCAACTTTATTCCCCATTAGAAACTCAAAGAAATAATAATCAGAGCAAAAACACCTGTTTTCTACATTAAATCAGATTTTAATGGCAATTTTACTATTTAGAACTTTTCTCCTGCTACACTTATTAACTGATGACATATTTATATAATTATGCACAAAAATGACTGCAATCTGGCAACTTAAACTTCAAGATCATCATTTTGACATTTTTATCTTTGGGGCTGAATATTAAAGGAGGACATGGTAAAAAACAAGTTCACTCAGATGACATGTACATCGTGGGTTCCTAGCAGAACTGGAAGCTAAGTATTTACCAGAAATACCAGATATACTCTTCATCTGTGGATAACAAAGGACAGCAGAAGCAAATGTAATCTTAAATTCATTTTGCGGACGTCTGATAAAGTTCTTGTGGAGGGTACGAGGGCTCCTGCAAGAAGCACTTAATTCACCTCCCACAACCAGAGAATAAATTAGCCAGGTTTTATTCTCACAGGACTCAGGAGGGTGAACCAGAAAAGCAAGAGGACTTCACTCTCCCAGCCACTCAGTCATCACGGACCTCTGACAGGTTTGAGGTGGGTGTCTTTAGTTGGAAGGACATGCTCCAAATGACACAGTGACATCGTTCTACTTTCTAGTAATGACTTCTGAGCTCTAGAATATATTAGAAGATCGAATTATCCAGTATCACACTAACCAAAATTCTCTTCTAATATGGAACTTCTTAGAATGTCCAATAGCAATTTCAATTTTAGTCACTAACCTCAGTATTTGAATATTATTGAGAATAAGTCAAACAAATTAAAGATACATTCTGAGAAAAAGAAAATTGTTTTGTACCTGGACGGACTTTGCCAAAAACATCATTTTTAATCTGCAATTTTATTAATGTATAGGTTTCAGAAGGTGATTTTTAAAAAATTTACTGAATCACCATTAATTACCAAGTTGCAAAGTTATTCATGACTGAGTTCCAGGCAAACATTGTTCCAACACCAATCTTTTCACCAGTGTCCCCCTCCCCTTTTCCCCCAGTCTGCCTCTATGGAAGCTACTTTTCCCTTCTTCATTTTTCCTTTAAAGTACTTGATTTGCAGTACTGTTACTGAAAGTGTATCATGCAAATCACTCTACCTCCTTTCAGTACTTGGTTCTTACCCAAATTGACCACTTCCCCTATCACTGTTATGGTTCCTTCCCTTTTCTCTCCCCATTGTAGCAATCTTTATAAAGTTGGATGATGATTTGAAAGCAATACCATGAAATGATCCTTGGGCCAAAGCAATAGTTCAACTGATAGTACTGTACTAAGTACTGTGCTACCTGCACTTGGCTGACCCAGGTTCAATCTCTGGTATCAATTATGGTCCTCAGAGCCTGCCAAGAGTAACCACTGAGTGAAGAGTCAGGAGTAAGCCTTGAGCACAGCCAGAAGTTTATAATGTGTGTTCTGCAGAGGTAGCTGCTTCAGGTTGAACTATCTCTCCTAGTTCCTACGCTAGCACACAAATCCCTCAGATGACTGCATTTGGAGATGGGTTTTGGGGGTCATTGAAATCAGTGAGGTCATTAGATGGGCCTGAGTGGACAAGGCTGGTGGACTTCTAAGGGATGGACACCTCAGCTCTCTCAGCACTTACACAGGAAAGGCTCTGGAGAACCCAGTGAGCAGGGGGACCTCTTAAAATGGGACATCAAGGCAACACACCAAAAAACAACCTTTCCCTGCACCTTGACCTTGGACTCCAGGTCTCTATAATAGAAAAAAATAAGTAAATGTTGTTTAGACCCCATCTTGTGGCATGTTCAGTGCCAGAATGACCTAACAAAGATAGAAATCAAGGTCAGATAATTTTGGAAAAGTCTGTGGTGAGTCACTGAGACTCACTTTTTAAAAATCGGATATTTAATGCTTTCTGGGGTGGGAGAAAAAAGGTGCTCTTTCTCAGTCTTAAATTTCTTCATTCATCATAGAGAATTTCAGTACTCAAATCCGGTAAAATAGATTCGTTCCATCCACCCTCTGTGAACGATTATGCAATTGTTAAGGTTCTAGAATTATTTTAGTTTGGCTGCATACCAGAAATTATTTTTTTTAAAGAAGATTTTCGGAAATTAGATAAAAAATTAAATAGAGAAAAGAAAGTATAACCCCACCACCCAATAATGTCTTCTGATTCTGTATCCTAACAGCTCAGAGTGGCTCAGAGCTGAGCCACAAACATCTAGTGTAAAGCTTGGATAGAACTTACCCTGGATTTTCCAAAACAAAGATGTCTTAGAACGGTTACTGGGAGGCAGTTGAAATTCCTGTAAACCAGTCATATTTTAACTAGTTTACTCAATGCACACAAGTAAGCTTTCTAGATGATTAAGTGCACAGAGTTTCTTTGACAAGAGTGTCAATTATATAGGACACTATGGGAGACATCTTTCTAGGAGGTGTCTCCCCCCACCCCCACAAACACAGCTTCTTCAAGTTCACATTCAGGTCTCTTTCACTCAAAGGAAAGGATTCAGAATACAATCAAAATGAATAATAAGATTGCTGGAGCGTGATCTGAGGTAGCTATCAACACATTCTTTCCAAATTCAATCCTGCTCTTTTTTTCCCCTTAATCTCAAACCCAGGAGATAAGGCCCTTTAAAAAGCATTCTTCTCTACTTTATCATTTAATCCCAACTATGTTTTGACATTAAGTTCAAGTTTATATCTTGCTGGCTGGCATCATTACAATAGAACTCAGCTCTGACTACATTATCCTGCCTAAAAATATTTTGAGATAGAACTGTTTTCTAAGACAGATAATCCTCAACCCATATGAAAAGAAGCGACTTTGGAATCTAAAGTTGGCTTTCTAAGGCTGGCCGGCTAAAACATTGTTCAAGTTATTGTTGCATGAAATGTGTGTTTGAGTCGTACCTTTGTACTTCAGACTTTTAAATAGTGAGCTTCATAATACTAAATTTAAGCTTTTACAGTTGCCAACTGATGTTCAAATGTGAATACTGCCATTTCCCAGAAGAAGGATTTCAGTCAAATTGTAGGATTAAATGAGGCCATTGTGCCATGAGGTTTGTACCCTCCTTCCTGAATTAATGATTAGTCTCCTATATCCTCCCCTCCTGGCATCCAGTCCTCCCTCACAGGGCTGCTCCTTGCACACCACCTGGACTACTGTCTGTGGGCAGAAGAAAATGAGGAGTGAAGAGAAGCTGGTGCAGATCACCAGCTGGTGCAGATCACCAACTGGTGCAGAGATATGCAGACATGACTTTTAGCTTTCATGGTACATCATCATCATCATCATCATCATCATCATCATCATCATCATCATCATCATCATCATCATCATCCATCATCATCATCATCATCATCATCCCGTTGATCATCAATTTTCTCTAGTGGTCTCAGTAATGTCGCCATTTGTCCTAGCCCTGAGATTTTAGAAGCCTCCCCTTACTCGACCTTCCCAGAATGCCACATTGGAGGCTCTTTCAGGGTCAGGAGAATGAGACTCATCATTGTTACTGGTTTTGGCATATGAATACGCCACAGGGAGTTTGCCAGGCTCTCCCATGCAGGCACGAAACTCTCAGTAGCTTGCCAAGTTCTCCGAGAGGGAGAACTAGGCTATAAGGTGTCTCGTGGCTGCAAAGTGGTCGCACAATTCCAGGAGCTTGGTTTTATAGTCTCTGGATGTTGGCCATTGATGAGATTATGCGGCACCAGGGGCAGTTTCTGGGTGTGACCGCCTTGCTACTGGAAAATGGGGGATCTGGGCAGAAGAGGCCCAGTCCCAATCCAAGCAGGCTTGGAGCTCTCATGGTACAAGAAATAAAAATTCTAAAAGTTATCAACTTAAGAGGGAGAATTTTCTAAAGTATTTTACTTCAAATGATAAAAAGGCTTTTGTAAGTCTTTTTATTTTTTTTAAATCAAGCAACTGTTTTTTTTTCTCAGCGATCAATGTGCTCACTGATTTTAATCCTGAGACTCTCTGGGAGGAGGGAAGGAGACAAATCACTAGACATATTTCTTGGGGTGCTGTTGGAGATTTCCTATAGTCAGCAAACACCTTGGAAAGCATAGTTTAGAATGGTGCAGAGAGTTGGTTCTCAACTCCTTAAAAATAATTCACTTAAGCATAATGTCCTTCACCTAATGAGGAATATAGATTTATTACTCTACATAAATTATGCCTCAAAATATTACTGTCATTTAATAATAATATTTATATGCAAACATTGCATATTTTTGTTCAATTTGAGTATAAAATCCATATTAGGAGAAGTTAAGAATCTATATACTACACTCAGAGTTTTCAAAAACACGCTCTATCACTCTGTCACTGTCATCCCGTTGCTCATCGATTTGCTTGAGTGGGCACCGGTAACGTCTCCATTGTGAGACTTGTTGTTACCGTTTTGGGCACACCAAATACACCATTAGGTAGCTTGCCAGGCTCTGCCATGCGGGCAAGATACTCTCGGTAGCTTGCTGGGCTCTTCAAGAAGGGCAGAGTAATTGAACCCGGGTCAGCTGCATGCAAGGCAAATGCCCTACCCACTGTGCTATCACTCCAGGTACAAAAACATTAAATAGGAATTATTTCTGTAACTTCAAATCCGTTCAGGAGTTGAAATCCAACCGGTCGAACTCTCTACATTATCTCTCAGGTCCAACCACAGGCAAATCAAAAGGGGATACCACTCTCTATTCTAGACATAAGCACAGGCAGGCAAGAGGGCAGAGACTCAGGCCCAGCTATGGCCTGCATCTACGTGCCCAGTCCAGGGCCTCCATTCAGGGCTCTGCCTGAGGTGTGGGGGGAAAAACCTGGAGAGACTTTACTCCGTGACTCAACAACAAGCACTCACCCTTCTTCCACACCTAACTCTCACCCTTCCCCGCTTCATGTTTTGGGGCACATAAAACATGAAAAGTTCTACTTTGAGTGCCTCAGCAGAAGTGAAAGGACCCCACATCCATGCTAATCACGTGCCCCTTACCAAGACCATCCCTTGGGAAAGTTGGGACAAAGAGTCAGCACTTTCGCTGGTTTAGTTTTGCTTGTGTGATGTCAGCATCAGTGATTAGAAGCTTAACATTTGTTTTTGGCTGCTTGTCTTAATTGACTATTCCAACACCTGGCTGCTGAACTTCCTCCAAGCTTCTGAGCTCCTGAAAATTATTCCAGTAAAGCTAATAAACAAGTAGACAGATATATCCCATTTTCTTACTACATTGCTCAACCCTTCACAAAGGAAATTAAGCATGAAGAAATAAATTCTGAAAAAACTGATGCAGAATTAGGAAGTAAGGGTTACTGAAATAAATATGTTGGTGGCACTGTAGCACTGTCATCCCATTGTTCATTCATTTGTTCGAGCAGGCACCAGTAACACCTCCATTGTGAGACTTGTTGTTACTGTTTTTGGCAAACTGAATATGACACAGGTAGCTTGCCAGGCTCTGCCGTGCGGGCAGGATACTCTCGGTAGCTTGCTTGGCTCTCTGAGAGGGACAGAGGAATCGAACCCGGGTCGGCCACGTGCAAGGCAGACACCCTACCACTGTGCTATCACTCCAGCCCATATCAAATTATAAAATAATTAAATATGTTGGTAATATTTAAAATTCAAATTATTTCTAAAAATCTTCAATCCAAATAAAGTACAGGTAGGTACCAATCAATATGTAATTATACATGCCATAATTTTCACAATTAGCAGTCCAATAGATCTGAATATAACTTCACAAGTTATACTACATCTAATGGAATCATAGGTACTTTTAAAATGCTATGTGTTTGAAAATAAAAGTACAATGTTATTTGAGTATAAATATGAGAAACTCATAGCTATAAAAGTATACTTGTGAAGTAAGAATTTTAAAGTTTAAATACAACAATACACACAATAACTATATACTGAACTTTGGCTATGTTCACATTTTGTTCCTTGAAAGCACAGATCTAAAACAAATATATTGATATATAAAAGTTATGATAATAAGATTGTAATATATGAAGTAATACTTTTCAACATCTCTATGTTTGAAAATTATACTGTTAGAGGAGCTAATGATGGAAATGTTTAGCAGCTTCTATAAAACACCTTTGCTGTTATTGAAATTTGCATTTGAATTTTATATTTTTTATCATTTGATTGCTATTTAATGATTTGTACTTGATTTCCTCAAAAAGGTCTAGCATACTCCACACATCAACTTCATACTATTATCTTAACATTAAACTAAATCTTGGTATAAAATTTTATAACACATAGCTAATGTCTTCAAGATCTGCAAAATTAAAAATCACCTATTTTTTTTTTACTAAAGTGAACTATAATATGGGCACCACAGAAAGCATTTTCATAAGCTAATTCAACAGTGATGTAACAAAGGCAAAGAACTGTTCAAGGCAGCCACTGCTACAAATAATGAGAGGAAATTTCTAGATATGATGCTGACGATTACATTTAGCTACTCAGGTTGGAAATCTTTTCAAAGAAACTGCCCAGTTTTCCACTGAAAGTAATGGAAAATTGTCTCCATCAATCCCTGTACCATCTCACACCTTCTTCTTAGGATGTACCTGTACTTTAGGACACTCTGAGCTAGCAGTTAATGTTCAGGGTCCTTCTCACCCACTGCGCAGTGCTGTGCTACAGAAACAATACTGGGAAATTAGGAAGCAGTCAATCTAAATTTGAGACAAGTAAATCAAATAGGTTTCTTCTGATTGAAAGACAATCAGCAAGTACATATACATGTACATACATACATATATATATATATATATATATATAGATTGGTTGTCGGTATATACATATATATCCCCTACAACAAAACAGTACTACTAATAGTAGATAATTCATACTGGGGAAAAATGGCATATAATCCAAACCTAGTGACCATATACTATTCTTCAATTGGTATGTGATAGTGGAAAATGGAAGATCAGAGTGCAATGGGTCTATTTCTTGTTTCCTAGCTTGGAAGAACAGCTGATCCTCAGTGCTGTATTTTACAAATCTGAACATTTTCCCAATAAGCTTGTTGGAGGAAAGATCACACATTCAATGAGCACTGGTGAAGGGATGGGTATTCGAGCATTGTATAACTGAAATTTAAACCTGAAAACTTTCTAACTTTGTAACTTTCCACAATAAAAAATTTAAAAAAAAAAAGATCACACATTCAAATGAATCCTCAAGTAACGGATCTCGAGGTTCTCCCTTAATAATAGAGTATGTGAATCAAGGAAGAATGGATAAATCTAAGAATTTTCAGACAAATGAAATAAGTGAGGCAGTGTTCATATAAGTGGTTACCCAGAAATAGGTTTTCAAATACTGAAATGAATTTGGAATCTTGGGGGGATGGAAAAAATAATAAAAACCTAACACATCTTTTAATAAACAAATATAAAGAAGGAAAAAGATACAATGCTGAAGAAATATGCGCAATTAGTTTAGATAAATATTCCCTTTACGTGGTTACTTATTGTTTGAATTCATGATAAAACTTCTTAAAGAAACTGACCAATGTTCTAAGTTTAAAAAAGATAATATTAAAAAGTAGGATGAGAATAAAAAACTAAAAAAATAGAAATAGCTTTTACTTCCAGTTTAAGGAACCACAGACTAGGAGTGAGTAAGAATCACATAAAGATACAGATTTAAGTAATAAAAATATTAATGATTCATTTATCACAAACAACAATTACATTATTGTGTAAATTACGTATTATACTAGAATTTATTGGAAATTCCCATTACTTTGGCAAGAGTCATAGTAACAACTTCATCTGTCTTGGGGAGTCCAATCCAAATATAATTCTTTAATCCAAACTAAAACAACAGTTTGCTGATATTTGTCAGGGAACTCGATACAAAAGCAATCTAATTTCTAAAAGTTAGCAATCTAATTCCTAAGAATGATTGCATTAAGTTTAATGAATCTCTATGATATATATGAAGCAATTAGTAAATGCCTCTCTAAGTTAGTTTTTACTAAGAGGCAATTAGTAAATGCCTCTCTAAGTTAGTTTTTACTAAGAGGCATTTAGTAAATGTCTCTCTAAGTTAGTTTTCAGAATTGAAAGACTAACTCAATTTCTAGATGTTACTTTTTGGTAATAATTTTTGAGTTCCAAAAAGCATATTTTTATGTATCCCATTATTTTAATACAATTTTCCATATACAATAAATATAGATGAAGGAAAGCATGATCTCAGATCCTTAAAGACATAATATAAAAGACTGCCAAAGACAATATAGGACTATCTCCAGAATCAACAGAACATAGCATGACCTAATGTGCATTTACAGGGGAGAAGCAGCTATAAAGCTGTGAGATGGGTTAGAGTCAGCATACGACGTGCCTTAAATGCAGAAAAAGAGCCAAATATTCTGAAGCTAATTATACTATTTAATGTAACTACATAGATTTATATTAGCAAGAGAAAACTCTCCCATGAGGAAGACAGAAATCTAAACACTACACAAACTCTTCCAGGAAAAAAAGAAGAGCTAATGTTGCACTCTTTTGGAGGTCAGCGTGATCTTGAAAACAAAACCAGAGGAGAACATCAGAAGGAAATAAGTTGAGTCTCTTTTTATTTATTTCTCTTGGAATCTGTTGGGTTCCCAATCCCAAAAACTCTTCCATCAATTGTATAAAAATAGTATCCTTTCATCAGTATCTACCTCCATGCCCAGGCAACCTTACTACTACTCTGATGCCTCCTGGTTGATTCCTTTAAAATCTTTTCTAAACTATGGTGCTATCTGTAAATCTTCAAATAGATTTATAGCTCATAATTTTTGCTTCTAACATGTTGTTTAACTGGTACGCTGAGACTGATATTTCCTTTGTTATTTTTATTTTTAGATATTCTTTTGGGGTTTGGTTTCATGTCCTCTGGATCACATTTTACAATCGCCTCTGCCTTGACCTAATTTTTTATAACTTACTTTATGCCTTCAAGGTAATAAATGTCTAACTTTGATGTTATGAACCTTATCATCTTAAAACTTGTCCTGTAGATCAATTGCTACAATTGTCTTAGTTCTGTTGTCACTTATAAAGACATCCTTCCTGTGGTTTTTCATTTTGGTTAGCATCACATGAGTTCATCTAAATTTAATACATGGGAATCATCTCAGATTATACGTAATTCAGAGTATTGCATTTTGCTCCTGCATGGATCTTGGGGCCTTCAAGTGATCCCTTCTTAGCTACATATTTATCTTGAAGTTTTTCATGCCACACATGACATAAATCCCAGCAGAAAACCCAAGTAAGGGCAAATCTAGGGCTAGGGGTTTTCAGGGGACATGTGGTTAGTGTAATCCCTCTCCTTTCTAAGGCCAATGCAGTTGTTAAGCATCACTGCTAAGATGACATTGTTAAGCATCCTAGCTGCAACCCTTCATGGGGTCACAAATGATGCTACTTTTGGCATTCTTCCTCTTTGCAAAGGAGATAGAAGCTCTCTTCTCTCATCTGGTTCAGCACCTGGCTATATCCTAGTGTCATGTGGAACCACTTGCCCAAGTGTCCAAACACCTGTTTGTCATTGGGTGTTTCATTAAACTGGCACCATTTTAATAGCTATCAACTATTTTCCTTGTTCAATACGACTTATGCTTCTCTGAACATTTTACACATCATATGGTCTTCTTGTATCTTCAAACACTATGAGATGCATCCCTTATCTTATAAATCAGTAGAGCAGTAACTGAGAAGCTGATTTAACTCAATAATTAATTTTGAGCTTAGGCCAATAACTTACTCTTCCTGAATCTTAATTTCCTAAGTAGTAAAATAAATATACAGGATTCTCTAAAATACACCCAAACTGTAAATTTGTCATGACTTAAGTATCAAATATATCACAGAGCTGAAATTTTTCTCTTCAGATATAAATGCCTGATACAATAATTTTAACCACAAATATAAACATAATGTTGTGGAGAATATAAAATGTCATACAGTGACTACTAAAAAAACTTTTAAAAGTAAACAAACACTAGAAAAAGCTATACCTATCAAACTGCAAAGCATACACTTCTTTTTTTTCTTTGAAATAATGAATATTTTTTCATTGTCTAAATCAAAGTATATGTATGCTATATTCTGGTGGTTTTAGCATCTTTATGTCTGGTTTAATTGCATTTTGGTAAATATGAGCTGTATTTACCTGTAAACTTACACGTTGAAAATTTGTTTTTGTTATTTTTAATTTTTTTTATTTTTATTTTTTAATGTTTTATTAATGAATCACCGTGGGGGTACAGATACAGATTTACATATTCTCGTGCTTGTATTTCAGTCATACACAGCTTGAGTATCTATCCCTCCACCAGTGCCCATTCTACACTGATGACCCCATCATCCCTCCCAGCCCCCCATCTCACCCCCCCACACCCGCCTCTATGGCAGTGCATTCCATTTTGTTCTCACTCTCTTTTTGGGTGTTGTGGTTAGCAATGGAGGTATTGGGTGGCCATCACGTTCGATCTATAGTCTGCTTTGAGCACGCCTCTCGCATCCCGAGCGAGTCCTCCCACCACATTTTTATTTGGTGTTCCCTTCTCTATTTGAACTGCCTTTTCCCCCAGCATGGGAGGCCACCTTCCAGCCATGGAGCAAATCTGGACTTATCTCTGCTATTCTTGGGTGTTAGTCTCCCATTCTATTGTTTTATATTCCGAAGATGAGTGCAATTCTTTTATGTTTGTCTCTCTCTTTCTGGCTCATTTCACTTAGCATGATACTTTCCATGTTGACCCACTTATATGCAAAGTTCATGACTTCGTCTTTTCTGACAGCTGCATAGTATTCCATTGTGTAGATGTACCAAAGTTTCTTTAGCCAGTCATCTGTTCTCAGACACTCGGGTTTTTTCCAGATTTTGGCTATTGTAAACTGTGCTGTGATGAACATACAAGTTCAGATGTCATTTCGACTATAACTTTTTGCCTCTCCGGGATGTATTCCCAGAAGTGGTATTGCTGGATCAAATAGGAGCTCAAGTTCTAATTTTTTGAGGAGCAACCATATTGTTTTCCAGAAGGGTTGAACCAGTCGGCATTCCCACCAACAGTGTAGGAGGTTCCCTTTTTCATCACATCCACGCCAACGGCGGTTGCTTCGGTTCTTTTGCATGTATGCCAGTCTCTGTGGTGTGAGGTGGTACCTCATAATCGTTTTGATCTGCATCTCCCTGATGATTAGTGATGAAGAGCATAATCTCAGAATGGGAAAGGATATTCACCCAATACCCATCTGATAAAGGGTTGATATCAAGAGTATATAAGGCACTGGTTGAACTCTACAAGAAGAAAACATCCAGCCCCATCAGAAAATGGGGCGAAGAAATGAACAGAAGCTTTCTCAAGGAAGAAATACAAATGGCCAAAAGGCACATGAAAAAATATTTTAAATTTTTTATTAGTGAATCACTGTGAGGTACAGTGATAGACTTACAAGTTTTCGTGCTTGTGTTTCAGTCATACAATGCTCGAGTACCCATCCCTCCACCAGTGTCCATTCTCCACAACCGATGATCCCAGTAACCCTCCCATGCTCCCATCTCATCCCCCCATCCCACTCCACCTCTGTGTCAGGGCATTCCCTTTTGTTCTCTCTCTCCTTTTGGGTGTTGTGGTTTGCAATAGAGGTACTAAGTGGCCATCATATTTGATCTATAGTCTACTTTCAGTGCACATCTCCCATCCCCAGTGGATCCTCAAACCACATTTTACCCATTCTCTATCTGAGCTGCCTATTCCTCCAGGATGTGTGGCCAGCTTCCAAGCTGTGCAGCCAACCTCCTGGTACTTATCTCTACAATTCTTGGGTGCTAGCCTCCCATTCTGTTACTTTATATTCCACAGATGAGTGCAATCTTTTGAAGTATGTCTCTCTCTTTTTGACTCATTTCACTTAGCATGATACTTTCCATGTTGATCTACTTATATGCAAAGGTCATGACTTCATCTAACAGCTGCATAGTATTCCATTGTGTAGATGCACCAAAGTTTCTTTAACCAGTCATCTGTTCTCAGGCACTCGGGTTTTTTCCAGATTCTGGCTATTGCAAACAGTGCTGCAATGAACATTCAGTGTAAATGTCATTTTGACTATACTTTATTGCCTCTCTGGGATATATTCCCAGGAGTGGTATTGCTGGATCAAATGGGAGCTCAATTTCTAATTTTTGGGGAAGCATCCATATTGTTTTTGCAAAAGGGCTGAACCAGTCAGCATTCCTACCAGCAGTGTAGGAGAGTTCCTTTCTCCCACATCCACACCAACAGCAGTTGCTATTGTTCTTTTGGATGTGTGCCAGTCTCTGTGTAAGGTGATATCTCATAGTTGGTTTGATCTACATCTCTCTGATGATTAGTGATAAAGAGCATTTTTTCATGTGCCTTATTGCCATTCGTATTTCTTCCTTGAGAAAGTTTCTGTCCATTTCATTGACCCATTTTTTGATGGGGTTGGATGTTTTCTTTTTGCAGATTCCAACCAGTGCCTTGTATGTCCTTGATATTGACCTCTTATCAGATGGATATTGGGTGAATATCCTTTCCCATTCTGTGGATTGTCTTTGTATTTTGGTCACTGTATCTTTTGTGGTGCAGAACCTTCTTAGTTTAATATAGTCCCATTTGTTTATCTATGTTTCTAATTGGTTGGTCAGTGGTGTGTCGTCTTTGAATATACTGTTAGCCTCAATATCGTGGAGGGTTTTGCCGACCTTGTTTTCAATGTGCCTTATGGATTCTGGTATGATGTTGAGGTCTTTAATCTATTTTAATATGATTTTTGTGCATTGTGTTAGGTCAAGGTCTAAGTCCACTATTTTGCATGTGATTGTCCAGTTATGCCAGCACCATTTGTTAGAAAGGCTTTCTTTGATCCACTTCACATTTCTTGCTCCCTTATCAAAGATAAGATGTTCATACATTTGGGGTTGTGTGTAGGGATATCCTACCCTGTTCCATTGGTCTGCAGCTCTGCCTTTGTTCCAGTACCATGATGTTTTGTTACCACTTTGTAGTAGAGTTTGAGGTTCCGGAGGATGATGCCTCCCATCATCTTTTTCCCAAGAACTGCTTTAGCTATTCGTAGGTGTTTGTTGTTCTATATGAATTTCAGGAGTGCTTAATCCATTTCTTTGAATAATTTCATGGGTATCCTTATAGGGATTGTATAGAATCTGTATAGTGCTTTGGGGAATATTGCCACTTTGACAATGTTAATTCTTCCTACCCATGAGCAGGGTGTGTATTTCCTCTTTTATTTCCTGGAGTAGCTTTTTGTAGTTTTCTTTGTAGAGATCCTTTACCTCTTTAGTTAGGCTGATTCCGAAATATTAGGCTGATTTTCTGGGGCACAATTGTGAATGGGATTGTTTTTTTCATGTCACTTTCCTCTGTCTCCTTATTTGCATATAGAAAGACCATGGATTTTGGGGTATTGATTTTATAGCCTGTGACCTTATTGTAAAAGTCTATTGTTTCTGGGAGTTTCTTGGTAGAGGTTTTAGGATTCTCTAGATATAGTATTGCATCATCTGCGAATAATGAGAGCTTGATAGCTTTGACTATCTTGAGGAAAGTTCCTTATAAACCCATTTTGGTGAGGGGTTTCATCATAAATGGACGTTGGATCTTGTCAAATTCTTTCTCCACATCTATTGATATGATCATATGGTTTTTATATTTCCTTTTGCTTGATATGATAGATTATGTTGGTTGATTTCCGAATATTAAACCATCCTTGCATCTCCGGCATGAATTCCACTTGGTCATGGTGTATGATCTTTCTGATGAGTTGTTGGATTCTATTTGCTAATATTTTGTTGAGGATCTTCGCATCAGTGTTCATCAGGGATACTGGCCTATAGCTTTCCTTTTAGTGGTGTCCTTGTTTGCTTTTGATATTAGGGAGATATGTGCCTCATACAAAGTTTCTGGGAGTTTATAAAGATGGAAACCGTTTTCAATTTCATAGAAAAGCTTGAGGAGAACTGGCAAAAGGTCCTCTTTAAAGAATTCACTAGTGAATCCATCTGGACCTGGGCTTTTGTTTGGGGAAGACTTTTGATTACAGTTTCAATTTCCTTGATATTAATGGGTCAATTCAGGTATTCCAAGTCTTCCTGGTTCAGTCTTGGGAGATGATAGGAATCCAGGAATTTATCCATTTCTTCTAGATTCTCTTGTTCCATGGCATACAGACTCTCAAAGTAGTCTCTGATGCTTTTCTGAATTTCATTAGTTTCTGTTGTGATGTCCCATTTTTCATTTTTGATTCAGTTTATTAGGGTTCTCGCTCTCTCTTTCTTTGTAAGTCTTGCAAGTGGTTTATCAATCTTGTATATTTTTTCAAAAACTCAGCTCTTTGTTTCATTGGCATTTAAGATTGTTTTTTGCATATCCATGTTGTTAATTTCTGCTCTAAGTTTTATTATTTCTTTCCTTAGGCTGGATTTGGGTTCCTTTTTGTTGATCTTTTTCTAAGATCTTGAGCTGTGAAGTCAAGTCATCTATGCATGCCCTTTTTTCCTTCCTGAGGAATGCTTGCAAAGCTATAAATTTTCCTCTTAACACTACTTTAGCTGAGTCCCATAGGTTTTGGTACCTCATGTCCACATTCTCATTTGTTTCCAGGTATCTTTTGATTTCTTCCTTGACTTCTTTCCTGACCCACTCATTGTTCAACATTGAGTTGTTTAATTTCCAGGTGTTTGATTTCTTTCTCTGCATCTGTGTGTGATTAGCCTCTATCTTCAGTGCATTGTGGTCTAAAAGGATAGTTGATAGAATTTCTATCTTCTTGATTATATTGAGGCATGTTTTGTGACCCAGCACTTGATTTATTTTAGAAAATGTTCTGTGTGCACTGGAAAAGAATGTGTATTCTTTCTTTTTGGGATCTTAAGCCCTATATTGGTCTGGTAGTCCTCTTTCTTCTATTTCTTCCTTCGGAGCCAGTATTTCTTTGTTGAATTTTGTTTTTGTTGATCTATCCAGAAGTTACAAGGCAGTGTTGAAGTCTCTGACTACTATTGTATTGCTAGCAATCTCCTCATTAAAATCTATTAGCATTTGTTTTAAGTATTTACCTGGTCCCTCATTAGGTTCATATACATTTAAGTGTGTGATTTCTCCCTGTTGTACATATCCCTTGATAAACAGAAAATGTCCTTCACTGCCCCTTCTAATGCATATACTTTCTTTAGGAGAAAATTTAAATCCTGAGATGTTAAGCATTCAAAATACCATGTTGATCTTAAGGGATAGAAATATGAAGGATAAGAAATTGTGGTTCTAAATGCTAAATTGGCTCATCTTTTTTTAAAAAAAGTATCATTTTACTTTATAGGAATAAATTTAGTTGTGCTCTCTCTTTATGATAAAATTAATATTAGTCAGGGGCCAATAGTATAACAGGTAGGGTTGCATGAGTTTGCCTGTGGGAGCCCACCAGGAATGATGCTTGAGTACGAGCAGTGTAGCCCAAAACCAAAATACAAAAAAGTAACAGCAATCATTACCTGATGCTCTGGTATGCTGAACTGGAGCTATAGAACAGCAGGTAGGACATTTGCCTTGCATGCAGCCCAACAGGTTCAATTCCTCCATCCCTCTTGGAGAGCCTGGCAAGCTACCAAGAGTATCCTGCCCACACGGCAGAGCCTGGCAAGATCCCCATGGCATATTCAATATGCCAAAAACAGTAACAAGTCTCACAATGGAGACGTTACCGGTGCCCGCTCAAGCAAATTGATGAACAAGGGGACGACAGTGCTACAGTGTTACAGTAATTGTGCTGTGCATGTGTGTGTGCGTGTGTGTGTATGTGTGTAATTTTGTTATAATTTTTTTCCAGAAGGTTCAAGAAAACAGAACAGAATTTTGCTCTAAGTGTGGCTAACTTTCCAATGGGGGATATAGGACTGACAGAAACGGAGCTGGGAAGTTTAGTACAGATATGACATTAGGTTTCAGGACAATCTATTTCAATGTAGGTTCAACTACTGAGAAAATGAGGAGTTATAAAGTATGATGATTTTGAAGCCATTATAGACTTCCAACTGGGAATAAGACTCAGATTATTACAAATAAATGATGAAGAAAAAAATGTCTGAAGAATTTTCATTAAACATTAGTGAGGACATCCAAAGATGGGGAGGACAGAGTTTTGCTGATGTTGATGATAACTGGCACACAGGAGTTAACAAATGGGTATTAATTCGGTTCCCTAATTTATTTGCTTTTATGGGGGTTCAGGACATACTTACAGCACTATGATTCTGGGAGCTGTAATGAATTGCACATAACACACCCAGAAAAGTGATACCATGTTATAATAGTATCAAAGATAGTACCAAGTTATTACCTTGATCTTGGGCACCCAATGAGAAGCCAATTTTTGCTTGGCTTTAATGTCAACATCATACACTCAGTAATCTGTGTTAAACTGAAACTGATCATTGACTTTTTTATCTCTCAGTTTCCATATGGGGATCCATGGTTCAGGAGATGTAATATTCCCACTAATTTCTTTTGGAGATCAACCATGGACTGATTAGCTCCTCTACTCCTGTTTTTCAGAATAACTTAAGATGGTAAAAAAAAAAATTGTTCTTGGTCAGGTTCCCTGATAGAGGTTAATATAGAAATAGGGAAAACTATGCATGCAGTGAAAATATGTTTTGAGGTCCCCATGAGCTGTTCTGATTCTGATTCTAAAAAC
The DNA here is from genome assembly GCF_027595985.1 of Sorex araneus. NCBI lineage: Eukaryota > Metazoa > Chordata > Mammalia > Eulipotyphla > Soricidae > Sorex > Sorex araneus. The sequence continues at coordinate 336,985,930 of NC_073313.1, read as the reverse complement.
AGTTGTGCCCTTTGTTAAAAATAGTTTTGCCTGTTCTCTAAGCACATGCAAAAATTCCCATGGCAAGATCAGCTTTATTTTTATAACTGACTAATAAAGTTTTAACTGCCCCTTACACTAATGTGTTTCAGCCCATAGGATTATGTTATAGAGCAAAGGAGAAAACTTAATCCCAGCAGTTGATTACATCCTTCCATGTACATCCATGGAATGTCTCCCGAACTCCTGTATTAATCACCAACCCAGGGGAGAGGCTCCATATAGAACCAGAAGAGATGGTTAAGGAATAGGAGTGGCAGAGAGTGGATACAGCCAATGCAAAAAATGTTCTCTTCATCTTTTTATGACAGAGCAGGGGTTCTTACAGCAATCAATACAACAATTGAAAGTGTAAGCAAAAATCAAAACAACTATGAGATCTCATCTTACTCCACAGAGACTGGCACACATCAAAAAGAAGAACAATCAGTGCTGGTGCAGATGTGGGGAGAAAGGAACTCTCATTGTTCGTGGGAATGCAGACTGGTCCAGCTTTTTTGGAAAACAATATGGCAATTCTTTCAAAAACTATAAATTGAGCTTCCATATGACCCAGTAATACCACTTCTGGGAATATATCCCAATGATGCAAAAAAGCACAGTAAAAATGACATCTGCATCTGTATGTTCAATGCAGCACTGTTCACAATAGCCAGAATCTGGAAACAACCAAGTGTCCGAGAACAGATGACTGGTTAAAGAAAGTTTAGTACATCTACATGATGGAATGCTATGCAGCTGTACGGAAAGATGAAGTCATGAAATTTGCTTATAAGTAGATAGACATGGAGAGTATCATGCTAAGAGCCAGAAAGAGAAGGACAGATATAGGTCTGCACTAATTTATGGAATATAAAATAACTTAATGAGACTGACACCCAAGGATAGTAAGACAAGGACCAGGAATATTCATTGCTCCATAGTTGGAAGCCTGCCTCATGAGCTCAGGGAGAAGGCAGCTGGAAAAGATAAGGGATCACTGAGTCAATGATGGTTGGAGGGATCATTCGGAACAGGAGATGTGTGCTGAAAGTACATAAAAGACCAAGCATGATATACCCTCAGTATGTATATTGCAAACCATAATGCTCAAAAGTAGAGAGGGAGTATGGGAGAAACTGTCTGCCATAAAGGCAAGGGGAGGACTGGGATGGGGGAGGGGATACTGGGAACATTGGTGGTGGGAAATGTGCACTGGTGGAGGGATGGATATTCGATCATTATGTGACTGAAACTCAAACATGAAAGCTTTGTAACTATCTCAGTGATCAATAAAAAAAGAAAAAGAAAAAAGTATCTCATAGTTACAAATTAAAAGAAATTGTAAGCATAAATATATAGGTGTGAACATAGTTCCATTTTTTTTTATTTTTTTAGGAAGGTGCTGATCATTTTCATCAAAACCTTTACCTTCAGGACTAGGGGGATAGAGCAATGGGCTGAGCACATGCATAGTATGCAGGAGACTTGGATCCCCAGCACACGTGAGCCCCCAAGCAACACCAGGAGTAACCTCTGACTCAGCCAAGTGTGGTCCCACAGCTGCCAAACACTACCAAGTGTGGTCCCAATATTTTTTTAACATAAAGAACCTATTGTTTGTTAGACAATTTGACATTTTGAATAAAAACATAATAATTTTACCTGAATAATGAAACACATGGCATTGCTTTTCTATAACTTATCTGAGACATTTTCTGTGGACTATATAAACATTATTAAGAATAATAATGTCTAAATATTTACAAAATCATCTCTAATCCCTGTGGATTAGAATTGCACACTTTTTGGTTTTGGCTTGGGTTTTTTTAAGAAGACCCGAAGAGATAAGCCAAAGCAGTGGTTAAAAGTATAATAAGATGCACACAAGATTCAGGTTAATGAGAACTATTTTGAGGAGTGGTTGTGGCAGGCATGTTTAGCAGTATGAACTAAGAACCCTGTGGTGAGTGGGGAAGGGGGCAGCTATTCTGGGAGTCAGACACCTAACCGTCTTCAGGTGAGGGTTGAACCCACTAGCCAATAGAAAACAGATGTCCTTATATAGCGTAATTCTGCTTTCTGTTTCTTACCTGAGCTTGCTTTTAAGGTACAGAAGGAATTCCTTGCCTGAAGCAGGAACTCAGACTCTGGATAAGAATCCTGCAAGCCCATAATTACACACTTAATAAAGCTGCTTCCTGGGAAAGCCCTTTGTGTCTCAGTCTCTTTCTTGCCTCAGCTTCCTGGAACATTTCAAGTGCAACTGAGAATAAAAATAAGGCATAGTAGGTCTGGGCCTGAGAGCCAAGGGTCAGAATGCACAGCACCTTGGCTTCTCCTGCCTTAGGGTGATTTATCTGTCCTCATCACAGGGATGTTCCTAGACTGCTCAGGTGCAGAATTAGGTGGGCACGCAGACATGCACTGGGGCAGAAGTGTGTGGACTTCAGTTCTAGGTGACAGAAGAAAGAGGACTTCAAGTGGAAGCGGGAAGCAGTATTGTTTGTCAAGAAAGTATACATAAAAGATCCTTTTCCAGCCAGCTCTGTTCTGGAGACACCAGACTTTCGAGAACAGACCATCCCTACAGTAGCATCTACTATTATCACACATTGGAGAACTGAAAATTGTAATACAAATGTCTCTTTCACTGTATTCATTGTCAAGTTTCTTGATGACCCAGAAATCCAAAATGAACAAGGGTGTCACAGTTTGTGCCCTCCCAAAGAGCCAGTAAGAACTTGGAAGTGATAGCAATTTTGGCAATTCTTCAAAACACAATGAAAACTGCTTTTCAACCAAGTGATTTCATAGACATATTTTGTAGCTAATGAATGGATATATTCAAAGGACTGAATAATAATACAGTTTTACATCATTGCAAAATCTAAACAATAATACTAATAATATAATTTTACATTGTTGTAAAAAACAACATTGTTGATTTTTACATACATGATGTACCAGTAATGACAATACGTAAGCTGAGGATGTATGTTTTATTTTTTTCTCTTCTATTGTTTACATGTATGTAAACATATATATGTTTATCTGTTGATTATACATTTTTTAATAAATACACAATTTTATTAGAAGAAATAAATAGAAAATTTACTATGATTTTAGTACACTGTATATTTAAATTTCAATTATAGGCATCCCATTTGAATTAAAATTTGGTAAATTATGAAAAGTTTTGTTATTATTTTTGACAAAATATAGTAGAAGGTTAATATTTATAGTTCAACCTTCTACTACATCTATTAAGTGTTTTTAACCATTAAAAATTGCATGTGTTGGTCAGAATTATTAGTGAAACCATGGAGAGTCATACTTTAGCATGAAGATTCATATTTATACCCACAGATAGACAAGAACAAAGTGGATTCCTAATTTTGAAAAGTGCCTGCTTCATCTTTCATTGTGAGTAATTCTAGATGGAAACTCTCCAATTATGATTCTTTTCCTAAGTACATTAGCTGTCATATTATCTCTTTCTGGTTTCCAATGAGAATATGGTACATTTCATACGATGGTATTAAGGCTTCTATCTATGTGCAACTTCTCCAGGAAAAACATATTAACAAAAAAATTAAGAAAGTCAGGGAGAAATGTAAATGATATTCTGTTTAGCTAAACAGTCAATGATTAAGGGGGGGTGTATTTAAATAATAATGAATCAGTTGTTCCTCAGCCATCTTGCAGGATATTTAAATGTTTTTCATGCTCCTCAGCAATCTTGCAGATAATATTTAAATGGTTTTCACCAGAATGACAGTCTCTCTGGATCATCATTTAAAACACATGAATCACAGAAGCCTGGAAATGAGGAAGTACTTACATTTGCACTGCAATTGCTCCCACTAACACAGACGACATCTTGTTTTTGAATTGTGAGGACCTCTTTTGTCAGCTTCAATCGAATGTCATAGGCATGTTCAGACCCTTCCTGGTACAACAATGCAATGCCAGTTTTATTCTGTAAAAAGAAACAGAAATCAAGTCAAATGGTGTGAATACAGGAGAACATGGTTATTTATCAAGCACGAATCAAAGATATAAGCTTATCTGATAAGGAATTAGGTTAATAGGAAAATAATGAAAATTTGAATGACCCCTGAGAAGGTTTTTTAGAATTGTAAAGCATGATTTTAAAAGAAAATGATCCAGCCTTCTTTTTAAGCTTGAATTTTTCTCTTTTTTTTGCTTTTTGGGTCACACCCAGTGATGCTCAGGGGTTACTCCTGGCTCTGAGCTCAGGAATTACACCTGGCAGTGCTCAGGGGACCATATGGGATGCCGGGGATCGAACCCAGGTCGACCACGTGCAAGGCAAATACCCTACCTGCTGGGCTATCGCTCCAGCCCTAAGCTTGGAATTTTTTATTAATATTTTATTGTAACCAATTTTTTTTCTTCTAGAAAGGTTTCGTTTTTTTCACTCTAACAAAAAAATCTGGAGAGAAGTGATTTTCTTAAAATTTTTTAAGAAACCTGAGTGACTCAAAAGTGACTTTCTGGCACATATGCTGCCCAAGCCCATGAACTGCTTGCACCCAAGTGGCCAAGCACATGCGGTGCCTGAGCACGTGTTACCTGCATCTGCACTCTTGAGATGTGTACTTTTATGCTTTCCTACCAAGTGCTGGGGTGTATGTAGGGCCTGCGTTATCTCTCTCTTTTTTTAAAAAAAATTTTATTAGAGAATCACTGTGATGTACAGTTACAAACTTACAAACTTTTGTGTTTGCATTTTACTCATACACTGATCATTTACCCATCCCTCCACCAGTGCCCATTCACCTCCACCAATGATCCCAGTATTCCTCTCACCACCCCTACCCCATCCCCTACCACCCCACCCTGCCTCTGTGGCAGGGCATTCCCCTTTGTTCTCTCTCCTTTTGGGTGTTGTAGTTTGCAATAGAGGTATTGAGTGGCCATCATGTTCGGTCTATAGTCTACTTTCAGCTCGCATCTTCCAACCCGAATGGGTCCTCCCGACATCCTCTACTTGGTGTTCCCTTCTCTATCTGAGCTGCCTTTTCCCCTAGCATGTGAGGCCAGTTTCCAGGCTGTGGGGCAGACCTCCTAATTCTTATCTCTACAGCTCTTGGTGTTAGTCTCCCACTATGTAATTTTATATTCCACAGATAAGTGCAATCTTTCTATGTCTGTCCCTCTCTTTCTGACTCATTTCATGTAACATGATACTTTCCATGTAGATCCACTTATATACAAATTTCATGACTTCATCTTTTCTAACAGCTGCATAGTATTCCATTGTGTAGATGTACCAAAGTTTCTTTAACCAGTTATCTGTTTTGGGGCACTATGGGTTTTTCCAGATTTTGGCTATTGTAAACAGTGCTGCAATGAGCGTTACTCTCTCTCTCTCTTTTTCTTTTATTGATTCACCATGTGGAAAGTTACAAAGCTTTCAGACTTAAGTACTCTGTCTCTCTTGCTATCCACTCTCTCTCACTTTTTCTTCTCTTTCCCTTCAAAACACCCAAGTTCCCACAGCTCCTGGTTTATGTCAGTCCCTCAACATCTCTGCAAGCATTTGCATAGCCTCAAGCCTGACTGCACTGGGCTTCTACCAGTGGGAAAGTGGGGACCATCTCCACGGCATCTTTATTCCCAAAGCAGCAAGTACAGAATTCCCACGCAATAGGCATTTAGTCCTTGTGCAGACTTGCATAGAAGAACAAACTTTCAGAGAGGGTCAAATTGCCCTCTGTCTGTGCTTTAGAAGAAGTAGTGAGACCATCTCTGGATGTCCAACCAACCACCAGTGACAGATCTAGAATCAGACGCACAGATTCCCACTCTAAGCTCCTACTCACCTTGGACATAACATCCAAGACTAACTTCCTGAGTGGGATACCTCAGCCCTCGGCACACTGCCTGCTGGAGAACCCACTGCATCCCTATGTCCTTGTCCTCATCAAGACAGCTTGCCCCCCACATGCCACCACTGAAACAGACCCCACCAGGTGCTGCCAAGTCATGCAGTTACAGCATTCCCTACAGAAAGAAAATGTCCCACAGCTGTCACCAACAGTCCCAGGAACAACTCTCAGGAGGCTCCAGGCCCTATGATCCCAAACAGGACGCCAGTTGTATTTTCCACTTGTCGGCACTTCTCATGTTTTAAAACTCATCCACAGGCACATATTGGCAGCGCATATGTGCTCATACCCACACATATGCACAAAGAAATACAGTCTCACACAGGTGCACATGTTCATGCACAAATCCACTTAAGAGCATAAGCTTCTTGTTTTATTTTTTTTTGCTTTTTGGGTCACACCCAGCGATGTTCAGGGGTTACTCCTGGCTCTGCACTCAGGAATTACTCCTGGCGGTGCTTGGGGGACCATATGGGATGCCGGGGATCGAACCCGGGTCGGCCGCGTGCAAGGCAAACGCCCTACCCGCTGTGCTATCACTCCGGCCCCTTGAGCATAAGCTTCTAAGGCGTTTTTTTTCCCCAAATTTTGGGACCACACCAGGTTGTACTCAAAATTTATTCCTGACTTTATTCTGGGGATCAAATAACCATGTGATGTTGGGATCTAACTCAGGTTTTCTGCATGCAAGGTAAGTGTCCAAACTTCTGTTCTATCACACCAGCCATATGAGCATATACTTGCTATGGTACATATAAAAGCAGAGCTCCAACCTCAAAAGTAGAAGACAAATTATTAAAAAAAAAAACCTGTGCACCTTACAGGTAGCATCTGCTAAAAGGTGCTTAATAGGATTCAGTATCAGCAGCGATTATCTATCCATTTATAAGAAGAGGCATTTTGATCAGAATCCCCTGAGGATCTTATGGGTAACTCTGAGATTCAGCTGCTCTTTGCCCTCATTTTTTGGATTCATTTCTACTGATACATTGGTGAACATACTCTCAGATGGATTTGACAAGTGCTTGTTCCTTGAAGTTAGTCCTTCCTTTGGAGTATCTCAGCCCCACAGAACCAAGCCTGGTGGACACATTACGGAGAGCACTGAAGGACACGCTGTGGCAGACCAGCAGAGCTAGAGAAGGTCAGAAACCCCAGTTCAGTCTTGGCTAGAATCCCCACAGCCCGCTTCTGAGGGAGGGGCTAACCCTGAACTTGGTGCCTAGAACAAAAGTGCTTTCAGTTTATATCAAAAGTGGAAGATAATCATTTTGCCACAACAGTCAGCAGCAAGAACCCGGGCCCGCGGCACCGCAAGCCAGATAATCTCTCCAAAATGTGTGGGGGCACTGGAACGGGGCAGTGCCAGCCCAGTCTCCAGCCCGCCCTGCTGCTGGAAGTCATGCCCTCAACCCGCCCTCGGCGCCATTTTGCTGCAACAGTCAGCAGCAAGAACCCGGGCTGGCGGCACCGTGAGCCGGACAATGCTCTGGACCCCAGACCGGGCCAACAACACCGGGGCACCAGACGGAAAAGGTGCAGAGTCCCTGCCTTCTCCAGATGGAGTCCCGGTGACACTGAGCTTCTACTAACACGGCTCCAGTTTGTGGGACTGGGATATCTCTCCAAACCGCGGGTTGCATGATTTTTCCTGATATCCAAAGAAAACACTCAGAAACGGCTCCGCCACCCCTGAGCGGCAATTATACCAGAGGCACAGAAACCCAGAAGCTGCTCCAGCTACACTCATGGACTTTGAACTAAACTACGGTCCCGTGCAGCCCCAGGAGGGAAAGGGTTTTTGTTCCCATATGTTTCCCCTCTTGGCAGCATGGTGACCACCACCATTTAGTGCCAATTGGACAGAGAGGTAGGAGCTTGCAATGATGAGACGCATGGGGAATCTCGTGATGGGGGGGTGGGGGGCAGAACTGGCCCTGCTTCCTGCCCAAATAAGACCCCAGTGGACTCCCACAAACAGCTCCCGCGCTCCTGATCAGCCATGATCCCAGAGGCACACAAAGCAATCTCGGAATGCAGTGGCTGCTGGCAGAAATACCTCTGGACTTAATACCAGAATCCCAAAACTAGGCGGCCAATTTCACGACCGTGCAACATCATATACTCATTGTTATCAACAATAGAAAGCATGCGATCTAATGATGTCATTCTGACAGGTCTGACTATTGGGGGGGGGGGGAACTCCAAATAGTGATAGTGAGTTTTCGGTCAAAAATTGAATGTTATCATAGCAATGAGATAGTTAATTGAAAATCATCTGCCACACAGGCAGAGAGGGAGAGGGAGGGAGGGTCTCTGGGGTTCTTGGTGGTGGATCATGTGCACTGGTGAAGGGATGGGTGTTTGATCATTGTATGACTGAGACTTGATCCAGAAAGCCCTGTAACTGTTCTCACGGTGTCTCAATTAAAAAGCATAAAATAAAATTTAAAAAGTGGAAGATATTGATTCATTTATATCAATGAATGGAACATACACACAATATTAGTTTTCATCATCACTGATGACAGCTAATTTGTTACCCAGCCAGTATGTCTTTTCTACATTAGCTATCTCAAAGACAGCGTCACTCTGCTTAAGGAAACCTTACAAGCAGAAAGCCATCAAGGTACGTTGAATTAAAAGAAATAACAGTTTCCAGAATAAAGATCAAGGGAGTCAGAAGAGCACTCTAACAAGTTAAAAGTTATATTTATAATCTATTAAGCATTAAATATATTAGCTAATAAAGCAAACTCGACTCAGGAATGCTCAGGAATGCTCATATTGCTTTGTTTTGCCATTTGAGCAAGATGATGCTCCTTAGATAAACCCAATTTGTGCTCTACAGACTTGAGGGGAATAGTTGATCCATGAACGTGGCTGCGTTTGATACATCACAAACATTCTAGAACTGCCCAGAAAATATGAGAATCCTGCTATCTTTGGTGTTCTATCCTGAGAAATTTATCCTAAAGAGTACAAACCGTCCCATGCATTAAGATCAGTGCAGCTTTGTCATCTTACTCTAAATTTTCTAAATAAAACACATTGTAGTTTAAAGTGATACCAAGCAGCTATTTAAAATACTTCATTTTTCATCTATTAGCAAGAAAATTGTTCAAATATATCAATTATTGGAAATGGGAGAATATGGGATTTTTGAATACACTGCAACATTATGTATACAAAAAATAAAAGAAATGCATGAAGAAAATTTAGAATGATACTATTTTATCATACCCAATATTTTATGGTGGCATAAGCATTATTTTATGCAAATGTCTATAATTTTTAATTCTGAGCATGCATCATTTATTACATATTATTTAAATATCCCATGTCTCTAGTCTCATTTATCTTCACACTTATTGCTTAAATGAATTTCCCTTCATTTGAGAGCTAAGGTGTCATACAGCAGGATTCTTGGTGATTTATAAAAGTCATAAATAGTAAATTTAAGTTTTCATAGCTTTTCAACATATTTATGCAATGCTCAGAGTACTCACTATAGTAGTTGTTCTAAGTGCAATACTTATGCACATTTATTTTATTTTATTTTATTTTTTGCTTTTTGGGTCACACCTGGCGATGCACAGGGGTTACTCCTGGCTTTGCACTCAGGAATTACCCCTGGCCATGCTCAGGGGACCATATGGGATGCTGGGATTTGAATCCGGGTCGGCCGCGTGCAAGGCAAACGCCCTACCCGCTGTGCTATCTCTCCAGCCCCACTTATGCACATTTAAACAAATAAAAACCTATTTTACAGCAGAAAATATTTGATAGACATGACCCACCTGTGCTCAGGGGTCAGAGAGATAGCACAGTGGATAAGGCACATTCTTTGCATGCAACCTGCTGGGTTTGCTCCTCATTAGCACACATGGTCCCCCAGCCCCCTCCAGGAGTAATTTCTGATCACAGAGAAAAAAGGCAGTCCTGAGCACAGCTGGGAATCAAACCAAAAGTATTAATTGTGTTTCCTGGGACAAAGTGGGTGGATTTTTAGGTTATTATGCTAAATGAACTAAACAGGAAAGTGAAATACAATTACAAATTGTTATATAAAAAATGAATCACTGAAACTAATGAGCTGCAAAAACAATAAAAGAAACTGCTGGGACTGGAGCAATAGTACAATAGACTGGAGCACATAGGGAGCTTGGCTAGCATGTGGCCACGCCAGGTTCGACAAGCACCACAAAAGGTCCACCACGGCCACCAGGAGTGAACACTGAGTACAGAACCAAGGGTAAGCCCTGAACATTACTGGGTATGGTCTCAAAAACAAAACAAAACAAAAAGAATCTAGACAGTGAAAATTGTGTTGGGTTAGAGGAGCAGGTAAAATAGGTAGAAGAGTCTTCTGGGTGGTGGCACCAAGACAGTCTTGGTGTAGCTTAGTCCCTGAAACGTCACAATGCTGTAAATCAATGATAAATGAATAACCAAAGCATATAAATGAGCAAAACTAACTCCTCAAGTGAGTGACAGCTATGATAATAGTGTTCATCTTGACTTAAAATGACATCTAATTATTTGATCAACAGTCAAAGCAACAGTGCATCAATTTCAGAAATATAAAGGTGATTCAGAAACTCCAGAGAGCCTCATAAATTAGAGGTATTTTTTTTCTATCTTGGGGTGGGGGATGCGGAAGGAAAGATATGGTTTTAAAGCGGGTCTGTGTATAGGGGGTCTGGACGTCATTCCCAGAAATTATAGGCCAACCAGGCTAAATAGTTCAGTGCAAGGACCCAGCAACGTAGTTCCGCAAGGGTCCAGCAGATGTTGGGACCAACCCAGGCTACACCAGACAGTGTTTAGTTGATCCTGTAGTAGCAGAATCAGAACTTAGGTCCTGTTCTTGCTAGGCATAAGCCCCTGGATCCTGAGCTGTCTGCAGTCCCAAAGAAATTCATTGTTAAATTATTTCTTAGAACATCTTGTTCTGACCTTTTAAAAGCAGTATCTAATATAACAATCAATTTTTTAAGTTCTGCTAAACCAGGATTTGTAACCATTTCACCTCAGCTGATTGTAATTTTCACTTCACTTACAGGAAAATGTTTCTAAAAAATTACAATGCTCATAAAATTGTAGAGCAGGTTCGACATTGTTATAAAGTAAGCTCAGAGGTTTTAGGAATATTCACAGGTTAAATACAACTCAAGATAGTCTTCTCTGTTTGTCTCTAAAGGTCTTAAAATTCCACTAATAAACAATATTTCTATCAAATTTTAGGGAAATTATCCTCAAAATAGGAATAACTATCACTATCATCCCATTGATCCTCAATTTGCTCGAGCAGGCCCAGTAATATCTCCATTTGTCCTAGCCCTGAGATTTTAGAAGCCTCTCTTTACTCGCCCTTCCCAATGGGGCCACATTAGAGGCTCTTTCATGGTCAGGAGAATGAGACCCATTATTGTTACTGTATTTGGCATATGGATACGCCATGGGGAGCTTGCCAGGCTCTCCCGTGTGGGCAGGAAAACTCTTGGTAGCTTGCCATGTTCTCCGAGAGGGAGAACTATGCTATAAGATGTCACTTCCGGGAGCATGGTTTTACAGTCTCTGGATCTTGGCCACTGATAGGATTACACGGCACTAGGAGCAGTTTCTGGGTATGACCGCCTAGCTACTTGGAAAAAAGGGGGAACTGGGAAAAATAGAAGTACTAAAGTTTATTTTGTCCATAATAAGGTTTTACTATAAATATGCCTCATAACTATACACTCAATCATTTTTCTTTCTTCATTCCTTTCATATTATCAGGAATATGTTCCTTTTCAAAGACTAGGAAGAAATGGTCCAAAGAGGAACATTGGGGGAAATTCCATCATCAAAGTTGGCAAGTTACAGGGTCATTACCACCTATAAAACACAAGGAATACTGTGTTTTGGGGTGGGGGTCCATCCTCAACTTCCTGTCTGAGCAGGTCCTTTAGGGTGAGCGACAGAGACACTGGTGCACAGGAATAAAACAGGCTCTGACCTACTGGGGCCACCCTCTCAAATAGCCCTTAAATATCACCTTTGGACACCAGAAGTACATTGCAAGGGTTTCCTTTTTAAAACAAATATTATATTATAGTCTAGGTGATAAAGTTAAAACAGTGTTCAAGTTCTGATATTATACAAAGTCACTGCCTACCCCTCCAACATCGAACTGAAGTACCCATGACCCTCTCTCATCCCTACATTAACTTCCTTCCCTCCTACTCCTAATCCCATTATTTTCAATTAACGGTTATGGTTTTGGTGTAGATTGTTACCTCCCTTATGCCTGAGAATCTCTACTTAAGTTCCTGCGTTATTTCCCAGTAGCCTATCCGTTGTTCTCATTCCCTCACCCTTAATCTGACACTCACAGATCTATACTCTTGTATCCAAGATTTATTATTGATTGATATTTTCCATGTTCTTCAGTCCTTCTCACCTGTATACCAAAAATGAGTGATATCATCCTGTATTTGTCCTTTTATTTCTTACTTGTTTTGCTCAACATGATACCCTTCAGTTCCATCAAAGTCACTGCAGACTTTATGACTTAATTGTTTTCTAGAGGCTGCATAGTATTCTTCTGTGGGGATATGCTACAACTTTTTTTTTTTTGCCACAACCAGCTGCACTCAGTGCTTATTACTGGTTCTGCACTCAGCAATCACTTCTGGCAGTTCTCATGGGATCCTGATGATTGAACCTGGATCAGTTGCATGCAAGGAAACTGTCCTCCCTGTTATACTATCTCTTCCTGTACCACAATTTTTTTTAATCCATTCATCTGTTGTTGGACATTTTGCTTGCTTGCAATCCTGGCTATGAACTTATGCTGGAATAACATAGGTGCATAAATATTTTTTTTCTTCTGCTCATGTCGCCCAAATTGCATCCTCAACTAAGATTTTTACCCCAAACTAAGAGATACGCATCAGCCTTGTCAACGTCTCCTCTCATATACCACTGAAATCTCAGACTATTCAAATTAATTTTTTTATGTTTTGAAAATAAATACCTAGAAGTGGATCAAATCTGAGCCACTTTTCTACAAGAAAAATCAAATTCAACACTTTTACTCAAAGAAAATCACCAAAGACATTGAAAATATTTTTATCAGAAATAAATCAAGAGAGAAAAAAACAAATTGAAACTGATGTGTGAACAGGCATCAGGACTGGAGTTATACCATTATATGGATGAATGGTGTAGCCATATATTCAAAACACAGATTCAAAAACACTGAGAATGGGAGATCTAAGCTACAACCACTGGAAGTTTGTAATGTGCCTATCAAGCTGACATGTGGGATGGATCAGGGGTTAGAGGTGGAGAGGGAATATGGGAACACTGGTGGAGGGAAGCTGATACTGGTGGTGGAATTGGTGTTGAAATTTTATATGCCTAAAACCCAACTATCAATAACTCTGTAAATCACAGTTCACAGTTCTTTAATGAAAAAATGAAAAGGAAAACCTCATTTCTCAAAGGCATTGAGTCAATAATAAAGCACAGCTTTTAACAGAGTAATGTTAACATCTTATTAGAAGAATGTGAAGTCTCATCATTCATCCTCAGGCTAAATAAAAGTGTGGTAACACGGATTTATGGAAGCCGAGATCAACAGTATTTTAAGAAGAAGGTCTCTCTGCGCACAGTGGTGATTACAGGGAATGACACTCGAGGTTGAAATGATTACTTCTGCATGTCAAGTTCATAAAAGTGTGCCAGCTGACACTGACCCTGCTCCCTGCACCATCCTGCAATCTTGCAGCTTGGTGTCTTCCTAACCCTGAGCTCTTCCTATTCCAGCAGCAAAGCAGAAGCAGTGAGATGACAGGGCCTCAGTTTTTCAGTCTGTGTCCGTTGAGGACTCACACCACCCAGGGCTGTCACGGACTGGCAATCTCCAGGTCACTGCCCTCACCTGCCTAGGGATGACTCCAAGTGAGGCTCTGCTCATCCATACCATGCCTGACAGTCCCGTCATTCTAGTGACAAGGTGCTTTCGGCCCAATCTTAAAAGTCCCCTGACATTTTCTCCCTGCAGCCCTCTGCTCCTTTCTCTGCTCATTGAGGAGAGAAGCTCTTGAGGAAATTCTGAGCTTACTGTCTCTAGTCTTTTTTTATCCTTTTGCAAACCCAGCCTCTGTTTAAAAACACCTTTCTGAGCTTGCTACGAGCATCAGGCTGTGACAAACAAACAAAGCATCACCAGTACACCTTTGGGGGGTGGGAGGGGGGTCATCACAGAACAGCTGTGCCTTTGTGGTCAAAGCCTCCCATTCTGCCTCTGACTTTCCTCACAGTTATGAGGATACACTCACCTCCCTTTGCAGAGGTCACTCACTGGTTAAGAGGGTAAGAGACCACTACTGACATAAGGGGTTGAAAAGACATCATAAAAGCAAGAAGAAGCAAGTCCCCAACTGCAAGCTAAAGCCAGAGCAGAAACCTGCCATACTCGGAATAGATGCACCTTGGAAGCCTGCCCCACGCAAAGGTCAGGAGTCCGCGCTTTTTCCTAAATCAGAGGTGGAAAATGCACCAACAGATCTCCTGACAGTGGTGGGGGACGCTGACAGTAAAGTAAAAAAAAAAAACCCTCAGATCACAAAAGAAACCATGAAGATCCAGAGGGCAAATACGTAATCCTCAGAACACAATCAGTAATAACCACATAGCACATAGATAAATTCACAGAAAAGAAATTCTGAATGGAAATGCCTTAATGAGCCCAAAGAAACAATGCAATTGGTGACCATAAAACACAAAAGGATATAAGAGCTGAAATCAGAAAACTATGAAAAGAAGTAAAAAACCTGATAGGTAAAATGAAAAACTCACTGGAAGAGCTCCCCAGCAAAGTAACAGCTGTGAGGACAGAATCAGTGAGCCCCAAGATGAGGAAAGGGAAACCTTCAGACAATAGGGAAAGATAGAAAAAAGCTTCAAAAAAATTAAACAACTGACAAGAGCACTTTGGGAATTAATTCTAAAGAAACAACATAAGAAGCATCAGGGTCCCAGAGGGCCAGGAAGGCAACCCCAATGAAAAAGCAACAGTCAGAGCCATCATCGATGAGAAGTTCTTAGAGCTGAAGGGTGCATGCACCCACATCCACATGGAACTCACACCCAAATGCCTTTGGACACAGAAATCCAAATAAAAACATGCCAACATGTCCCAATCAAAATGATATAAGATGGCAGGTAAAGACATAATACTGAAAACAGCAAGATCAAAGAAAGAAATTCTATATAAAATGTGTCCTTAAGATTTATGACAGATTTACCAAATGAAACACTCCAGGAATGATAAGAATGGTGGAAAAGATTAAAAAAAAACAAAAAGAAAAACAAAACAAACCTCAAAGAAATGAATGTTTCACTGAGAATAACCCACTGAGCAGACTCTCATTCAGGCTTGGAGGAATGATACACAACTTCATGGATAAACAACATCTCATAAACTTCACAGACTCAAAACCATTGTTACAAAAAGAACTAAGGGGCTACTTTAAGACAAGATGAATCCCACCAAAACACCAAAATACTGCAGAAAGATGGCATAAAACTCCATGACAATAATCTCTCTCAATGTCAATGGGATAAATGTACACAGAGAGGCAGGATGGATTAGAAAATTGAACCCAACATCCTGCTGCCTTCAAGAAAACACATCTGAATAATTAGAGCACCAAGATTTAAAGTGAAAGGATGTAAAACAATTTTTCAAGTGAACAACTTCCTTTAAAAGGCTGGAGTGGTAATACTAGTATCAAAGGCCATTGACTTGAGGCTTCAAAGTGGTGTTCATGATGGGGTGTATGGCTTAACAACTCACATCAATCAATGTGATGCACCATATCAATAAAGGAAAAAGGAAAAAACAAAAACCACATGATCATATCAATAGACACCAAAAAAGCATTTGACAAGATCCATCACCCACTCATGATAAAATCTCTCATCAAAATAAGAACTGAAGGAACTTTTCTCAACATAATCAAAGCCCATACCACAAGCCACAGCAAACATTATACTCAAGGAGGAATATTTAAAAGCCTTCCCTCTAAAATTAGGCAGAAGACAAGCTTACCCACTTTTGCCACTTTCTATTCAATATAGTTCTGGGAGTACTTTCCATACCAATTAGACAAGAAAAAAGATATCAGAGGCATCATATAAGAAAGGAACAAGTCAAGCTCTCACTATTTGCAGATGACATGATATTATTTTTAGAAAATCCCGAAAACTCTACATAAAAGCTCCTGGGAATAATAGATTTGTATTATAAAGTGGCAGTCTACAAAATTAATATGCAAAAGCTCATGGATTTCTTATATGCAAAATAATAAGAGATTTTTTTAAATCCCATTCACAATTTTTCTGAGAAAATCAAGTACTTCGCAATCAGCATACCCAAAAAGGTGAAAGACCTACCCAAAGAAAACTATGAAATGCTATTTTAAGATATGAAATCTGAGGGGGCTGGAGCGATAGCACAGCGAGAAGGGTGTTTGCCTTGAACGCGGCCAACCTGAGTTCAATTCCCAGCATCCCATATGGTCTCCTGAGCACCACCAGGAGTAATTCCTGAGTGCAGAGCCTGGAGTAACCTCTGAGCATCACTGGGTGTGACAAGAAAGATAGAAAGAAAGAAAGAAAGAAAGAAAGAAAGAAAGAAAGAAAGAAAGAAAGAAAGAAAGAAAGAAAGAAAGAAAGAAAGAAAGAGAGAGAGAAAGAAAGAAAGGAGGAAAGAAAGATATGAAAGCAGAGACCTCCCACAGCCACATATTGACTCACCTACTGACATTACTCTACTAATTCCTAAATCTTCCAGGAGATGCACTCTGACTAAATCTCCCAGGAGATGTACACCAAGCAACTAAAATTTATAAAAACACTGTTCCCCACACTTGAAAATTCCAGGTCACCCTTGGGAAGTGGGTGAGCAGAATGCCCACCCAGCCATAGTAACCCACCAGCACCCATACTCCACCATTACATGAATTGTATGGGTTAACTCCACCACTTCATGAATATTCTCTGCAGAGATGCCAACTGCAAATAATTGCAGATACTCTGTGTCCAGTCTGAGAATTCTGGCGTTTTTCAAAGTTGAGCTTTGTAGCCTCCTCTCAACCCCGTAAAGTTCCCAAAGCCCCAGTAGTCATGCCCACTTCCTGCATCTTTCCCCCAAGCCCACTCTGTCTTTTGCTATCCTCTCAGTTGCAGGTCAAAAAAATTAGGATCAGTCTTGATTCCTAATTTCCATACAAATTACATTCAGTCCAT
This sequence comes from Sorex araneus, assembly GCF_027595985.1. NCBI lineage: Eukaryota > Metazoa > Chordata > Mammalia > Eulipotyphla > Soricidae > Sorex > Sorex araneus. Next base: position 336,968,690 of record NC_073313.1, on the reverse strand, counting down.
AAAAAGTCCCATTTTCTTTACAAAATGATTGCAAATTGTAGATTTCTCCCACATTATAATGCTGCTGGCTTGTGTCAAATCTCTCAGCCGGATGAATGGAAAGCCACCTAAATCTTTGTGCTTCTCCTTCCCACACATCTTCTCCAAACAAAACTGCTGACTTTTGTTTTAGTCAAGTAAGTGATTTTAAGATTTTCTTTTCTTGTTTTATTTTTTGTGTGTTTGTTTTTTTAACCCCAGCAATGCTCAGGGGTTCCTCCTGGCTCTGTACTCAGGAATTATTCCTGGAAGTGCTCATGGTACCATATGAGATACCAGGGATTGAACCCTGGTCAGTCATGTGTAAGGCAAATGCCTAATCTGGTACGCTATGGTTTTATTGTTAAAAAAATGTATTTAGAGAAGTGAGAATGTACTTAGTGTGAGGGGAGATAAAGAGAAAGACAGAGACATGTTTAAGAGAAAAACACAGGTTTCTCCAGAGTGGAAAAAAAAATCAAAGAATGGCCTGATGGTGATGTTTTTTAAAGCACAACCTGAGACTGTGTCACTTCTCTGTGTAAGTTCATCAAATGTAGAAGCTAAGCTTTAAAATATGTCTCCCAGGCTCCAATACCGACTCGTGCTCCGCCGAGACTCAACCCAGGCGGCCAAACACTTTGGTGCGGCTGCTTTGCTGCTGATTGATCATGATCCGGAAGCCAGCTAGACTACTTTTGGTCCCGGAAACTGCTTGCAGCCATGTCTCTAGACTGTGAACTAAGCCATTGCCCCATACTGCCCCAGGAAGGGAAATTATGCAATTTCTAACATACATCTCCCTGGACTTAATTACTAAAATACTAAAATACAGAAATCCTAAACCACGTGGCTGCTACTGCGGCCGTGCTACTTCATATCTCTCCATTCTCAGCAATGGAAAACTAATTATCAAATGCTTCCTTGTCAGTAGGGCTGTTTTTTTTTGGGGGGGGAACTCCAACACTAATAGTGAGTTTTATGCTGAAATATGGAATGTAATCAAGGTAAAGAGAAAATGAAGTGAAATTTATCAGTTATGCAGGTGGGAGGTATACTGGGGTTTTGGTGGTGGAATATGGGCACTGATGAAGGGTCGGGTGTTTGAGCATTGTATAACTGAGACATAAGCCTGAGAACTTTGTAACTTTCCACACGGTGACTCAATAAAATGAATTTAAAAAAAAAATAAAAATAAAATGTCTCCCAGGCTCCCCAGCAACTTCCTCTACCGTACCCTATACTTTCTTCGACCATATCTTATAAGTCTCACCCAACTTCTGACACAGTCCCCCACCAAACCGAGGAGGAGCACCTAAGTGCCTCTGCTCCAACAATAATGACCTGTTTTCCTGGATACCCACCTTGGGGCCTTGTTCCATTTCCCCTCTGAGACAATGCCCCACCATGGTGTTTCCTTACTAAGTGTCTGACAGAGCAATCAGAGCTTCTGACTCAAGTGGGAGGGGTGAGGGTCCAAATTAAAAATAGGGAAGGGCCCATAGGAATCCACTCTTTATTTTGAACCAACTACAAGCCCAGGTTTTCTCAATCGCCTTCAGATTTGACCATTTGGGTGGAGGGAAAAATGCACAGAACTCATGAAAGACATTATGTGCATGGTTTAGTACAGAGAAGTAATCCAAAGGAAGTGAGCCTGGGACAGCCTAGGAGGGGCCTAAACTGGGGTTTCTGCTTCTTCAGGGTGCCTCACACTGGCAGAGATGTGACACAGCATATGGAGTCTCACCAATCAAGGCTTACATGAGTCTCCTTGTCCAGAGATGCTACCTGGTATCCACAGCACATGCAGGATGAATTGAATGTATCATATGTCTGATGGGCACCTTCTAAAGAAAAATGATAGGTTCTGTCCTGCCTAAGGAACACAGAAATTCCTGTGATTCATGAAAAGTCAAGAGGTTGGGTCCAGAGCAATAGTACACTCGGTATGGTGCTTGTTTTGCAGTGGCCAGCCTGGTAGTCCTCGGAATATGCCAGGAGTGATCCCTGAACCCAGAACCAGGTATAAGCCCCGAACATCACTGAGTATGGCTAAAAAAAGAAAAATCAAGAGGTTCAAATGTCACCCCCATGGAAAAGATACTTCCTCTCTTTGGTGAAAATCATTATTTCTGAGGATCCTCTAATTCTACAAAACCCCATTTAAGCCCCATGCCTTGGCCCACCTGCTCCAATTCACTATCAGGTGCCTTTTGAACTCTGGTGTTCCTGAGCACTTTTAAGTTTGTTCTGTACTGTGTGACTTGTTCATTTTACATGATACTATTTGTTGCTCTCTTTCCACTAGTCTCTGCGCTCCAAGATCATAGATCTTTACTGGTAAACACCTGAAAGTGCTGGTACTCAGGGCAGGCTCAGCATGCTGTGAGAGTCATAATTAAGGCTCCTATAAAGTATATGAAAATCACATTCTTGAAAAACATGCAAGCAAAAGAAAAGCTAATTTAACCAAAGATGCCCTTTATTTTTCTTAATGTACTTTTTACAGTACGAATTCCCTGTAAAATATGGTAAATGATATAGATTTAGTAGAACTAATGGCAAGCACTTTGCAGAACATGAGCATGAATATTGCCCACTAAGAAGAAATATGGTCTTGACTTTATGAACTAATTTGGCTATCCAGGAGACAGAATGTAAATCCCTGGTGCATAATCTTCTAGCCTGCTGAATACAGAGATATGAAATTTCATTTGCGTAGACCTGAGTTTTTCTCCTGAAAATTGAGGTTAAAGTTGAAAAGAAAACAGCAATAATTGCATACATGGAATTGAAACCCAGCTAAGATGTCCATAAACATCACACCATGTAAGTTTCAACACAAGCCAATGTATAATTTTCTTTAAAAAAAAACCTACGTTTTCAGAAAAGTGAATTGAAGCTTGGCAAACTCTCTAGATTTCGATATAATCATGTAAATACACGTGAACTTGGACCTGAGTTCACATCCATTTACTGTAGAGCTATACTATTTTTTTCTCTTTTAAGTCACCATGATTTATAATACTATCAATAATATATACCATTTCAACACCATATCAACCACCACAATGTCAGCTTCCTCCGCCCATTGCTTCAGGGCCCCGCCTTCTGTTCCCTACCTCCTGTCTCTCTAGTAAATTCTGTTTCATAGACAAGTAAGCATGTTCTGTTACTTTTGGTCATTTGTTATATCCTTACTCTGCTTCTTTATATACCACATATAAGAAAGGCAGTCCTCCTAGCTGATTTCACTCAGCATGATACCTTCCAGTTATTTCCATAAAGCAGCAAATTACATGATTTTGTTTTTTCCTAGGTCCAAGTAGTATTCCATTGTATATGTGTACCATAGTTTATCCAGTCATCTGTTATTTGGACACTTGGGTTCTGTGAAAATTTTGCTATTGTGAATAGTTCTTCAATGGACATCACTTGTATCACTTGTATCACTCATCATCCTGTTGCTCATTGATTTGCTCAAGTGGGTGCCAGTAATGTCTCCATTCATCCCTGTCACTTGTTAGTATAACCCAATGGCATCTGCTCACTCCAGGAACATAAAGAGCATCAAAACCTTTGTTCAGGGTCTTGACGAAGAAGTCTGACTATCTTGTAGGTGGGTGGCCAAGCATTCTTTTGATGTCCAGTTGGTAATAGTTCTAGTCCAGTGGTCATCTCCAAATCGCATTATGTGTCCAGCACATCTGATTTTCGATGCCTTGGCAAACAAGGCAGTATCACTGATCCTCAATTGTCATTGAGGAAGTTGGAACTCTGGATTCCTTCTCTCACTTCAGTGAAACATGATACTCCAGTAAAACATGATACTGCAGTGATACTGCAATAAACAGAAATGCAAATATCTTTTCTGAAGTTTTTGGGCCCTTGGATAGATCCAAAAAAATGGAATTGCTGAGTCATATGGAGGCTCAATTCTTAGCTTTTTGAGACATGTTCATATTGTTTTGCAAAAAAGATAGAATCTGGCAGAATTTCTTGACCCCTCGCCAGGCTGTCCTCACTGGGGCACCTGGGGGCGGGGGTGGCAGGTTGAGTCTCCCTCCCCACCCCAAGCAGAACCCTGGCAGCCAAAAACCTCCAGAACCCAACCACTGCTATGCTCAAGGTCACTCTCCACATGCTCGGATAAGCCTCACCCAAGAAGGAACCAGAAGGAAAACCCAGGTATGAGGAAAATCCTGACTTAGATCTCCAAGCTCACTTGAATCAGGACTGAGCCTCCTCCACCCAGCTCCCTAGTTTTCAAGTAGCTTGGCAGTCACACCCACAAACTACCCCTGTGCAGTGTAATCTCATCATGGCACCAAAATCCAGAGATTATAAATTAAAGCTCCCGGAAGAGAGCGACACAGAATTTTTCTGGAGCACACAACTGCATTCATGGCTGCTAGACCTCTTATACTTTAGCCCACTTACATACCAAAAGTAGCACACATTTTTTGGTTTTAACATACTTCCTTGCATTCTCTTATATACAGGTTTAAATGACTCCAGAATGAAATATAACAACCTTCACACACTTATTGTGGTGGGAAGGTGCTTGGTGGTGGAATTGGTATTCAAATATTATCTGTAATGAACTACTGTGAACTATTTTATGAAAATAAAATATATTAGAATTGAAAAAAGATAGGATCTGTTAACATTTCCAACAATGGTGGATAAGGGTTCTTTTCCCCATAAATCCAAACCCACACTAGTTGTTTTCATCCTTTTTGATGTATCTCTTTGTTGTTTTGAGCTGCATGTCCCTGTACAATGATGCAGAGCATGTTTTCTTGTACATACTGATAATCTGTCTTTTTCTCTTTTTTTTTTTTTTTTGCTTTTTGGGTCATACCCGGCAATGCACAGGGGTCACTCCTGTATCTGCACTCAGGAATTACCCCTGGCGGTGCTCAGGGGACCATATGGGATTCTGGGAATCAAGCCCAGGTCAGCCGCATGCAAGGCAAATGCTCTACCCGCTGTGCTATCACTCCAGCCCCTGTAAGTCTTCTTTATTTTTTTTTGGCTTAGACATATAACATTTTTATTTTTTTATTTTTAATTGTCTTTATTTTTTTAATTAGTGAGTCACCGTGAGGGTACAGTTACAAATTTACCCATATTTGTGCTTGTGTTTCCCTCATACAATGTTCAAGAACCCATCCCTCCCTCAGTATCCATTCTCCACCACCAATGAACCTAGTATCCTTCCCACCCTCCAATCCCATCCACCCCCACTCCACACCACCTCTGCACTCATCGGTGGAATATAAAATAACAGAGTAGGAGACTAATACCCAAGAATGGTAGTATATAATACCAGGAGGCTGACTCCATGGCTTGGAAGCTGGCCTCACATGCTGGGGGAAAGGCAGCCCAGGTAGAGAAGGGAACACCAAGTGAAATGTGGTTGGAGATCCCTCGTGGGAAGGGAGATGTGTGCTGAAAGTAGACTAGAGACTGAACACAATGGCCACTCAATACTCCTATAACAAACTGCAACACCCAAGAGGAAAGAGAGAACAAAATGTAAGTCTTCTTTTGAGGAAGTTTCTGTTAATTTCTTCTCCCCATTTTTGGATGGGGTACATTTTCTTTTTAAGTTTTACAAGTGCCTTACATATCTTAGATATTAATCTTTTGTTAGATAAACAGTAGGAAAATAGTTTTCCCTGTCTTTGGGGATATCCTTTAATTCTGGTCAATGATCCTTTTGCAGTGCAAAAGCTTCTTTGTTGCCAAGCAGAACTTAAGATACAGTCAGAAGACTGGAGAAGGTTTATGCTGCCTTCAACACAGTCCCTACTCTTGAGGCTGTCTCACTAAGCAAGACCCACACATAAATTGCAAACATCACTTAATACTCCTTTTAACACAAAAAGCTTCAGGCTGTAACTGGCTTCCTACAAAAGTGAGTCCATCACCTTTCAGCACTGGAGTGCATGCAGACGTGTGTGTGTGTGTGTGTGTGTGTGTGTGTGTGTGTGTGTGTGTGTGTGTGTGTGTGTGTGTGTGTGTTGGGGAAGAATCTTTGTGTACAGAGTTGAGAAGGAAGTGGTCAGTAGGAAATGAATCTGAGCAGTAAGTTGTGGAATCTGAAATCAGTCACAGGTGGTGCCTGATCTCCACAATGAAATGTCTCAGAAGTGGCTTATCCATTAACCATCTACTTTAGTGGCTAAAGTAGTTTAGCACTAAACCATCAGCTTTAGTGCTGAACTTTTTTTTTTCCTAGCCAGCATCTATTGTTTTAGATAAGAACTGACAAGAGAAAATAAGTGAGTCTCACAGACCCATCTGATCATTTTTAGGATGTAAATTAGAAAATATGATAATGGTTTTCCCATATATGTAAATTTCTGTTGAAGTAACAAACACCATCTCATCATTTTCGTATATTTGTCTGTGTTCAGCTTATGATAAATAATGCAGTCTGGTTACAGGGCCTCGATGACATTACCTTTTTGTTAAGGTACTTTTTTACAGAAAACTGACTCTAAGCTCAATATCATGTTTTAAAGATTCATTTCAAGAAGTAATTTCCAGCTTAAAGCTCTTACAGAACTTCCTTTAGTACAATTATAAAAGATATATGACACTGACAAATATTTGAAAGATAGTTTTATAAATTTTGGCTTTTAAGAAGCACATTTTGATTCAGACATCTAACTAGATGCTTTGTTCCAAAAAACCTTAAGGTAAAATGATGGTATTTTCCCATGAGTACATTAGTCTGCAATAATAAAGTCTCTATGATAAACAGCTGTCTCTGAAGCTTCATGGTCTTTATTTTTATTTTTATACTTTTTAAGTCTGCATGATCTTAATCACTAAAAAGTGAGCTGAATGTCTTATGTAATTGCTATAAACACAGTGTGTCACAGGCTAACTAGATATGATTGATTATTGTCATCTATATGCAGTTCTCAATGTATCAAATAAAAATTTAAAATTCCTGTGTCGTGTGTTTCATCAGTACTTTCAGCATAAGAATTTAAGGTAAATGGTGCTATTTTTAAGGAAGTGTCAAAACAGTTTTTGAGGTGAATTTTGGAGCTAGAAGCTTGTAGTAGGTAAAGATACAAAAATAACAAAGTATAAATTGTCTGTGAAAATCAGGCCTATCTCCCCCACTACAGCTGTTTTAAAATGTTTCTGACTTTTTTTATAGCATTTTATCACAAAAATTATTTACAGTAGCCATGTATTTTAAAGTTATATGGTAATATGCCCAGGGCTAGAAATTATAATAATGCTTCTTAATAATTGTTTACTCAAACTTCCTATTTGACTCTATTAGCTTAGATGTGAAAAACCATGTTAATCTGCCATGCAGCCCTGTGGTCAGTTGAGTATATTCAGTTTATGAGAAGCTTTCAAAAGCAAACATGAATATTTTATTATCTCTATTACATTAAGAGCCAACTTTCAGGAATAATATTTTTAAGACCAATGAACTGAGTCATGCACTCATTACTATATAACAACATGTGGAAAAGAAGGATCTTCCTTCTGGTTTATTTAGTTGTAGAGTGAATTCATCATGCATGCCTAATTACTTTTGAAAAAATTGCACTGGAAAGAATGCTTTGTTGGACTGGATGCAAGAGTATCTCCTAACAGAAGCAAAGCTATGCTGGGTTTATGAATAACCCGAACATTCTCTGATGACAGGCTTGCTTAGGGCATCACGGCATCCTATGTTTCAGAGATGATAGGGACACTCTCCACTCCTGCTTCTCAGGTTTGATTCAAGAACTGACACAAAAATCATCACATTGCATTTCAGCTGCTCTGTGTTGACATGGGAAATCTTCTCAAACTCCTCCTTCCTTCTGTATCTTTCTTTTGTGTATTTCTTATAAACACAGTTAGTCTGATCTGTGCATCTGGTGTTTTTGTCCAGAAATAAAGACTGCATGCCTTTCACCTCCAACTTGATATTTTATAAAAACACAAATCCATTTTGCGGTGTTTTTATTTTATTACTTTCTGGGCCAACTATTCCTCTTTTCCTCATTTCTTTGTACAAATTGAAAGTATATCAGCATTCTATCACTGTAAAATTTAGTTTCTAACTTTTGTTCTATTTTCCTGTGTTTTGTCTAGGTATGACACAACCCATCTTAGCATCACTATTTACCATCAAATAGTAAGATTTAGTTAACTGTATAAGAATCTTAATTCATTACATCACTATCCCGTATAGTCAGTTAACCCAGTGGTTAACTTCTACATCTGCCATAAATCCCATAGTACATATATCTTAATCAATTTGTTTTGAAATGGGCATAAAGATATATTCTGGTTAAATAACATGCATAAATATATAATTATATTTAAATGAATAATACACCCACATAAATATACAAGATGGATGACTAGATAGATAAGTGATGATTGAAAGATAATATACATAAATATATATGCTTTTTATATGTACCCTGTTATATATAACAGGTCTAGATCCATTTACTGGTGCCCTAGTACCTAGTACCCTTCTGAAAATGCACAATATGGGTGATGGACCACTCCCCGGCTGTAATCAGGGCTTACTCCTGGCTCTGCATTCAATAATTACTTTGGGGATTTTGTCACCAAATTTTATTTAATTAAAGCACTGTGAGCTACAAAGTTACTCATGGTTGGGGTTTTGGTATACAATGTTCTATCACCAATCCGGACACCAGTGTCAACTTCACACTACTAGTGTTTCCAGGTTCCTTCTCCTACCCTCAACTCCCAGCGTGCCATCTTGACAGGCATCTTTTACATTTGGTTACTAAAGTTTGGGTCTCATGATTTCAAGTTGTTGACTCTGTGGTTTGGATATTTAGCTCTACCATTCATTAACACCATCAATGGACCAAGTCCCCTGGCCCCTGCCACCATTGCATCTCATCTCTCTCTTCTCCCCTTCTGCTTCACTCTATTTCTTTCCTTCTCCTCCCTAAACTCAGGGACCAAAGGTCATATAGGCATTCTCCCCATTGTATCTCTACATACAGATCATTTTTGACAGGATTATGGGACCATATGGGGTGCCAGAGACCAAACCTAAGTCAGCTGTGTGCAAAGCAAGTGCCTTACTTGCTATACTATCTCTCAGGCCCCATTTTTGTTTGGCTTGGTTTTGTCACAGTTTTTTTGATATTTTTTCTCTCCCATTTGAATTCCTTTAGTATTTCTTAGAATAAAACTCTGCTGGAATTAAAAAACTCCTATTTATTGTTTTGTAACGCATTCACTGATGAGAAACATCAGTCTGGATAAAGAATTCCGAGTTCACTGATTATATTTTTTCTTCTGTAAAACACTCATTAAATCACTCATTAAATCACTATCTCCCATAGTCACCAAATGGTTAACTTCTACATCTGTCATAAGTCTCACAACTCACAAGATGTTATTCAATAGTTTATAACCTCTGGATTCTAAGGACAAGCTGTCTTTCTCTTTTAACCTATGTTAACTTATGAAGTAAGTCTTTAATCATATGCATTTAAAAATATTCTCTCTGTCTTTTTTTATTCCATTTTCCCTTTATTTCTTTGAGTTTTGGGCCACACTCCTATTTCTTCACTCAGGGATCACTCCTGATAGAGCTTGGGGTACCAGAGATAACGCCTAAGTTTGAACCTAGGATAGCCTCAAGCACCGCAAGTGCTTTACCAACTGTACTCTCTCTGGACCCTAATGTAGTTTTGCTTTATTTTGTTTTGCTTCTTTATAAAACTTGTTTCAGCTTTTATTATTTGGAGATTACTGAATCTCTCAGAGCATGTATTTTTCCACTAATCCTTGGCTATCCTACATTCAAATTTCTTCTTACTTTTCCTATTTTATCTTCTGGAACTCTAATTTTATATAATTTAAACTCATCCCATAAATCCTAGATATCACCTCCTTTTTAATTTTATACATTTTTAAGAAGCTTTGTCTCAAAATATCTGTCACTGTCATTGCCATCCCATTGTTCATCGATTTGCTCCAGCGGGCACCAGTAACGTCTCCATTGTGAGATTTGTCGTTAGTGTTTGGCATATCCTATACGCCATGGGTAGCTTGCCAAGATCTGCCATGTGGCAAAATATTCTCAGTATCTTGCCAGGCTCTCTGAGAGGGATGGAGGAATCGAACCCGGGTCAGCTGAGTGCAAGGCAAACGCCCTACTACTTTGCTATCACTCCAGCCCCTCACAAATATATTAATGCAAATTATTTTATTAACCTATCTTCAACTGAAGTATTTCTTTCTTTTTCGGTGTCCACTCAGGTGTTAAGCCCAGTGAGAGAATTCTTTATTTTTGATACTACAATCTTGAGACAGAGGATCTTGTTTCCAGGTCTTGTTGAACCTAGAGCTATGGTCGCAAAGTTCTGCTTACCTGACTTTGCGGGGCTTCACTCATGCGTGTGGTTCGGCCCAAGTGTCCAGAGAACAACCTGGAGGGTGGCAGTGCCTGGGTAGTGGATGTCGACTGGTTCAGCACCTCCACGTCTGTGCAAAGAATGAAAGCCTCAAACAGACGCCTGTCTTCGGAAACTCTCGAGCTCATTTGTCAACGTGGTTTGGCACGAGCCTCAGGCAACCACAAGCTAACGTCCGAGCTCACAAAGCTGTGCAGAGATGCGATAAAAGAAGACCTCAAAGAGAGAAGAGCAGCAGTGTTGGCCAGTGCAGCAGAAGCCGGGAAAAGTATTCGCAATGCTTGCCTGTCCTTCACCAACTACAAGGCCAAGATGACTGCCCTCTGATGTCCCGATAGATCTATCACATCCTCCAGAAAGGCAATGGAGAGAATTATTCACGACTTCTACTCGGATCTCTTTGACAGCCATGTCCACCTGCCCACGTACCAAATTCCACAGGATGGATATGTCGTTCCCAATGTTCTCCCTTCTGAAATCCGACACACCATTTCGCTGGAAAAGACTTGAACAGCACCTGGTCCGGACAAGGTCAGACCTGAACACCTGAAGAATCTGCCACCAGTACTCATCAATACACTGGCCCGACTTTTCACACGCTACCTGTCTAAATGCAAGGTGCCGTCCCAGTGGAAAACCAGTAGGACTGTTCTGTTGTACAAGAAGGGAGACATCCACGACATTGGCAACTATCGCCCAATCTGCCTGTTGTCTGTAGTCTTCGAACAACTGACTTCGACAAGTTGTTCACTCGTGTCATCCTGAATAGAATAGGCAGAACACTAGATGAAGGACAACCATGGAAGAAAGCCAGGTTCCGAAGAGGATTCAGCATGATAAACCATATCCACACAGTGACCAAACTCATTGAAGTTTCTCGAGAGTTCAAGGTGCCACTCTGTCTAATGTTCATCGACATAAAGAAGGCCTTCGATTCTGTTGAGACTGAGGCAGTCATCGAAGCCCTGGCCAAACAGGGCATTCAAACTCAGTATATCAAAATCCTCCATGAGCTGTATTGTGGATTCACCACCAGGATCTCACCATTCTACAAGGAAGTGATCATTGATGTAAAGAGAGGGGTGCGTCAAGGTGATACCATTTCACTGAAACTCTTCAGTGCCACCCTCGAAAACATCATGTGATGACTGGAATGGGAAGGAATGGGAGTGAAGATAGACGGTCGGCAATTACACCACCTCCACTACGCTGACGACATCGTTCTCATAATGCCAAACATTAGCCAAGCGGCACAAATGCTGGCCGACTTCGACCGCAAGTGTGGAAAGGTCGGATTGCAGCTGAATCTCAACAAGATGATGTTCATGAAAAACGAACTGGTACCTGAAGCTCCATTTGCTCTCAATGGAACAAACATCTCTGAATGCAGCAGCTATGTGTACCTGGGTCGAGAAATTAACATGAGGAATGACTTGGTGCCAGAACTGCACAGGAGGAAGAGAGCAGCGTGGGTTGCATTCAAGAGCATCGAAGAGGTGGTTAAGAGAATGAAGAACCTCCAACTCCGGGCACATCATTTCGATTCCACCGTCCTTCCCGCACTAACATATGCCTCAGAGACCTGGGCCCTACACAAGCAGGATGAGAACGCTATTAGGATATCTTGAAGAGGAATCAAAAGATCTATGCTGGGAATATCACATCTCACTCAAGTGAGAGAAGGTATCCAGAGTTCTGACCTCCATTGACGGTCAAAAATCAGGGATGCTGTCTCGTTTGCCAAGGCATCAAAAATCAGATGGGCCGGTCATATAACGCGATTCAGATATGACCGTTGGACTAGAGCTGTTACAGACTGGATTCCACGGGATGTCAGAAGACCTCTTGGCCGCCCTCCAACTAGATGGTCAGATTTCTTCATCAAATCTCTGAATGAACGATTTGAGGCTCTTTCTGTTCCTGGAGCGAGCAGGTATCATTGGGCTACACTAGCTCGAGACAGGGACAAATGGAGATGTTACTGGCGCCTGCTCGAGCAAATCGAAGATCAACAGGACTATAAGTGATACAAGTGAAGTGATACTACAGTCTTGATTCTTAATTTTCCCACTTCAGTCTCTTTATACTTTCCAATTCCTTACTAAATTCCTCATCTGTTCACACATGTAGTTTATATTTAATTCTACTGTCTTTCTTATTTTTATTATTGAGATTTTCAACTCTTTTTTTAATCATTTCAACCCAAAGTCAATCTCCATTTCTTGTTCTCATGATTCTCTTTCACCAACTGCAGAGAACTTGCAAGTTAACTTGATAAAAAAAGGAGATAGAAAACTTCTTCAATGTCCAGCCTTCTGCTCATCTTGGATAGGGATCATATGTGGTGCTAGGGATTGAACACAGGGTTGGATGCATGCAAAGTAAGTGCATTACCCACTATATTATCTCTCCAGCCACTATGATCATAGGGTGTGATAATGACGTTCAGCTTTAAGAGAGAATGAAAAAGTAGCTGTTCAGAGGTATTATAACAATATATATATATATATATATATTCCTGTCAGTAATCTATAAAGATTTTTGTGAATGCATTTTACCTCCAAAGAAGTTTTTGAATTTAGTGTTTAGTCACCTAATTTCATTTTTATTTACAACTAATTATTAGCAGTCATGTATGTTATTCATACTATTTCTTGTTTGAAATGCTGCTATGATTACACACTCTGGTGTTGTGCTTATGCTTTTATTGTAGATTTATCTTCCTTCTTTCCTTTCTCCCTTCCCTCCTGCATCCCTCCCCTCCCCTTTTCCCTCCTTACCTCCCTCCCTCCTTACCTTCTGTCCTTTCTTCCCTCTTTCTCATTACTGTTTTCTGTTACTTACCCTAATAGGCTACCTAGTTTAAACCTAAGATCAAGGGTATGTTTTAAATTCACCCTATTCTAATGTAAAATTCAGGGAACCAATCTTTGACATCTGACTTTTGAGATTCTGCCTACTTACAAGGTAAAACATTATCCTGCCACAATTTTATGGATGCTGGCAGAAGATGCATGACTCCTAGGTCAGAGACAAAGGACTTTTTACTAACAGCATAGCAGTCGACAAATCATCAACATTTTCTTGCACAATTCTAAGGGCTTAAATTTTTGCTGAGCACCATGAAGAGACAGGTGATTGACAGCTGCATATAGAGTGGATTGCATTACAGAAGATAAATCCAGGCTTAGGAGCACCCTCCCCCCAAATTTTATAATTTTCCATATACACCCCTGTTTTTTTTCATCTGAACTGAATCTTGTCTTAGCATTTTATAGGTGGTCTGGAGAAAGCAATCAGTGCTTCTATATGCAAGTTGTGTGGAAATTAGAGATCAGGAATAATTAGTTCTTATGCTTACTATCAACCAGCTCACAGACTTAACTTCCACCGATAGATCTAATATTTCTTAGATTCTACTCCAGAATGCACCCCTGCTTCTATGCTCTTAGTTATGTTTTCTGTAATCATAAGTTCTTCCTTGGTTTACCTTTCCAATCTTAAATTTTTAAATATTTTAAAAATATTTAAAGAGTAAATATTTGGGGGAGGAATACTGGGAACATTGGTGGTGGAAAATGTGCACTGGTGGAGGGATGAGTTTTCGATCACTGTATTACTGAAACTCAATCATTAAAGTTTTGTAACTGTCTCATGGTGATTCAATTAAAAATAAGAAAAAATGAAATGTGGGCCAGAAATTTTGTAGAAACTTCCACATGTCAAGGATAAACAACACTACTTATACAGATTCAGATTATGCATTTGGGATAAGACTTCTATAATTTTGCTTATTTTATTGTGATGCTGAATTTTGCCACGTGGTTATTTATATGGTTCTGATGTACAAAGTCAGGTATTTTAGCTGTACAATTGCAATTTCTTTATCTTTGCAAATCTTAAATTTGGAGAAAATACATTCAGAACATATAAATATCCTTCTTATCTTCTAATTCTCAACAGTACTTTCAGATCCATTAATATTTTTTTTCTGCCACATCCGATAGTACTCAGGGCTTATTCCAGGTTTTCCACTAAGAGATCACTTATGGCACACACAAGGAATGAGATTGGTGCTAGGAAATAAGCTTGGGGTCACAATATGTGTAAAGCAAACATACTACCTGCTGAACTATCCCTCTGCCCCAAATCCATTAATGACTTTTATAAAGTTTAGGTAAAAAAAATTCAAATGTAGGGGGCTGGAGAGATAGCACAGGGGATAGGGCATTTGCCTTGCATGCAGCCAACCCAAGTTTGATTCCCAGCATCCGATTTAGTCCCCTGAGCACAATTAGGGGTAATTCCTGAGTGCAGATCCAGGTGTGACCCCTATGCTTCGCCGGGTGTGATCCAAAAGGCAAAAGAAAAAAAAAGTTTCAAATGCATTAATATTTTTGTTTGGGTTTATTTTGGAGGCACACTCAGCAGTACCCAGACTTACTCCTGGTTCTGTATTCACTCCTGGTGGGGCTCCAAGGACAATATGAGGTGCCAGAGATCAAACTCTGGGCAGCTACATACAAGGCAAGTACCCTACCCACTGTTAAATAGTATTAACTTTTAAAGCTTTTTCTCAGTATCTGTGTCGCAAACCATAATGCCCCAAAGTAGAGAAAGAGTATGTGGGAAATTTTCTGCCATGTAGGCAGGGGGACGATGGGAAAGGTGGGGTATACTGGGGAAATTGGTTGTGGGGAATGTGCACTGGTGGAGGGATGTTGTGTTTGAACACTGTATGATTGTAACTCAAACATGAAAGCTTGTAACGGTATCTCATGGTTATTCAGTAAAATAAAATTAAAAATAAATAAATAAATAAATAAACTTTTAAGGCTTTTGATGTATAAAGTTACTTTACTTCCCCCAATACTACAATGGCCAAGCTCCTCCATTACTGTCCTTCATTTCTCCAAGCCCTACCTTCCCTCCCTCCACCACTTCTCGGCAATCTAAGTTTTGTGATCATAAGCTAAGAATATGTCATTATTTAATATTGTTTTTATCGTCTACTTCCTTGCTTTGTGTCTCTCTATACCACATATGAGTGAGATCATCCAGTATCTGTCCTTCCTTCTCTGACTTATTCCACAAAACACGATGCCTTCCAGTTCTATCCAAGTTGCAGAATCCGTACCAGGGCTTCTTCATCCATTAGTCTGTTGAAACGCATCCAGGTAAGTATAAACATCGATTATATACACTTCATTCAAATCCCATCTTAGCAGCACTTTGTGGCAATTCAAACTTTCAATAATTGTTTTCAACAAGGAAATTCCTTGTTTACGTTCAAGTTTTTATTTTGTACAACCTCACCGCCCAGGGATCCAGAAAATAACTGAGAAGAGAAGCAAGCCAAAATAAGATCAAGAGGGGCTGGAGCAATAGCACAGCGGGTAGGGCATTTGCCTTGCATGTAGCCGACCCAGGTTCGATTCCAGCATCCCATATGGTCCCCTGAGCACTGCCAGGGGTGATTCCTGAGTGCAGAACCAGGAGTAACGCCTGTGCATCGCCAGCTGTGACCCAAAAAGCAAAAAAGAAAAATCAAGAAAATAGTAACAAGGTGTAATTTTATATTAAGTATAAAGGTTCTTGCAATATATAAAACATAAGTGTCAGTATTGACTTCCCATTATTAATAAGGGCATGTTAGCCAGGGAACACAAGAAGTATGGTAGTGGTTCTGAAAATGATCTAAGCATAAAAATTGAAAAACATTATTCTCGTGGGAAGGACACACACACACACACACACACACACACCAATGCTGGTAGCTGTTGAGTCAGGATTTTGAACTCTAGCTGCATACCCCACCATTAACCTGCACACAGGCACCCTTGATAACAAGGAACTCTGTGAAATTTCCTTTGACCCACAGCCCTGAAAGCATCAATCTCACTGACTGAGAATAGAACTTAGCATTCTCCTCTCTGGTCAGCCTGTTGTCACAGACCTCATCTTAGAATGTGAGTACAATGACACAACTCTTATACCTTTAAACACTCAGCACCTACATTTGATAGGAAGCGCAACATGCACTTTTTGAATGAATTAAATGGTTAAGGAAGAAAACGCTTAGCTCATCTTGGAAATATTATTGCTAATTTTTCAAAAGGCTACTCCACACCTCACATTGCAGGTGCTGGTTTGTGACTGAAATTCAATCATCAGATTCAGTTTTACTGTTTTCCTAATTCAGTTTCTTCAACTGATAAATGCATCTTTGTAAAAATACATAAAATACATAACTTACAACTCAGGTAATGGAACAGATGAGGTACTACAGACTGCCTGTCTAGATAAAAGATATGTTTGCTGTTGTGGTTCGTTACTGCTGTTTCATATTCAAAACGTTTACAGAAATACATGGGTTTTGTGCATTCAGGAAATCACAAGCAACACCTAAGCTCACACAGACGGGCTCATCCCCAATACCCTCATTTGTACCACCATCCATGAAGGACTGCCTCTACATTCTTCTACACTTGATGTCTGCCTTCAAGATTTCCAGTGCTCTCGACTTATAAACCTAATCAGACCTTGATACCTGAAAATGCTGGATGCCATAAAAATTAACATTTCCGTGGCATCAGGAGGGCATAAGCATAGCCATTAAGTAACTAAAGGAGGCATGAGGGAAGGGCACCTTTGTCCTATCACACTGGACAAGGTGTTAGAGAACCCCCAAGTCACCTAATCAAATGGTAAGTTCTAAAGCAGGTAACATGTCCATTCAAATCACAAACCTGAACAGTATTTTCCTTAAAATGTCACCCAAAAATGGGGTCTACTGTATGCTGGCTGCTTGCAGTCATGTTGTATTTAAATATATACGCATATATGAATACATATGTACACAGATATATATATATAACTTTAAAAAAATTTTATTGAATCACTGTAAGGTAGTTAGAAACTTTCATATTTGGGTTACATTCACACAATGATCAAACACCAACCCTCCACCAGTGCACATTCCCCACCACCAATATCCCCGGTATACCCCCCCTTTCCCACCCTCCCCCTGCCTCCACGGCAGACAATATTCCCCATGCTCTCTCTCTGCTTTGGGGCATTATGGCTTGCAACACATTTAATAACAATTACTGCCAGGCATTAGTGTCCATCAAATATTCTCTAAAACTGAAGGCAATATTTTTACTAGAGAAGATTCAATAAAAGATGTTATTCTCTTCTGTTCTCTAGAACAAACAAAGTCAATGAGCTACACAGAAAACTTTCCCTCATCAATGAAAGAACAAAAGGGGATCACAAAAGGGGATCACTTGCCAATCTCAGCTCAAGACACATTTTCTCAAATACTGTAAATCTGAGCAAATGTGAGGAAAGATTCTGGGAACTGATAACTAATTCTTCAGACTTAATTAAAATTATACATTTTCACAAATTTATATATCATATTCTTTAAAGGTGATCTTGTATCCCTTTGACTAGGTCCTAGAAATTGTAATTATGTGCAGGAAAATCCCTTACAAAGTTCTTATATAGAGTTTTAGGAGAGAAATTAAAGAAAGAAGAAGACACCAAGAAAGTTGGAAAGATGGAGAGAAGGAAGTGAGGTGGAGAGTAGAGGAGGGGAGAACAAAGATAATGAAATTCGAAGGATCATAAAGTAGTAGCTCAGGGAAAAAAAAAACAGAAGTATATAAATGATCAAAATCCCACACAAACAGTATAAGAAGTCACAATGAGGACCAGACATGTAATTCAGCAATACAGCATTTGCCCTGTATGTATGAGGCCTTGGGTTCTATCCCTGTAATCTCTCTCTCTCTCTCTCTCTCTCTCTCTCTCTCTCTCTCTCTCACACACACACACACACACACACCACACCACAGCGTCACAATAAACTGCATTAAGTTCAAACATAATAAAGATTCAGGATTATGATAGTCTTAAATGAATCACACGAATGATATTTCAGAAGTACCATGCTATAAAGAAGATAGCAATGCTAAATGTCAAATCAAAGTTAACTGTCATGTAACTGGTTTTTCCAAAGCAGAAAATTAATCAAACAAGTAGAAATAACTTGCACATAAATTATACAAAAAATGTTCCAGAGATATGAAACGTTGAGACAACTCTGCCCAACGGGCCAAGGAGGGCTTCTGACACCGATAACAATCAATCCCAAAAGCCTTTCAAAGTAATGAACTGTTAACATAGAAAAACATTAAATGAAATGGTATTTCTTTTATAATGATTCATAGATTTGATCCTGCTTGGAAAAAGATAGGATCTTCAGTGCATTTTTAGGATCAGATCAAGAAAGAAAATCTCACAATTTAAAATAAATAGAGGGTAGGAAATAGCTCTCAAAAGTTAGAAGTACATGTGCAAGGATCTGGCTTCACTCAGCTCCTGAGCAATTTCTCAGAGCACTGCAGGACCTGAGCAGTCTTTGATTGCTAGGCCCTTGTCTTGTACCATCCCGCTCAGTTGTCTGGGTAACACATGCCCTGTGAGTACTTCTCAATGAATGTATGAATGAATGAATATATCTGCTTGCTCACCACTAGAAACCATGAATAAATCAACCCTGATCGATCCAAAGGGCACAATGAAGAGGTTAAACTCAGTAAAACATAGAGAATGTGAGCAAAACAAAATATGAATGTCATTTTCCAAAACTGAATAAGATGATGACCCAACCTTAGAAAAAGCCTCAAGAATTTCAAAGAATTGAAATCATTCAGATATATTCTTTCTGCATAATCTACAGTGGAAAATGAGTTAAAACAGATAACATTACAATCACCTGTAAAATGTTAGACAATGTACTTCCAAATTACCAGTGATCAAGAGGGAGAACAAAGTAAAAATAAAAAAATATTTTAGAATGAAAAATAAAATTATAACTAGTCAAAATTTATAAATATAGTTTAAAGAGTGTTTCCAAAAATGTACAGCTTGAAATACACTTGCTATCAAACAAGAAATAAAGGGTAGAAAATCAATGACCCCAGGTTAGCAGAATGCCTGTTTTTCAAAGAAAATTAATATTAAAATTCAGATACACTCATTCAGTTGGTGGTGTTCATCAGTTTTCATGTGATTATCACTGTACTTTAAATTTTGTATAAAATATTAAAAACTTGTTAAATCAAGGCCCATGGAGCTTTAATCATGAATTGTTCTAAATATTTCAGTAAGAGATGACATAAATATTATACAAACAAGTATAGGACAAAAGGGGGAAATGTCATTTAGCTCATTTATAAAACCAAGCTAAGCTGAATACGAAAACCTATGAAAGAAGTTAAGACAAAGTAAAATTACTTCATCACCTCTATACAAAAAGTGATATAAAATACTGTTGATTTAAGTCAGAAAATAAGCAAAGTAAAATAGTTCCTCAGCAAGTAAATCCAAAAATACGGTTAATGCACTTTAAATCTAAAAATTACTGAAATTTACTCCACATAAAGAGAAAATGTTCATTTTTCCAGATATCTATTGCAGTATAATAAATGTTCACAACTCCTCAGCTTATAAACAATGGCTTCAAGAACTGAAATTTTAGGATTTAGCAGAGTTCTGAACAGGGATTTATGAAATAATTTCAGCTGAGTGCTTCTGAATCAGGTTCTTCATAAGGTCATATAAGCTGTAGGTTTTTCTTTTTTTGGAATCAGGATCCCATGATCTCAGTTCTGGATCTGGGCTTCATGAGGTCAGGCTATTCTGCTTTCTAAAAGAATAGAATCATCATAAGACCAGAATACCATTGTTGGTAGAGTGACAGTTGAGGTGATTGCAAGAGAAAGATCTACTTGCTTCTCACTCCCAAGGGTACTGGCAGAAGTTCTTCATGTAAGGTTCTTGATGTTCACAGCATAACAATTGCCAGAAATATGTCCTGAAATAAAGAGCTTGCACTCAAGACAAAATCAGTCTTCCCCAGCCTAAGGTCTTCACATTAGTTATATTCTATGATCATACAGATGAGGCCTGGAACAGTCAAGAACAGGTCTACATCCTGGAACAATAGTGCAGTGGGTAGGGCACTTGCTTAGCAGACGGCCAATCTGGGTTCCATCTCAGGCACTACATATGGTCCCCCAGCCTTGCTGCAACTAGTCCCTTAGAGCAGAGACCTGAGCACTGCTAGATACGGCCCCAAAAACAAATAAAAAAGGTCCACATGGAGTGTGAATACCTGGAATACAAAACTTTCTTCAAGGCTGGTGACCACACCACAAGAATTAAAAGGGGGGGAAATAGAATACAATGTATATGATCACTGGTGAAACCTCTGAATATCTTCCTTCTGCTTCAGAAAAGCATCTAAAAATTCTCTAGGGCATATGCTATGTTTAGTTTTGAAATATTGGAAGCACTTCTCCTGACATTGGAATTGAGATGTTCATTCTTAACTCTTTTACACAACATTGTATTGATACCCACAGTAAGAGTAATAATGTAATTTTATAAAGGATATAATACAGGCCAGAGAGATTGTATAGAAGGTAATGTGCTTGCCTTGTATACATTCAACCTGTCTTTGCTCCTCATATAATCCTCCAGCCCTACCAGGAGTAATCCTTGAGCACAGAGCCAAGAGTAATGCTTGAGCACTGCTCAGTGTGGCCCCAAAACAAAAATAAATAAAAAGGATATAATGTATAAAGTTTAGGGGAAAGACTGCCATTTTTAATAAAGTATTGACCACAGAGATAATACAAAAGTATATAGTGCATGTAGTTTTAAAATATACCAATAATCAGCCTATAAGATTATTAGCTAATAGAATATTACGTCAGTAATTTGAGCATTTATCTTAATGCTCAAGGCTACTCTCCACACACTTGGACGAGCCTCAAGCATGAAGGAACCGGCAGAGAAACCCAGGTGTGCAGGACCCGGAGCTGAGATCTCCAAGCCTGCTCATATTGGGACTGGGCCTTCTCCACCCCCCCACCCCCGTTTTCCAGTAGATTGGAAGCCACACCCACAAACTGCCCCCAGCGCCATGTAATCCCACCAATGGCCAACATCCAGAGACTATAAGACCAAGCTCCTGGAAGCTCAGCATGTAATAGCCTTGTTCTCCCTCTTGGAGAACCTGACAAGCTACAAGAGTTTATTGCCTTCATGGGAGAGCCTTGCAAACTTCCCATGGTGTATTCATATCCCAAATACATAAATGATATATGTATACCTCTTGGAGAGCCTGGCAAGCTACCAAAAGTATACCGCCCGCACGGCAGAGCCTGGCAAGCCACTTGTGGCGTATTCAATGTGCCAAAAACAGTAACGATAGGTCTCATTCCCCTGATCCTGGAAGATCCTCCAATCGTTGGGAAAGATGAGTAAGGAGAGGCTGCTAAAATCTCAGGGCTGTGTGTAATAGAGACATTTCTGGTGCCTGCTCAAATAAATCAATGAACAATGGGATGACAGTGATACAGTAATATTTTAATGTATCTGCACCAAATATTAACTGATAAAGGATATAATTTACAACAGCATTAAAAATCACCAATATATAAACATTGATCTAATGAAAGATGCAAAGTTCTCCACACTGAAAAGCTAAAATAAATTATAAAGGGGAATTTAAGATGGCAAAAATAAGTTACAGATTATTCCCATGACTGTGAATATAAAATATATTATTTCTATAAATTATATAAAGTTTTGGTTATAACTTCTATCCAAATCAATCTAAATATTAAAAGCAATGAAAAATAATGACCTAAAAAATTTCTATTTAAAATTTAAATTTAGCAGAGTCAAGCATAGTTAAGGCAACAGTAAAGAACAAAAACAAAAACTTTAGACTTAGACTGTCATAATTGAAAAAGTATTATAAGATTATGTAAGGGTTTTCTTAATTGAGTTTATTGTTCAAAGAAAATATCTCAACGAAGAGAAAAGATAGAGTTCAGAGAAAAGAGATTCACATATGTCGATCACTTAATTTGTGACAAATTTGATATTTCAATGGTTTGGAAAAATTTTACCATATAGAAGAAAACATAAAATCTAAGTCTGGATTTTTAGCACACAATCAAATCTAGCTGAACCTCAGATCTAAACTGAAATGTTAACAAATGTAAATATGTTCATGGACTTGGAAGAGATAAATATGCACAACATACCAAAAAAAATCTAAACCATAAAATTATCCTGCATCAAAACAGAAATACTGGGGCTGGAGCGATAGCACAGCAGGGAGGGCATTTGCCTTGCATGCGGATGACCCGGGTTCGATTCCCAGCATCCCATATGGCCCCCCCCGAGCATCGCCAATGCAAAGCCAGGCATAACCTCTGAGCATCACCGGGTGTGACCGAAAAAGAAAAAAAAAAACAGAAATACTGCCCAATGAAAGACAAATTTGAGAAAGCAAAAGAGAACCAATGGAGTGAGATATCTTTTGACACATAAATTTATTTTAGGCAAACACAGTAAATACAAAGAACTGCAAAAGAATAAGATGGCACAAGGGGAAAATGGCAAAGTCCAAACAAGCATTTGGAAAATAGATCTTACCATAACCTAATTTTAAAAGATATCAAAAATCTTAACATGCCCCCTTACAAAAAAAGACATATACATAGAAAACAAAGGAAAATATATGACATTAGAGGTTGCAAATTTTAAAAAATATATATGCCACAATAAAACTATTAGAATGAAATCTAGAACATGCACAGCACCAAATTCTGTTGAAAACGTAGAACAACAAGAACTCTTATGCATTGTCTGTAAGATTCAAAAATGGTACAGTCATGTTGGAAGACAGTTTCTTACTAAAGAAACTATCTCGGCATACAATACAGCAGTCTTACTCCTTACTATTATTCAAATAAGCTGAAACTTATATCCACACACACCAAAAAGTGAACTGGAAGTTTACAGAAGATTTATTCATAATTATCCAAACCAGAGATAAACTGAGAAAGGCTTCACTAGCTAAATGGATAAATAAACTGTGGTACATGCAGACAATGCAATATCATTCAGCACTAAAGGGAAATGAGCTAGCAAACCATAAAAAGACATAAAGGAACCTAAAATGCATGGTACTAAGAAAAATAAGCCACATTTTGAAAGGCTACCCTGGGTGATTCCTATTATCAGCTACATTCTGGGAATGGCAAACTAATAGATAAAATAAAATAATGAAAGGGTGGTTAGCAGGAATTGTAAGAAAGAAGTAATAATTAATCAAAGAACACAGAAATTTCCTAAGGTAGCAAAATTATTTTATACGTTATCATGATGACATTACATGCCTCTGAATATTTGTCTAAATCAAGAAAATATAAAAGACCAAAAGGGAACCCTAATGTAAACTACAGACTTTAGGTGATAATAATATATTACATAGGGTCATCAGATATTAAAAATACCACCACTCTAGTAAGGAAGGCTACGTCTGTGTGGGCAGGTATGTTGCAATTGATATAATTTCTGTTCAATTTTACTGTAAATCTTAAAGAATTTTAAAAATATCTATTATAAAAGAAAAAGCTATGTAAATGAACAATATCAAAGAGATGTGCAATTTTATTAATCATCAGAGAAAGAGAAACAATGTATGACCGTACATGTATAACAACATGAATAAAATAAAATATTTGCATGATTTGTACACTTTTACCTCCATTTTTGTGTACATAAGTAAAAAGTTGACTAAAAAGCACAAAAATTGATGTTTTGCCACAAAAGTCAGTAGAAATATAATTTAGAAAGACTGCCTATTATAAGATGGAAAAACAAATGTAAATGGGAATTGAGATGAAGGGGATCAAATTCACAAAATAAAATAACAAAAATAATTTGAAAGGTTAAGAGATCAAAGGAGAAAATATTCTAAATATATGTAGAAAATATAATGAAAATCTCAGCAAACTAAAAATAATATATCATGAATTTTTTCTTTTTGTGTTATTTTTTATTTTTTATTGAATTATCATGAAATAGTTACAAGCTTTCATGTTTGGGTTACAATCTCACAATGATCAAACACCCGCCCCTCCACCAGTGCACATTCCCCACCACCAATATCCCTAGCATACCCCTCCCCTTTTCCACCCTCCCCTGCCTCTATGGCAGACAATAGTAGAGAGAGAGTATGGGGTATATCATGAATCCTTAAAAGAACTAGTTAAACCATTCAAAGAACTTTATCCTAAGTGATAATAGCTTAGAATGAAAATGTCACTATTATTTTTGTTTTTTTCTGTATATCTTTTTATCATAAAATAAGGAAAAGGTAACTTAAATACATAAGAATATAATAATATTTTCTTATTCACCGATGGTTGCAGGGTCTAGAAATAAATGTACAGACAGAAAGCACAAGAGCCGAATGATACTGCTGGATAAGACAAAAGTCTATCTACACTCCTTGCAAATTTATTTATATAATAAAACCAAGACAAAAATATTTAAAGAATACATCTCCCCCCATATACCCACCAAATACATTAAATTCTAGAAATATAACCACCATAACACCTTACAGTCTTCAAAAGAAAAAATTTGATCTTTTATTGAAAAACATTAAAGAAACACTAATTAAATAGAGCAATATTTGCAGATGGGAAGATGAAAGTAAAATGTGTCAATTATCCCAAAATTAATCTCTACAGGCACTGCAGTTTCAATCAAAATATGAGTCAATCTGGAACTTGACCAAAAAGACTCTAAATTAGAGAGAATACAAAGAGCCAAGAGGAGCTCAGTTATCACAATAAAAGAGAGAAAGAAAGAAAATTGTGGGAGATCCATGCTATCAAATATCAGCATCTGAAGTTTGTTATTTATTCTAATGTGGATTTCTCTTTATAATTTATCATCCACAAAATGAAAATGTATCTTACAACAGATTTTCAAAATTTCATTGGCAGCCTGAGCGGTTATGAGTAGTGATGTCTACAATAACGGTATATATTAATTTTAATTGCCCCTTAGAATTGAAGAAATATGGTATAATTAAGTCAAAATAATTATATCTGGAAAACTATGGCAAAGAATTGAAAACCTGATTAAAATAACAGAATAGAGAGTGCAGAAAAAAGTCCCATAGGGACATGGAAACTTCATTTGAGCATACTTTGGGCAGGCTAGTAATAAAAATAAACGGTACTCTGACAACGTGTTAAGTATGTGGGGGAAAAGTACACTGGATCCTTGATATATTAAAATTCTATTGAAAACTTTTTATTTTTAGTGCTGGGGATCAAATTCATGGTCTCACTCATGCAAGGCAAATGCTCTACCACTGAGTTATATTCCCAGTTCTTGAATTGAAAATGTTTAAAATAAATATCTTTCTGGTGTGGGGGACATGAAAAGGCTTCTTTTAAGAAAGTGCAAAAAATGAAAAATCAAAAGGGAAAATAATGAAACCTACTATACAAGTTAAATGCTCTTTCATCCAAGGGCTCCACAGATCCCACACCACATACCGAGGAGCAAAGACACAGACAGAAAAGTCATCAACAATTGACATCTTGAGTCTAGGCATAGAAACTCCCATCTAGAATGTACAAATGCATGTCTAGAACAGAAATGACTGCCTGATGAACACAAGATAGTTTCTTTATGTCTGAAAGAAGCATGCACATTTTAGAAATTTTCTGATTTAAAATACTCTCATTTTAAAAGCTTCTAAATTGGAGCTGGAGCGATAGCACAGTGGGTAGGGCGTTTGCCTTGCATGGGGCCAACCCAGGTTCGATTCCCAGAATCCATATAGTCCCCTGAGCACCGCTGGGAGTAATTCCTAAGTGAAGAGCCAGGAGTGAGCCCATTGCATCGCCAGGTGTGACCCAAAAAGAAAAAAAAAAAGCTTCTAAATACAAATTAACATTAGGTTCCACAAATTCCATCCACTTCACTTGATTGAGCATTGACACAAAAAGTGGAGTGAACATGCAGCAAACTTAGAAATCAAACAGCTCATCTGACGGTACACCCGTGCTCTGTCATACAGGTATATTTTTGAAGCATAATTAATATTAAAAGTCAAGGGTGGTAGGATGAGAACTTATTCTGCTACCTACACTGTCATTACGCTTCTTAGCCTTTTTAGAAATGATCCTTATCCATCACATCCTTTGAAATGTTTCATGGCATCAGGTATGATATTAATTTTAAGGAAAAATAATGTAAAAGTTTTAAATTCTGGAACAGAACAAAGGGAAACTGATATTTTTGGAAACACATTTCCCTCTCATCAGTAAATCAGTGGGATGACTAGAGCCACATAGTTCAGCAATTGCTCCACATCTACCTGGAGGTGCCGAATGCCCCTAAACTATGAGAGCACCAGGTCAATGAACGCAAAAATCTCCTGAGAGCAGCAAATGCAAGAAGCCACAGAGAGGGGTTGAAAGGATTGGGGAGCAGGCAAAGCACTCAAACAGGGAAACAGGAGTGAGAAGTCTAGGACAATCACTACAAAACTGCACAAGTGTATTTCAACTAGTACAAGCAATGACCCACTAAGCTTCAGAACATACTTATACCTTCATGGATCCCACAGTGCTTTTGACCCAAAAAGTCACAGGTAAGGAAGTATACAAACTCCCTGAGTGATACTATTGGGAAGTGAAGTTTCAGAACAACCAGAGTGGAGGACTAGAAATGAAATGTGGAAGAAGAGAGCTCCAATGGCACAAGGGCAAGCACAGCGGAGCAAACCTGAGGAAAGAACCAGGACTGGAGGGCAAGGGACACAGCTTACATTGCAGAAAGCAAGCAAAACGTGCACAGGGCTCTGAGTTCCAGCCCTCTCTCCCCCCACTCTCAAGCACTGCTGGGTATTGCCCTGGTGATCTCCAAGCACTGCTGACTGAGCACCATCTGCTCTCACTGGCTGAACTCTGCTACCAATGACAGGTACAATCTCGATTAAAAAAGAAAAAAAAGACCGGGCTGTCATATTCAAAGGTTTTTTTTCTTCCACTGTTAATGACCTATGTCAGATGATTCAAATCCAGAGTACCCATCTAATAATACCAGAAAGATCTCAGATACTAGCAGTCACAGTCAAAGAAGAAGCACTAATTCTTTAGAGAGACACAGAAGGCTGAAACACCTACCCAAACCTTTTGGGTACTAATCCAGGCCCGACTCTTCAAAATGCAGCCAGTTGCCCAGGGGTATAAGAAAATTCATCATCATCCTCATCATCACCATCATCATCATCATCATCATCATCATCATCCCGTTGATCATTGATTTTCGTGAGCGGTCACAGTAGTGTCTCCATTCATCCTAACCCTGAGATTTTAGAAGCCTCTCTTTACTCGTCCTTCCCAAGAGTGCCACATTGAATATGCCACGGGGAGTTTGCCAGACTCTCCCATGTGGGCAGGAAACTCTCGGTAGCTTGCCAGGTTCTCCAAGAGGAAGATGTCCCATAAATGTTATGGGATTACATCTTGCCATAATCTAGGAGAGGGGCCAGACATGAGTTTTTATAATTCTGTTTTAAGATTTGTTAAAAAAAAGACTTTAGGCAGCAACACTTAGCATGAAATTGTTTCCCAGATGCTTGATATAAAATGACTGATTCTAATAAAATTATAGCTATCAGAGACAACAAAGAAGATCTTTCAATAACAATCTTTAATGTTGGTTTTTAAGTGGGGAAAAAGGAGACCTTCCACTTGCTGGATGATTTCTATTTCTGAAAAAGAAAAATGCTGTAATAAAAATTACAAAGCTCAAAAGACTCTTACCAGAATGGCATGACATTTGAATATCTTGGCTCTGATGCAAGAAAAAGCATTTGAATGTTATTTAAACTAAGTTCTACCTGACTAAACTGTACTTTAAACTGTGATACAATTGTGAGAAAAAAATCTGGGCAAAGACTTATTGTACATTTAGAAGTCATAAAAGACATTAAAAAATCAAAACAATGTAAATGAATTACAATATATCATTTGAATTCAACTGTCAGTGACCCAGACACGATTACTGAAGTTGTCAAAACAAGTTTTATATATTTTAAGTTGGAATTTATCACTGAGTTCAAAAAGCAAAATTAAAGAAAAGCCCTCATTATTGTATTTTGACACTACCATTTTTAGAAATACTAGCCCTTATGAACTTTATACTCTACATAAAATTATGGATTTGAAGGAGCTGTATCAACAAAGTACATGTTTTTGAGTAAAAATGCCTTCTTCAAAAGGGGAGGGACATATGGACTTGTTTAGAAATAGCAAACTGGAGGTAAAAAAATGGATGAAGAATAAACAGTGTATCTAAATGTTCCAACTGCAACAAATATTTCAGTGGGGATACATGCCACCTTTGACTCTGAAATTAAATTAGACATAAGCTTCAAACTTTTTAATAACATAAGCAGGTCTCTAGAATGAGTTTTAACATTTTGCGAGCTTATAATAAAGTTCAACTTGAACTTCAGTCTTGTGTGTCAGATCAATTAGTTAACAGCATTTTAAATCAAGTTTTTCAGATAAATCCTCTTGAATCATAGCTAAGATTAATCTTTACTATATTGAAATTCATTACATTTCAACTCATAATAGTAAAACAAGAAAATGACACAAAAGGGTTGTTTGAATGCAAATAGAGAAGGGCGATGCCACAAACCACAACCTCAAGAAAGACTCTGCTCTCCGAGGTCAATGAAGACCACCCTGTGGAAGACATTTCAGGGAGATGTTTGAGAGTAACCGTTTAACAGCGGAATTATATGATGGCAATTCTTTCCACAAGTACATCTGTTTTTTCCAATTTTGTAATACTTGTATGTTGATATTTTGAAAATACGATTACAAGTCTCACAATAGAGACGTTACTGGTGCCCGCTCGAGCAAGAAATGAAGAAGGGTACAACAGTGCTACATGATTATAATGAAGCAATCTTCTTTATATGTATGTGTGATAGAGAAAGAGAGAGAGAGAGAGAGAGAGAGAGAGAGAGAGAGGGGAATCCTTTCAAGAGAGTGGTACGGGGACTGAAGAGGCAGTATAGTGGATAGGACACTTGCCTTGCATGCAGTCAACCTGGGTTCAATCTCTGGCATCCTATATGGTTCCTTGAGCTCCACCAGAAGTAATTACTGAGCCAGGAATAACCCCTGAGCATCACCGGGTGTGCCCACTCCCTTCCAAAAAACAAGCAAACAATAAAAGAGGGTAGTATAGTAGATGCTGGTACATAGTATAAACTCCAGGTGAAAGAAAATGAAGAAGTCCTGCAAATATCCTTAGCTTCAAGACACTGAGTTTCTTGGAAATATTCAAAGCCAACGTATCTCCAAAGTCTCTCTGGTCAGGTCGTCATCGATCATAGCCACAAGTTGCATGGACCCCCTAACTCAGAACAGATATAGAATTACAAAGACTTTGGGGGGCTGTCATAAAGCTGCTCTGATTCTGGCAGGGCCCCTATGTTGCCTTTCTCCATGGAACATGAATTTCAGACAGATGGGCAACAAAGCATCAGCTCTCATCAGTCATATCCATGTCTCTCACTGGACTTTAGTGCTGCGGTGAACATACACTGAAAGGAGGACGGGGTTTCACCTTTCAACTGAAAGGAGGATGAGGTTGTTTCACCTCATCACTGAAGTGGTCTGACAAATCACAATGAGTGTGCAAGTGTGTGTGTAGCTACCTTTTTGGTGTGAACATGAACATACATACACACATATTTTATACACACACAACAATAAAGAGATTCATCTCCCTGATACTTATTTACAACATTAGTTATTGTGAAATTTTATTCCCCTGAATCTCTACATTCTAACATTAAATTACAGAATTCCTAACCTCTTTCTAAGAGGCTAATAAGACTCAGGGAGTAAGATACAACATTTAAGAGAGACTTGAGTTTAACCAGTATTTGCTTTCCTCTAAAAAGGGAAGAAGAAAGGAGTTAAACTGCAGCCTATTTTAACAACAGATACTGATGCCCCCCAAATTTAAAGAAGGGTAGACCAACTAAAATTATTTTAGGAAAGGAGAAATCATGGGGGTGTAACCAAGATGGCCCAAAAGGAAGAGCCTGAAATCCTCCTATAGCATCAACATAAACAGCGCATAAAATCTGAATGAACCAGCGCAGCTTGCAAGGAGTCTCACTGAGAAAATTCACTAAAAAACAATTATCACATCAGGAGGCTCAGCTCTTGCATAAAGCAAAACTGAAGACATCTAGAGCTAAGGGGCACTTCTCTTGGGTAGAAGGAGGAGAGAAGCAGAGACTGAAAAGGGATCTAATATCTGGCAAACCGGAACCTGAAAGAAAATGCTAACCAAGGCATTTGGGAAGGAATTACGTGCAAAGGACTTACACTCACAGTACATCAGTTCTGGGGCTGGAGGAATAATTCAGCGGCCAGGCACTTGCCTTGCCTGTGGTCAACATAGGTTCAATCCCTGGCACTGCAGATATTCCCCAAGTCCTGCCAGGAATAACCCTTGATGCAGAGCCAGAAGGAAGCCCTGAGTACTGCTTGGCATTGTCCCAAAACAACAAGGACAAGAACAAAAGAACATCAGTTGCATCCAAGCACCCTCTACATTGAAATGAGGCTCTGGTCTCAGCATCACAAGATGCCATCCCTTGAGTAAAAAGAGATTCGTGATTTCCCATAGCGGTGCAGTCTCAACTCCTCTCCACTACACTTAGCTCCTAAGGTTACTTGGCCCTGAACCATCCCCCCACCAAGTACTTTCATGCTGAGCAATTAGGCTTTTCCCTAATTGAACTCCTTTTTGAACTCCTTTTTGAGTCGGATCTCATAACCCTTAGAGTCTCTGGACTTCTTAAACCCAGCCGAGGATGGTACAGTCATTATGAGAACCTAGGTTGTGAATAGCCAATCCAGAGGTTAGCACGGCCCAGCAGGGTCCCAACCTCATCTCACCCAGTAACCAAACACAGTCATTGCTCCAGCTGCTAAGCTCAGAGTCTCAGCCCCAGCCAAAGACACTCAGCACTTCAGTCCCACCCCAACAGGCCCCACCCTCTAGGTTTTGGCAGCTGGTAAACCTCCAGGCTTGTAGCAACAACCGCATCAGAACCAGAGGAACCTCCCTAAAATTTGGTTCACCAGACTTAATCTCCATACTAGCAAAAAAAGGACCCCAGAAGTTTTTTGTCTGTAGTCACTGTGTCAAGAGAACAGGATCGTCCTTGCACAGCCCAAACATACCACACAAATCTATGAAGATTATCTTGCTGAATATCTGTGGATGAGTGCATATGTGAACACAACATCCAGTCACCCTTAAGTCTCTGACTCTGCATCAACTGCCAGACACCACCAACTATGAACCCTGAGTTCCAGGTATGCTCGACCTTACTGGTATAGTGGCTATACAGCAGAGATTTTTTTTTAAATGTAAAAAACAAACAAACAAAAAACAAGAAACAACAACAACAACAAAAAAGCCCTAGTGTAATCCATGGGCTGGAGTGATAGCACAGCAGTTGGGCGTTCACCTTTCATGTGGCTGGCTGACCCGAGTTTGATTTCTCCACCCCTCTCTGAGAGCCCGGTAAGCTACCCAGAGTATCGAGCCCACATGGCAGAGCCTGGCAAGCTACCCGTGCCTATTGGATATGCCAAAAACAGTAACAATAAGTCTCTCAATGAGAGATGTTACTGGTGCCCGCTCGAACAAATCGATGAGCAACGGGATGACAGTGTAATCCATGTACAGACAAATCAGAGTCACAGGTATCTTGCAAGCATTTAAGAAATCCTGACAAGGCATTCACAGCAGCTAGAAATCAATAGAGCCATAAGCACTAGCCTGATAATCTAGTGCAATAATTGATAATGCAATGCTTCTGCAATGCATGCAGAAGCATTGGGTCACTGTTCAGAACACCTGCAGCTTGGAGTCCTACCTTTAGTCCCCACAATGCAACAAAAATATTTTTTTTAAAAATAAGAAGAGGGGCTGGAGTAATAGCACAGCGGGTAGGGCGTTTGCCTTGCACGCGGCCGACCCAGGTTCGAATCCCAGCATCCCATATGGTCCCCTGAGCACCGCCAGGGGTAATTCCTGAGTGCATGAGCCAGGAATGACCCCTGTGCATTGCCGGGTGTGACCCCAAAAGAAAAAAAAATAAAAAGAAATTAAGACACATAAACATGTTAGGACAGAAGCCCAGGAAACTCCTCAAGTACATCAGAAATGTTGACAATGCCTGAAAATTACACCAGATCAACAATTATCTTGAGGCCCACTGAACAGAAGAATTCAATGGAAGAGGGACTTAATAGACTCAAAAAATGATTTTAAAAGTTAAATAATTAATTTAAACAGAATTAAAAGAATTAAAGAATACAGTAGAGGGATTTAGCAGCAGAATGAAAGAAGCCAAACATTAAATCAGTGATCTTGAGGACAACGCACATGATAACATCCATAAAAAAGCAATAAGAAAGAGATTTTTAAAGAATAAAAAAAATTATGATGGTTAATGGATAATCACAAGAGGAAGAGATTTCTGAGTCACAGAAATTCTCGGAGAGAGAAGAATAGCTAGTAAAAAATAATTTCTGAGAATTTCCCCAGTATGAGAAGGGAAGTTTATGCAATGATCCAGAAGGACCAAAGAACACTAAACAAAATAAATCCAAATATTACAATACCAATACATACTGCAATCAAAATAGAAAGAACCAAATAGAGGAAAAGATATTTTGTGTAGTAGTTTTGCAACTATAAACTGATTTCAATAGTATTATAAACCTTTTTAATACTTCAAATAAAAAATAGAAAAAACAAAAATTAAAAAGCAAAGAAAGAAAAAATGCTTCAAGTACAAGGAAAACAACATAAACTTACACCAAATTTCTCAAATAAAACTCTGTAAGCAAGAAAAAAATGGAGAGAGATGTCTAGAGCACCGAATAAAAAGAATCCTCTATACTGCCAGAAGATCACTCATATTTGATTGAGTGATAAAAACATTCTCTGAAAAGCAACAACTAACCACTTTTGTTTGCATCTAAACCAGCTCTGCAAGTTTACTGAACGGACATCTAGAATGCACAAAGGAACAAATGCCAAACAGCAAAAACGACCACTATCTCCACAGGAAAAAAAAAATGGCAACAAGGCTGTCTTTATTCCATTTCATGCTCTCTGCTCCTTTTTCAAAAATTAGCTAATCATGAAAATGGGGGAGGGGATTATCTTTGGATATTCTATTCTGGTCCATTGGTCAGAGAGTCTTTCTTTATTCCAATACCATGCTGTTTTGATCACTATGGCTTTGTATATAAACTTAAATTAGGTAGTGAGATGCATCCCAGTTTCTGGTTTTTCATTGTGGTTTTGGCTATGTGGGATTGTCTATGGTTCCACACAAACTTTATAACCCACCATTCTAAGTCCTTGAAGAATGCTGTTGAATTTGGATAGGGGTTGCATTGAATCTATATAGTAGTTTAGATTAGAAGTTCATTATGAAATGCTGACTTTCCAATCCATGAGCAGGGAATGTTTTTTTTTTTCATTTCCCAAGATCTTCTTTAATTTCTTTCTTGAATGATTTAAAGTTTTCATGGCATAGGTGTCTCACCTCTTTTGTTAAGCTGATTCCTAGGCACATGATGTTCTGGGACACTATTTTAATTGGGATAGGCTTCTTGATCTCCTCCTCTGATTCATTATTTGCATATAGAAATCCAACCAATTTTGTGTATTGACTTTGTAGCGGGCCACTTTGCTGTATTCTTTCTTGGAGCTTTTGTGTGAACTCTTTAGAGTCTTCAATGCATAGAATTATGTCATCTGAAAATAGCAATAACTTGACTTCCTCTTTCCCAATTTGCATCCCTTTGATTTCCCTTTTCTTGCTTGATTGTTGTTGCCAAGAATTCTAATACAACTTTGGGTAAGAGTGGGGACAGTGGACATCCTTGTCTTGTACCTGATATTAGCAGAACAGATAGCCTTTGCAACAAAATAGTGTTGAGAGAACTGGGTAACCCCATGTAAAAGATTAAAAAATATTTTTTTTATTTTTATAAAAAAAGATTAAAAAATTAATAAATAAAAATATTAAAAAATTTATTTTTTAATCTTTACATGGGGTTATCCATACCTCACACTTTACACAAATATCAACTCAAAGTGGATAAAAGATCTTGAGATCAGACCTGAATCTATAAAATTCATTAAGAAGAATATAGGCATAAGGCTCTGAGATCTAGACCTCAAAGAGGTCTTCAACAATATAATACCATTGGCAAAGGATATAGAAATAGGACCACATCAAACTTAAAAGTTTCTGTCTGGCAAAAGAAACACAGGCTAAGACTAAATGACAGCTGAATAAGAGAAAATGTGAGAAAATATGTGCTCTCAGTAAAGGGTTGATATCCAAGATCTATAAAGTACTTACAAAGATCAACAAAAAAATCTAAAAGCCCCATCAAAAAATGGGGAAAGAAAATGGACAGTTCTCTGAAGAACAACAGATGGCAAACAGGCACATTAAAAAAAAAAATCCTCATCATCACATTACTAGGGAAACCCAAATCAGGACAACACTGAGATATCATCTTAAACCAGTGAGAATGGCACATAAAAGACAACAATGAATTATTATCTCACGCCAGTGAGAAAGTGAGAATGGCAAATATCAAAAATAATGATAACAATCTGTGTTGGTGGGGATGTAGTGAAAAGGAACTCTGATCCAGGGCTGGTGGGAATGTTGTCTCGTCCAACCCCTATTAAAAATAGTATGGAGGGTTTTCAGTAAACTTAAAATTGAGCTAGCCTATGACCCAGCAATTACACTTTTGGGTATCTATCCCCAGAACAGAAAATCGTTCATTAAAAAAAACATTTGCACACCATTATTCCCTGCAGCACTCAGTAGCTAAGATTTGGAATCAGTTTAGATGTCCAACAACAGATAAGTGGATCGTGAATATGTGGTATATATACACAATGGAACACTTCACAGCTGTAAGGACTTATTAAATGATGCAATTTGCTGCAATATGGATGGAACTGGTAAACATCATGTTACATGAAGAAAGCCAGAAGAAGAAGAAGAAACAAAAAAGGATAGTACCAATGTGTTGTATTTAGAATAACTGGATGAGTGAATGCAATGTTTTAAAGGAAGGATGTCTGCATCAACCTTGGCCCCAGAGAACAGGGAGGAGCAGGAAAAGAAGAGTGGATTGGATGGGGAGAAGAGACAGATGAGAAGCAACGGGGACCAAGTCAGGAGAATCAGATACAAAGGCGATGTTAAGGAATGATAGAGCCAAATATCCAAACCACAGAGTCAACAATACTGACATCAGGAGACCCAAGCTTTGGCAAGCAACTTAGAAAGGTGCCTGTTAAGAGAGACAGAAAGGAGAGTAGGTGGGGGGAGACATGGGAGGGAACTTGGGAACATTGATGGAGGGAAGCTGACAGTGGTGTTAGGATCAGTGCAGTAATATTGTATGTCCAAAATGCAACTATGAATAAATTTGTAAATCACAGTGCTTTAATTAAAAATATTAAAAAACATATATATACAAAAACAAAAAAGAAAAATGGCAACAAGCTTCTTTGTATCAAGGATTTCTCTAAATGTCAAGAGACAGGCACAAAGTGGCTAAATAAATCACAAAACAAAGTTCAACTTTCTGCAGCCCACAAGAATCATTTGAAATCTCATAATAAATACTGTATCAGAATGAAAGGCTGGAAAATGATTTTACACACTAATGGTAGACTAAAAGCTTCTGGGAAGGCCTAACTTGATCAAACCAAATGTTATTCAAATTACAGAAAGTGATGAGAGATAGGGATAAACATTATATATCAGTTAAGTGAGCAATGGATCAAGAATATTAAACTCCTATTATACATACACTGAATGAATGGACAGCAAAGCTTATAGAACAATAACAGTAGAAGATTTTAACATCATTGTCTCTTCATGGGTGAGATCAAACCGACAACATTAATAAATAATTGAGCCTTAAATGAGAAATTGGAAGAAGTGAGACTAATACAAATGTGTACCCTCCAACACCCTGACCCAAAATAAAAAACCAAAAAAATAAACTTATTTTTATTTAATTCATAAATTATTTTAGCTCTAAGTCAAGACATTCAGTATTATATTATGCTTCAGGTAGTCTTGAAAATAGCCATATAACAACAGTAAGCAATGGGGAAATAATAGGAATCAAAACACACCATCTTCAAAGAAATGCCAAAATGTTGATCAACACCCTGTAAAAGTATCCTTGTTGGGAAGAACTAGACTTCCTTTTCATATCTTCCTCTGTGTGTGAGGAGTTCCATGTCCAGAAACGTTTCTAAAAAATAGTCGGTGATCATTACATAATATTACAATTTTCCAAGGAGACAATACCAAGTGGAGTTAAGAACAGATAATGAAAGACTTAACAGGAAACTCTGAATGAGATGATGCCATAGAAAGCTCTGAAATAAACTCTTGATATGTTCCTTTGAGTCTAGAAAGCTGTGTGCAATGCCCAATGTTGTACATGTGCCCAGGGCAGACAGAAAAATTCTTAAGCTCTGAGTCTGACCTTGAAGCTCTGCTCAAGCAAGAAGCATCTACTAAGAAAGGTTGACACCTTTCCATACTGGAGAGTGTACCCTGTATCCCTAGATCTCTCAGCAAAGCCCAGAAACTTATGAAGACACTGAAAGAATCTCTATCCAATTTGCTAACTGAGTAAGGACTTCAGAGTAGACATGACAAAAATTCAGACATTACAGAATTATTTCAGAAAATCCAATAAGCAAACAGCAGCAATACATACCCTGGGGAGAGAAAGAAATATTATTTTCAGAACTGCTAAATTGTATTATTTTAAGTGTGTAGGTTTTGACAACAATAAAAATATATGAGTTGTGCAAAACAAAAGGAACTATGGCCTTGAACAACAAAAAATCATCGACAAAAGCTGTTTGGGAAGAAACTAGAAGACTTGATGGACATTGATTTAAATAAGCTATAGATGCCTTTAAATAACTAAAGAAAATATGTCTAAAGCACTAGAGAAAAATTTAAGAATTATCTCAAGTGTATATGATAAAAAAGTAGAAAGATATTATTTTTAAAAAACTGAATGTAAATTCTAGTTGAAAAATATAGTAAATTGGGCTAGAAAGATTATATGCGGGGGGGGGGGAAGGGGATAAAGGGGTCTGATATCCCTGGCACATGTCAGGAATAATCTTGAAGTGCAGAGCCAGAAATAAGCCAGGAGTAAGTACTGAACACCACAAGATACAGACAACCACCAAAAAATAAATAAATATAGCAAATCAAACAAAAATTTCCCTAGAGAAGAAAAATAACAGAATTTAACTGACAGAAAAAAATAATTGGCAAATTTGGAAAAAGATAACTGAGATCATCTCAGATACTGAACTAAAAGGAAAATGAAAGAAGCAAATATTTTTAATTGCTTTTAAAAAAAAAACCTGGAACATTATATATGATAAGTTGGGAAAGAAAGAGACAGAGAAAATTATTTGGAAAAATAATAGCCAATAGATACCAAATTTGACATCAAAGACATTAATTTCCATATTCAGGAAGCTCAACTCCAAGGAAGAAATATTAAAAAGAAAAAACAAACACACACCTATGTACACTGAAATAGGTATAACAGTGGAAGCAACAAGAAAATGTGACTTGTCTAGCACAGAGAACCTACACAATTATTGTAAAAACTTTAATAAATTGCTAACCAACACCCTAATGACAAGAAGGAAGAAATCACAAGCTTTCAGCAATAAATGAGATCGAATCTCAAAATTATTATAAGTGAATACTATGGACATATGTTTGCCAGAAAAAAAAAATCACAGTCTAGATGAATAAAAGATCATACTTAGGACAAAAGCTTGTAAAACTGACTCAAGAAGATACATAAAGGTACCAGAAAAACAGTACAGGGATTAATGAGTTGTTCACCTCACAGGCAACCAACCCCAGCACGAACTGCAGCACTATCCGTAGAGCACAGCCACCTGCAACCCCAAGCACAGAGCTAGGAGCAGAAGCTGGGCACCACTGGTTGAGAACCAACCCTCTCACTGCTTCCCCCAACATCCACCAAACACACACATACACAGACACAGCGAAATAAAAAACTTAAAAATTCTGTTTGTAGATTTAAAACATTAAGGGTATTTAATTAGTAACCAAAAGCTTCACACAAGGAATAGTCCAGAACAAAAAGCTCCAAGCCTTCTTGGGGTCCAGATGGACAACCACCCAACCACCCCATACTTCCTGAACCCCAGCAGCAACATCTATGCCCCAAATTCACCACCATGCCTCTAGCCAGACTGCCCAGTTAAATATCCTGGATTTTCTGGAGCAATATCTCCAAACTCTATAATACTGACATCCCAGTAACATTACTCTTGATTGGATGGGATGGAATGTAGAAACCAACCAATCTCAACTAACATAAACATCAACACAGAAGGCTTACCTTGTAATAACAGTTTAGTAAACCCTCAGACAAGGACTTAATGTCCCATGATATGACACAATTTTCACAGATTTTTTTCTATGGAAATATTTTTTGATAATTTCATTGGCCATTTAGTAATAACAGCAATATAAAATAAATTACTCTGGAGGTATGGTGCTGCCAGCAAGTCAACCTGTACCTGCGGGTGAGTGCATTAGCAGCCTGATGGTGCCTTCAGGCTTCCAGATACCCTAAAATTGTCACTGTGCCTATGGCCAGATCCCAATAACTTGGGATCAAGTTTACCAAGAAATTAAATGGCCAAAAGTTAGGTATGTGGGAGCTACACCCACAAATCACCTCCAGCTCAGCTATAGAAGCTCATTAATTGGCCTTATTTCAGAGACTCATAGATAAATCTCAAAAGAGATCAAATGCCACAGTTAATCTCGGACCCGCACATGGCTGGACAGACTGGGGCAAATCAGAAGGGAAGTGAGTTGGCCTGGTGGCCCGGCCCAAGCAGACCCCTAGTAGCCGCTTCCTTCCACAATCCAAAATTGCCACCATCCCCCTGGCCTGACTCCACCGTCTCAGGATGGACCTCACCAAGATATAATCTACTGAAAATTCTGCTAGGCGGGTTTTGTGACTGAAATCTCCAGGTTTTCTCAGAGTTGGGGTAGGCTACCTCTGCCCACTTCCCAATACAGATGGAAGCACCCTCATAAACCAACTCTCCAGTGTTATCCTATAAGCTCTACTGCTGGCCTTGCTTCAGAGACCTCTAAATAAATCTTGAAAAAGATAAAAAGCCACAGAAAAGCTTGGACCCATACATGGCTGAACAGACTGGGGGGGTGGGTCGGATTGACCTGTGCCTGCCCACCAGAGCCCCCCGGCAGCCACTTGCTTCCATCCAAAATAGGCAGCATACACCCAGCCTGACTCCACCATCTCAGGAAGAACCTCAGCAGGGTATAATCTGCTGGAAATTTTGTAATGTAGATCTTAGTGCACCAACAGCCCTGACCCAGAGACACAGCAGCAAGTCCCGGAAGACACCACAGCACTGGAGATCTCTCCAGGCCCCATACTGAGCCAATTTCACTGGGCACCCCAGATGGAGCAGGTACGTTCTCCCCACGTACTCCAGATGGAATTCCAGTGACCAAGAGCTTCCACAAGCAAGGCCCAGGTATGCAGGTTCCAGGACTGAATCTCCAGGCCGCATGGCAGCAGAGGACCTGGGCTGTCCCTCCCCATGTCCCCACCCACCCAGGAGACTGGCTGTCACATCCACAATTTGCCTTCAGGCACCATCTTAGCGCACCAACAGCCCTGGCCCAGAGACTCTCAGTTGAATCCCAAAATGTATTAGTGCCATACAGAGATGTCTCTGGATCCCAATCATTTACAATCTAGAAATTTCCATTTACAATCGCAGCTGTGTGATCTCTCATGATATTCAAAAAAGCAATGGAAAATAAATTATCTAGCGTCTTCCCCTGGCAAGTAGGCTTGAATGGCGGTGGGACGTTTCGAGCAAAACATAATGCCCAAAAATAGAGACAAAATTATTGGGGAAATTGTCTGCCATAGAGGCAGGGTGAGAACTGGGGTGTGGGTGGTGGAAAATGTGCACTGGTGGAAGGATGGATATTCCATCATTGTATGGTTGAATCTCAAACATAAAAGCTTTGTAACTGTCTCATGGTACAATTTAAAAGACAAATATAAAGTAATGTGGAGTTTGTGCCCAATTCAATCAGCTTAACCAATGGCTGAACAAACAGCAGTATTCCTACATTATTAAAAATAAATGAAATAAAATAAAATATAATAAATTACTGTGGGCCTGCTAGGGGGCAGGCTTGAGGGGTGGTTGGGAAAGTGGAGACAATTGTGGGGGGAAGGTGACAATAGTGCTGCAGTTGGTGTTGGAATATTGAAAACCTGCAACAAATCATCACAAACAACTTTGTAAAGTGTGGTGTTTAAATTAAAATGGGGGCAGAGGGAAGAATTGTCCAGAACCAGATGATTTGGTTTATGAATTCTAACAACTCTTCCAGAAACAGAGGAGAAGAATTATTTCCCTATGTATGCAATTAAATCAATACATGTAAACTAGACATAACTAGAGAAAATGTAACAGAGAGAAAAATATAATTAATTAAAAATATTAGCAAACAAATTCAACAACCTAAACAGATTTATACAATATGATAAAAAGAGGCTTATGCTTAGAATTCAAGGTTGGTTTGACATATGAAAATCAATCACATTAATAGGAAAAACAGACCAAAGTAATAGATGATCACCTGAACCAACTCGAAAATAAATCTATAAAATCCAACATGTTTTCATGAAAAAGAGGTCATCAAATTAATATCTTGTGATAACTTTCTCAACCTGTTCAGTGGCATTTGTGAAAATCTCACAGTTAATAATATACTTAGTGTTGAAAACTGGAAGTCTGCTAAAATAGAAACTGGACAGAAGGTTTGTTCTTATGGCTATTTAACAATATGTGCAATGTTCCAGTCAAGGCAATTAGGCACAAAAATAAATACAAGATGAGATTAGAACAGGAAAAGTATAACTATATGTATATAGAGAAGAGATGATCTTGTGTTATATGTAGAAATTTCTAGAAATCCACACACCAAAAAAGAAATCAGAGTTCCTATTTTGAAATATGACATTATAAGTGATTGATATTCAACAATCAATTGTTCTATGCAGTAAAAACAGCAACCTGAAAATTTTAATTAAGGGGAAATTTTTCATTTAAAGTAGTCGTAAAAAGAATAAAATACCTTCTTAGTTATAAATTTTAGAGAAGTGTAAAACTTACCATACTAGTATTGAAAAAGAACAAAAAATTTAACTCATATTCTTTTGTTTTCTTTTTGGCTTATTGGGTCACCCTCAGCTATGCTCAGGCGTTATTCCTGGCTCTGCATTCAAGAATTACTGCTACCAGTGCTCAGGGGACCAGACGGGACCTGGGGATCAATCCCAGGTTAGACACATGCAAGGCAAATGCCCTACCGCTGTATTATAGCTCTGCCCCATAACTCATATCATTCAATGTAAAACTTACTACAAAGATAAAGACAAGTCTCAAGTTCAAGCACCTGAATAAATATATAGCACTGTAGCACTGTTGTCCCATTGTTCATCGATTTGCTCTAGTGGGCAAAGTAACGTCTCCATTGTGAGACTTGTTGTTACTGTTTTTGGCATATTGAATATGCATGGGTATCTTGCCAGGCTCCGCCATGCGGGCTGGATACTCTTGGTAGCTTGCCAGGCTCTTCGAGAGCCACAGAGTACTCGAACCTGGGTCGGCCATGTGCAAGGCAAACACCCTACCCGCTGTGCTATTGCTCCAGCCCAGATAAATATACAGGTAAATATATAGATAATAGAATTTAGAATCTAAAAACAAATTGTTCAATTTTTGTCAATTAACTTTTGACAAGGGTAAAAAGACCATGAAGTGGTAAGGAAGAAAGTTAAGAAATGGTACAAGTATCATTGGACATGTACATGCCAAATAATGGATGGTACTTTACTTGATACTACACAAAAGTTAAGTTAAAGGGATCAGAATTAGGAGCCAGAGCAATAGTACAGTGGATAGGATAAGTTCCTTGCATGCAGCCAACCAGGTTTAATCTACCGGGCCACATATGGTTCTCCTGAGCACTGTCTGGCATAATCCCTGAGCACAGAGTCAGGAGCATTCCCTGAGCACAGCTGGGTGTGGCGCCCAAACAAATCAAAACTTCATAAAAACATTAATAGGCATTAATTACTATCTAGACTTCATAGATATCAATGCCTGTAAGCACATGATGTAAGCACAGATCTCTTTCCACAAAGTCAAAAGGAAAATGGGTCCCTAGTAGAGTCTTCTACCACATTTCATTGAAGTCCCTAAAGGCATCTATGATGCAATGCAACACTTTATATTTACTCTTTAGTTTGAAATAGTTACAAATTTATAGTAAGCTGAAAATAAAATGCAGTGGAAAGCACCTATGGATGTTGCATTGAGTTGCCTTCAATCAAAAGAACAGAGACCATACTGTTCAAAACAGGTAAAGTATCAGTAGCAGGAAAATGTCATTGATCAAAGGCTATCAATAGTGATACATCCTATAGTCACAAAAGCACCTTCATGGAAGCACGGCTGCAATCAAGACACAGGGCATGCTATTAGCCATTCATCCTCCTGGGTGAAGTATCTCTTCCTGTCCTTTGTCCCTATAATTCAATTGCCTTTCTCCCCTTTTTTTGACACAACAAACAATATAACAGTTGGAATCAAGATGCCCAGTGAGTTCTATGGCTCAACCAATTTTCTCTGAAATCAATTTTTCCAAACATGTTATATACAAGCACTTTAAAAAGAAACATGAACCCTGCTTCTCAAAAAGCTTACAGTACAACCAATGAAATAACAAACCAAATGAAAATAACTAAATGTAAAATTCAGAAAGTGGAAAGTATAGCTAGACTTACAAATAAGTTCTTTTGGATGTACAAAATAAGGGGAAGCTACTTCTGGGAAGAGAGTAACGAATTCTCTTAGTATTAAGACTGAAGTAACAAAGAAAAGGGTTCTCCAGGTGAAGTGGTGAGTCATGGAATATTTACAACTTCTCCTTTGCCCAACAGAGAATGCTGCAACAATACTGGAACATGATTTTAAAAGTAATGGGGTCTGTCTCTGAGTTAACCTAAGATATCTTCCTTAAAGGTCTATGATTTACTCATCTGAGAGTTATTCATGGAATTAGTGAAAGTAAATGAGAAAGAAGGGCAATAACCTCAGGGTATGATATTATCAGTAAGTATGGCACATGTAAAATGGCAAAAAAACAAAAAACAAAAAACAAAACGAAAGAAAGCTCAGATCTGGCAGAGATGCAGAGAAAATAGGAGCCCTCGTTCATTGAAGTAGGTATGTAAAGTGCTTTAGTTTCAATGGAAAATGGTGTGAAAGTTTATCAGAATAAGTAATAACAAAATTGTCATATGATTTAGCAATTTCACTCACTGATATCTACCCCAAGAACACAAAAACTTCAGTGTGAAAAGATATATTCCCCACCTGTATTGGCTGCAGCTCTATTTGCAATAGCCAAGATATGGAAGCAACCCAAGTCCCTAGCAGCAGATGAGTTGATAAGACATTGTGGTATAATAATACATAATGGGATGCTGGGATACGACTCAGCAGGAAGAAAAGATGAACTCCTGTTTTTTACTATAACCTGGATGAAACTGGAGGGGGGGTCACATGCTAAGAAAAAAATGAGAAGAAGAAGGACAAATACCAGATGGTCTCATGCATAGGTGGTATATAAAGACACAAAGCAAGGGAATTGACATTGAAAACAAACCCTACAGTTCTGTAAACAGAACTGAAGTTTCCAGGGCAGAGGAGTGGGTTGGGATGTTGAAAGGGTCCACTGGACCGGTAGAGAAAGGAGAGCATCACTTTGGTGGTGGGCAAGGGGTTCTAACACTGTGTTCCCAAAACACAGAAACACATAATCTTGTAAACCAATATGAGATCAATAAAAAAATAAGATTATAAATAAATCCCATAGCTACCGAACATTAAAAAAATCATTATGTATCAGAAATGTCACCCTTGCTAGCATTTCTGAGTGTGGCAGAGGGATCAAGGCTGTAGGGATGTAAGGAACAATTTCCAAGTGCCTGCAATTGAAAGCCGTAGGAGGAAGGAGTCTGAGGACAAAAGAGATGCTCTCTCACTTGCACTCTCTCTGTGTCTCTGTCTGTCTGCCTCTCTCTCTCTCTCTCTCTCT
This sequence comes from Sorex araneus, assembly GCF_027595985.1. Lineage (NCBI taxonomy): Eukaryota > Metazoa > Chordata > Mammalia > Eulipotyphla > Soricidae > Sorex > Sorex araneus. The sequence continues at coordinate 336,923,894 of NC_073313.1, read as the reverse complement.
CTCTCTCTCTCACACACACACACACACACACAAAGATGCCATATAGAAATGGCAACCAATCAAAGCAGTGCTGGTGACTTGATGGAAATTTTTACAAAGACAAAATCCTCCTTTTGAATTCCTCTAACAAAGGGTAACACAAGCCTAACCAAGAGTGAGATATTTCCTTCCCAACTCCTACAGACACAATTGAGAACATCAGTGATGCAAACAAATCAAAATCACTCACTCATTATGAAAATATTTGGGTGTATTACGACATATTTAGATTCAGACATCACATCTTAGACCATACTTCCATCGTTTCATGTCCTAGAAAATAATATGTAAGCATTTTGGAATAATTTACTCCACAATCATTTGAAAACTTACTCATAACTCCACTAAGCCTTATTCAAATGGCTGAGATTTAATCCCATGCCGATTCTCAATGGAAGGGCAAAAGGGCATGATAAATGGTTTCAGTACTCAGAGTTCAGGGTATATGCCTTGGGGAAATAAAAGAGAATTGGGATGATCCACAGAGCCCTTTCATGTGGTGATGGTCACCTCTCACATACCTGTACCTGGGATATCTGAATCACTCACATAAGAGGTACCCAGCACCTAGCAGCTCTCTTAAATCAATGCAAGGACAGAGGGCAGTACTACTTTGCCTGGACAGAGACTGCCTATGCTGGCATCCTGTCTCACAAAAGGAGCTGATAAGAGTTATTTGCCTTTTAACAGGTACCTGAGAAATTGCACCATGTCATTAAAACATAGGTTCTCCTGAAGCTGTTACCATTCCTTTAGCAAACAGATGTTAATTCACCTTGAGAAAAGATAATATTCAAAACACATACAGAGTCAAAGCACAAGCTTTTCAATTTTTTAATTTATTTATTTTTGGCAACTGAGGGTTAAGAGAATCCCTTTGGTTCTGTGTACATGGAATTTCTATAAAAGAAAAGATGATGCTGTAACAAAGAAAGGGCAGGAGCAACTACTTTGGAATCTGATTGGAGCTTTAATGCTTCGATGTGTCTCAAAGAATCAGAAGGGAAGACAGGGTAAAACAGAAAGAGACAATGACATATAAAAGTCTTAGTAAGTGTCTGAACTTTTTTGAAGAAATTGAGGTATTCTAGACACTAGAAGTTATCAGCATCAGGTCAATAATCCACATGGAATTAAAGCAGTCATCTGTAAAAGTTTTTAAATTTAACTGACTCTCATTCTGCCACTTCCTCAACGGGAGACTTGCATAAGTCTATATGTTTTTAAAGTTCCATACTATTTCTGAAATGCATCCAGAGACCAGGAACTCTGGAGATGAGGTGGGACATGGTGGGGAGGAGGGAACATCCTGTGTTCATACATTCATTCATTCATTCATCTATTAAGCAAACAGAACTTTTGCTCACTAACATGCACCACTGTAACTGGAGAATCTTCATGGAACAAATCATACATGGTTCCTATTCTTCCAAGAGTTCATGCAGTAAATATGAAGACAATGAACCATGGATTTTGTTGTTAATATGCACCATGGGAACACACACACACACACACACACACACACGCACACGCACACGCACACACGCGCAAAACCAGTAGGGATCAGCAAGGTTGCTTAAATACCTGTAAGACTGAGGCCCCAAGTTTCATCCCAGTCACTACATGGCCCATGAGTACCTCCAAGTATGGCCACTCAGCCCAGGTAGCACCACATCTCCAGGTCCAAGCACTGAACAGTCAGGCCTGTACAACTGGCCTGAGTGCCACTGGAGGTGACCCCAGACCTGGAATTACTCCCCACACCCCCAAAAGAAAAGATTAAAGGAAATAAAGCATCATAGAAATGAGAGTAAATTAGAACATTAAGAGTCCACATGATGGTCAGGTAGGATTTACAGGGTAGATCTGGGGCTGTTTTGTAGAACACTCCAAGTAGAATATTCTACTTGTGAGTAGAAGGAGATCAATGATAAAAGAGAGGCCAAAACTAAAAAGGTTTAAGAGTAGAAGGTGGTCAAGGATAAAGAGGTCCAGGGCAAAAACAAGGGCATCCACTGCATTCGGTGGATGGCAAAGACTCTAAAACCTTGGTGAATACTGGTGGAATCTATTTTTCAAAGCAGAGTAGGTAGTTTTTGATACGTGAGTTTCATGGGCTCTGTTCCAAGCATACAACTACATCAGAAGGATAAGTGAGAGGCTGCATGCAGGCTTAAAATACAATGCCCAGAAATAATGAAGGACTAGTTCAGACGATATTCTTAGAAAACGGTAGCCCATAGAATACTGTACCCTCACTTGTTTTCCTGGCAGCTTTCTTTAGTTTTATTTCTGGATATTGGCAAATGGCAACTCATAATTTCCTAAACTTAATTTCAGAATGGCTATATCCCTATAGCAGGAACCCTAATAATGAGTTCCTGCAGAATCAAAGGGAGATACAGACTTAATAGGCAAAAGTACCTAAAATTTAGAGAGACAAATTCTCTGTCCAGAGTTTTATTAGGTGTTCAACTTTAGTGCTTGGGGAGGAATATCACTCCAGAGGCTAATTAATAATCCTGAATTTCCGTAAAAGAATGCTAGAGTGGTTTTCAATTAAAACCTAGATGTCTTACATCTGGTGTTCAAACACTGGAAAAAAGTTTTAAAATTAACTGCCCAGTAATGACTGATAGCTATTTGTTTTACCAGACACTGATTAGCAATTCTTATTAAAATTGTGTATGACTTGTGGACAGCATATAAAGTTTGAAAAGTTTGATACACACGCAGTAAGCACAATAAAATTATAAGCACATTTGTTGTGCTGTCTTGGAAGCCCAAACTCCAGGGTCTGAGGCCTAGTCTAGTACATAGATCTTGCCGAATCTCTCAGCTGCAGTTAATAATAAGCCTCATGAATTAACTGAGAACATGCATGAATGAATAAAACTGCCCATGGCACACTGAATAGCAGGCCCCCAAAGAAATCCACATCCTAGTCACCACTCCCTGTGCATATCACCTCACACTGTCAGAGGGACTTGTAGATACGACAAACGTTTCACAAAGGACATTTTTCTAGACTATCCTCTGTGCCCAGTACAATCTCTCTTATAATTCAAAGTGGGACGCAGGAGACAGACCTTGGAGAGAGTACAAAGATGCTGCACTGCTGGCTTTGGATATGCAGCATTCAAAGCCCTTAATACAGTAAAGGCGAGGGAAGTTGTCTCAACCACCCCGAGGAAGCAGTCTGCTGACACCTGAGCTTGTCAGACCTCTGCCCTTCAGAACTATCAAACACTACGCGCATGGCTTCAAGCCCAGGAGTCCCTAGTGCAGTACTGACCATGTGGAGCTGTGCACCTCACTGTCTCTGTCCAAGGATCCTAGAGCTGCTCCCCCACCCTCTGCACCCCCTCCCCACTCCACACACATACACACATACACCCACACCCACAAACACACACACACACAGGCCTTTCTATTGCACCATCTGCACTGTTGTATCCCTGGGTCCCTGTAACCTGAACACTTCTTCATCCTGTCCATATAGAGTTTGGTGTATTTTTATCCTCCAGTATCCTTAAAGGAAAAAACAAGACTGGACTATTGGTGTTTCCTGCCATTGATAAAGCGCCTCCAAACTGCTCTCCATTGTTTTATAAGAGTTTAATTTTTAGGGGCTGGAGTGATAGCACAGCGGGTAGGGCATTTGCCTTGTACGCAGTTGACCTGGGTTCGATTCCCAGCATCTCATATGGTCCCCCAGCACCGCCAGGAGTAATTTCTGAGTGTCTGCGTGTAGATCCAGGAGTAACCCCTGTGCATTGCTGGGTGTGACCCAAAAAGAAAAAAAAAGTTTAATTTCTATAAAAGTATATAATTTTATATCATTTGTATAAAATTTTATATAATCATGGGAGCAGGGTGAACTATAGTTGCAACTTTTCACTATTGTTTAATCTTCTTAGAGTATATGTACTATATTTTAACTCTGTTCAAAAAACAGAATGGAAAAGCAATGTTATATTATTTACAGTCCCCCAAATTTAACAATTTTAGCATATCATATGCTTTTGTTTCTTCATTTTATAGGGATTGTCTCCAGTCCCTGGAAGCTTTCGTATCACTGATCTGTGATCTACCAATAACCTGCAGACCCACTCTGTGTTAAACTATCATTTCATTTGACTATGTGCTGGTGTTTGTTTGCCAGGATAAGTCAGCGGTTTCTTGCTTAATTTTTCAAAGCTGCTTGGTCATTTATTCTTGTCTATTCATTATTCCAAATTTCAAAAATTTTTAAAGTAGGAACTACTCTTGGCATGTTTCTAAATTTTTTTCTGCCATTTTGATGAGTTCCCGTGCCTACATTTTTTCCTTTGCTGCTGCTATTGCATTGGGTGTGTGTGTGGGGGGGGGGGTCACACACTCTTGATAGTGGGTCTCGTACATGTGGCTGTGGTGTGGCTGGAGATGATGCTCCTGACATAGTACTCAGACTCGTCACTGTGTTTGTCAGGGTCACACACTTCAACTGTGGTGCTTGGACCTGTGCTTACTGGGGCCCTCATCCCTTTAGTTGTGGAGTTCAGGCACATTCTTGTTGCAGTACTGCTCACACACTTGCATTTTTAGCTCTGGTGCGCACATGCACACACTATCCTACTGATGGAAGTTCTGGGGGTGAGGAGGAGTGTGGACTGTAGTTTTAGCACTCAAACACCTGGCGGTGGTGCAACAGGAAATGTACCTGCTGTGGGTTTGGGTCTCCCAGACAGCAGAGCTACCAGAACCATGCTTCATCAATGTGGACAGTACTGGGGATCAAACTCCCAGGGCTCATGATGCAAGGTAGGTGCTTTACCACTGAGCTCTCTGGAATCCCCAGTCTTGCCACATTAGTCGGTATTATATTTTCTTGATTGTTTATTCCAGAGAAAATACATACATAATTGTAGGGAGCCATTTTAGCTTACTGATCTTATCCAATTTGTTCATCACTATTTGTTTATCACTAGCTAACCCCATGCCACACCTAGCAAAGGTTGCCACTCCTAATCTTACTGATTTTATCTTATCAGCATTTGTTTATCACTAGCTAACGCCCATGCCACACCCTGCATTTCTATTGGGGGTCCCGGCATGCATGCTATACCACCTCCTCCCAGCAGGGAGGTATAAATACTGTAACTGCCATAGAATAAACGCCTTTTCTCCCTCCTCCGGGCTCTGTGTCTGTCATTCGGCTGCATCCCCTTCTCAGCCCCACGAAGGGTTCTCCCTGCTGAACAGAACAAGACCTCCACATAGACTTCCACACATAATAATAACTTGGTTGAGTGAAGTTTGATATTTAATCCTTCAGTTTTCTTCATGCAAGTCTCTCACTTTACTTACTGTGGTTTGTCACACAGCTGTGCTACCTTATTCTCTAAAGTAGGGATCTGCAACAGAAGACTTTGCACCCAGTCAAGCATCATGAACAGAGTTTGAATCATGCGTTGGCCATAAGCATGGGAAGTGACACAACTCACAAATACATATCACAACTCACAAATACATCCATATGTATGATACCTCAAATATTTTCCTGTGATAACATTCTATATCTTATCACAAAATCACACTTCTCTATTTGACCAAAAATGTTGGATTTAACAAATAAATAAGAAAAGCATTTTAAATGCCATAGCTGAAAAAACAAAATCAAAACAAAAAACCTCAACACTATCTATTTGAACGTGTCAACCTCGGGGGGGGGGGGGAATGCTTTAAAAGACAGATCTTCTACTATCCAGCTTCAAACACAGCATCTGGGCAATTCAATCCAATTTTCTGGACACAGACCTCCCACAACATACATGAAAAAAAAATATTCTAGTTGCTATATCCATCTACTATGACAGCAAGAAGAGAGGCCACGTGACCCAAGGCCCAGAGATTTCCTCCAGAGACTCGCATTCAAATTCCTTCAGTCTGGGCCAGAGAGAGAGAGTACAGTGGTCAGGGTGTTTGCCTTATGAGTGTCAGACCTGGTTTCTATCCCAGCACCACAGATGGTCCCCCAAGCAGCACCAGTTGTGATCTCTGAGTGCAGAGCCAGGAAGTAAACCCTGAGCATTGAGAAGTGTAGACCCAAATCCAAAATAAAAGAAACAAATCCCTTCATTCCCTTCAGTTCACACCTGAGAAAATTTCCAACAGAAAAAGAAAAAAAGAAAGTAAACTGTTTCAGATGATACTGGTAGAGGCTTGAACATGAAGCATAACAGACTGGTTTATACTGTGATAATGTGTTGAGAAACCTCACTTCTTCCTCTCACTAGTCAGAGTTGCGCTACACAATGACTGCTGTGCTCTGGCTCTCCAGGGTCAAAAACTGCCCTGGGCAGCTCTTCCTGCTGAAGGTTCTTTTCTTTCTCCAGTATATTTTAAGTACTGAGATGCCAATCTGGAGTCCTTGTTTCTTGAGTTCTGTAAAAGCATTTCTCTGCCTTGACTCCCATGATGCAGTTCTGTTGATTCCCACTGTTATCCTGTGACTCCACTGGCCAAGGAGACTGGTCCAGAGGACGGGGCAGTAAAACACAAGTCCAGCAAAACAGGGGTTTCTCATTCTTGAATTGTGTCTAGAAAAGTTGTGGTAACCCTCACATACTGGAAATAGCAAGACTGCACATGCAAGTATCATGTGTGAATGTACAACTGTGCTTGATAAGTTCCGTGACCAGGCACATGATCGATGACGCATGGCCCAAAGTAGAGGGGGCTTCTGGTCTTTGAAGTTTCTTCCCTCCTAGGCTCCAGTTTGCACACAATCCTTCAGCTGCCTTGTGAACTTCGAACCCGCAGCCCTAGACAAATGAGTCAACTAATTACAGTAGATCAATGTTTCCTGAGTGGTGATACCAGGACCTGGTAAGCATTGAAAAGATCCAAAAAGGGGTAGCAGTATCCTGGGATATAATTAGGAGAAAGAACTTTGCTTGCTTAAAGGTAGATTTCAAGGTGGACAGCAGGAACTGAGTAATTGTTTCTGAAAAGGGAGCTGTCGGCCAAATAAGCTTGGAAGCCTGTGCTGGAGCCCAGTGCAGTCAGCTCTGTGGTTTTCCTTTGGGCGCGTGTGACACCCATGTGTATTCCTGTGAGCCAGTGGGCCCCTGCAATGCATCTCAGGGCACCAGATTACCGCTTTAAAAGCACTTTCAGTCAGCTCCAGCTAATTGATATTTTCCCACAGAACTGGCTGGCTGCTTTAGCACTGCAAACAAAAACTCAGCCTGTTCACTTGTAAAATCAGAACCAAGGAAGAAAATAAACTGGGTGGTTTCTACATAAAGGAATAATAGCCCCCTGACGAATATGACTAGAATTCCTGACTTGAAGATCTGATAATGTAACAATTACCATTACATTTTTTTTTCTTTTAGAGGTGAGCTATATTTAAGAATTCTTCCATATTTAGAAGTACTTGACAGTGAATTGCTATACAGTTTCTTTAATGTCTTTGGAAAATTTATGTCAAGATTTAGCTAATTTTCATGCTGAATTTATCATAGCTCTCAGAGATTAGAACTGGAGAACTGTTACACATTTTTCCCTTAAGTTTTAAGAAATTGTTCAAATATTTCCGAATGCACATTGTGGTGCTAACCAAAAATCCAAACTTCATTACCTTACTTTTAAAAATAAAATTAAATGCCACAGTTAATTGATGTGTTGTGTTTCACTCTAACAGTCTCAGATTTTTCCTTCATACAATTCTTCCTAGAGAGTTCCTTTTTAACGAAAATGTTTAAAATTAACAACACAAATTAGATACAAAATATGACAATAACAGTTAGTCTTTTTGTACAAGTCAATGGGAATTCAAGCAGAAAGTAAAAAATGTAAAATCTCTACAAAAATTATTTCACTATGCTGAGCAGTATTTTCTGATAAAAATCATATAAATAGTAGGGGACGGAGAATTGGATATTCCTGAATTCTTCATGTTGTAGATATTACTGTTCAAACCACCTACAACCACCCTTAAAGGTTATATTTTGTGTTATAAATACAAATGCATAAGTAATTTCTGTGCAAATATTTAAAACAAAATCATATGATCAAAATGTAAAAGAATTTAGTAACTATATGTCATTTAAATGAACCATCATATTTGAATCATTAAGTGATTTTTGCCTTATTCACTGACAGTATCAAAGGGCTATATAGTAGAATTCAAAACAAGATTAAGCCCTGGAATTATTTTTAAGTATAAATAAATTGATACCAAATATAAATTGTCATTCAAATGCAAGGTTTCAGATTTACTACAGTGCATCTGAGATTCTCCAGATTCTATGATGTTGCAATAAATTCATCAATTATTTGTTCAATTAATCATCTGGAGAAATATCTAATAAAACATTCTAATAATTCTTTAATTTTATACTAAATATAACAACCCAGAAAAAACATACATTGCTGGTGGAGGGATGTGTTTGTGAACATTGTATGAGGGAAAAACAAGCTCAAAAATGTGTGAATCTGTATCTGTACCCTCACGGTGATTCACTAATTAAAGAATAAAATAAATTTTAAAAAATACATTGGTTTAGTCGCATAAGGTACATTTTTTCTTTTTTTCCCTTTTTTATCTTATATATATATACATATATATTTTTAACTCTTTTTCTTATAGTTGAACTACCATGAGATACACAGTTACAAAGTTGTTCTCATGGTTGGGTTTCAAGGAATACTATGTTCCATCACCCTTCTCTTGACCAGTATATATTTGCCATTATAGATGTCCCCTGTCCTCAGTTTCCTCCTGGCCACCTCACTCCCCCACAACCTACTTCTCTGGCAGATTCTCTCTCTTCTCTCTCTCTCTCTCTCTCTCTCTCTCTCTCTCTCTCTCTCTCTCTCTCTCTCTCTCTCTCTTCTTTTGGGAACTGTGGTTTGAACACAGGTATTGAAAGGTTATCATGTTTGTCTTTTTACCAACTTTCAGCATTTAGTCTTGTCCAGAGTGCAGAGTGACCATTTCTAACTATCTTTGGCACAGTGGTACTTTCTCTATCCTAGCTGCCCTGCCACACTATCACTTGTGGCAAGCTTCCAAATGTGGACCATGCCAACATGTCCAGCTTTTTTGGAAAACAATATGGACATTTCTCAAAAAAGCTAGAAATTGAGCTTCCATATGAAAACAGCAATATCAAATCAGTGAATAGAACCTGGAGTTCAAAAAAACACACAGCAGAAAAGCCATCTGAACATCTATCTATCTATGTTCATTGCAGAACTATTCACAATAGCTAGAATCTGGAACCAACCCAAGTGCTCGAGAACAGATGACTGAATAAAGAAAGTATGACTATGGTACATCTACATAATGGATGGAATGCTACACAGACAACAGGAAAAATGAAGTCACGATTTTCACATATAAATGGATGGACATGGGGAATATTATGCTGAGTGAAATTAGTGAGAGGGAGAGGGACAGACATAAAATGATTGGTCTCACTTGTGAGATATTTTAAAAATACAGTATAAGACTAATGCCCAGGGACCCTCTGCTCCTAAAGACTTTGATTCCAGAGGCCTTGTAACCCATTCTGGCATCCAGAGCAGCTTCTTACAGCAATGCACTGGGACTGTGAGCTGGGCTACAACTCTGCGCTGCCCAGGGATGGATCCTTCCTCTCCACCCTGTTTTTCTGCACGGAAAATGGCGGCAGCAGCAATATCCACGTGGCGGGAGCCACCTTCTAAGACTCCTAACCCAGAGATATACGGCTTTTATACTTTGGGTCTCCTAAGAATCGTGGGAAGTGGGTGTTACCGGCATGCCCTTGGTCCAACTAAACCCAGAGCTGCTGAGAGCGAAACGGACCCTCTGCGCCTAAAGACTTTGATTCCAGAGGCCTTGTAACCCATTTTGGCATCCACTGCAGCTTCTTACAGCAATGCACTGGGACTGTGAGCTGGGCTATGCAATTTCTGGCAGAATTTTCCCTGGACTTTATACAGAAATCCAAAACCGTGCGGCCGCTGACTTAACATCTCTTAATTGTCAGCAATGTGAAACGGTTCCTTTTTAGCAGGTCTGACTTTGGGGGGAATCTCCAAACAATTACAGTGAGTTTTTTGTTGAAATATTGAAGGTAATCAAAGTAACAGCCATTTCTCTAGACTGTGAACTAAGCAATAGCCCCACGCTGGCCGAGAAGAGGAAATATCCCTCTTTCCTGGTTGTTTCCCATTTTCGGGGAGAAACGCGGCGTGGCGTCCACCATACCATGAGGAGCGGGAAGGGGAATGTGGGAAGAAAAAAAGGAAAAGGAAAAAGAAAAAAAAGAGTTATGTACTTGGAGCAGTGGGGCTACATATCTCTTCATTCTAAGCAATGGAAAACTAATTATCAAATGCTTCCTTGGTAGTAGGGCTGTCTTTCATGGGGGGAAACTCCAACAACAATAGTGAGTTTTGTGTTGAAATATGGAATGTAATCAAGGCAAAGAGAAAATGAAGTGAAATTCATCAGTTATGCAGTTGGGGGTGGAGGGGCGGGGGCGGGAGGTATACTGGGGTTTTTGGTGGTGGAATATGGGCACTGGTGAAGGGATGGGTGTTTGAATATTGTATAACTGAGACATAAGATTGAAAAAAAAGACTAATGCCCAAAGTCAGTAGAAGTAAGGGCCAGGAGGAATGGTCCGCTGTTATATATACAATATATATTTTATATATAAAATATGTATGTATGTATATATACATATACATACATATTTTTTCTCTTTAATTTAGTCACCATGAATCACAGTCATTCATAATTGAGTTTCAGGTATAAAATGTTCCAACACCAATCCCTTTGCCAGTGACCACTTCCCTTCACCACTTTCCTCAATTTCCCCCAACATGTATAAAAATCTGTCTGGCATATCTCAGATTTTTACTCATAGAATATATAAACTGGGGGAGTCCTTTCAGTTCCCAAAAAACAACTGATACCCATCTATTTTGTAGCAGCTGATCCCACACCACAGTTAGACTCCACATAGCAGCCTGACAAGAAGAGCAGGGATTCTCAATCCTTCACAGAACTGAAAAGAATTAGCCATCACAGGGGGAGGATGGGAAAGGGGGGGTATACATGGGATATTGGTGGTGGGGAATGTGCATTGGTGGAGGGATGGGTGTTTGATCATTGTGAGATTGTGACTCAAACATAAAAGCTTGTAATTATCTCATGGTGATTCAATAAAATTTAAAAAAATAAAAAATAAATAAAAAAAGAATCAGCCATCAAAGATCCGGATAATATTATGCTGAATGAAATTAATCAGAGGGAGAGGGATAGACACAGAATGATCTCTCTCATATGCAGGATATAAGGAAACAGTATTTAACGGCTCCATGGTGAGATACAATCTTCACTAACTTTCTTCCAAGGAAACATTTTTTGATCATCCTTTTAGCAAATTATTTATTATAAGCGATATAAAATAAATTACTAGGGACCTGCTAGGGGAGTAAGCATACAGGGTGGTTGGAAAAACTGAATATAATGGTGGTTGGAAAGTACAATAGTGGTGGGATTGGTGTTGGAATATTGAATGTCTGTAAACTGATGACTTTATAATAAAGTTATATAATCAAAAAAGTAGTCACCAGATTTCACAATTAATGTTTACTTTTGTTGTTGTTTAGGGGTTTTTATGGGGGGGAGGGAGGCACACTTGGCAGGGCTCAGAGCTTATGGCTCTGTGCTCAGGAATCACAGAGGGGGATTATATGGGGTTTCTGTTATTAAACCTGGGGCAACCACGTGAAAGATAAACATCTTACCTATTTTACTACTTTTCCTGCCCCAGTGTTTACTTATATATAATACATTTATAAAGAAGATCATGATCAATAAATATTAAATGAAATATCACAGCAATGCTCCCGTATATAAAAGGATAATTGATCTCACAGTCCTGGGAAAGAAGTAATATCAAGCTCTCCTTGAAAACTGCAGTTTATTTTATTTTATTTTTATTTAAGTTGCTACTAATCTTTTTTAAAAAAATCTTAAGAGGTTAACAGGGAAAATTATTAAAACTATCTGCAGCTGTATCTACAGTAGATACAGGAGACAACGGTAAAACCTTACGCTTGCATGAAAATATAAAAATACACATTTCAACCAGAAACAGAAGCCTTGAGCCCTCCCTGAGAAGCATGTATCAATTATCTCATAAAAATACAAATACATGACAATAATGTCCCTGGCAATCCCTAAAGGAAATAGCAGCATCATAAATCGCTCAGCTAAATGCAAAGCAGTACAACCCCAGGGAAAGAAATGTGCATTACCTAAAAAATTACATTTATTATTTGACCCTATAATACCTCCTCTAAGATTCCAGCTACAAGATTCCTCAACATGCAGTGAACAACAAGTGCACAGAGATATGAACTTCAGCATGCTTATATTTTTAAAAGCCTACAAGGAATCCTAATATCTACATAAGAGACTAATTAGAATATATAGAATATATTAAATGGTAGATTCATGCAATGAATACTATGAGAATGCATAAGAGAGATAACTTACTACTATTTATTCCATTTTACTACATACCTTGAGGCACAGAGCAATACATGTAGTGTCAGAATACTGTATTAAAGAGAATATTATATGAGGAATAATGTATAAAAAGAAAAATATATTTTACTTTTTAATTTTTTTCAATAAAGGTATTATAAATTCAAATCAAAACAATTAAAATGATTTGCAACAAGTGGAAGAAAGTAGAAGGGTTTAGAAAATAGAACTAGTGAGGATTCTCTAATAATTCTGATGGTCTGCACAATCCATAAGGTACATTGAAGACAAGGTCGGAAAAACCCTCCACGATACTGAAGCAAAAGGTATCTTCAAAGATGACATGCAACTTGCTGAAAGTAGACCACAGATTGAACACGATGGCCACTCAATACCCCTGTTACAGACCACAACACCCAAAAGGAGAGAGAGAACGGGAATGCCCTGCCACAGAGGGGGGGGGAGGGGAGGGGGGAGGTGATGGGATTGGGGGGTAGGGAGATGGAGGGGAGGGGAGATGGGGTTGGGGGGTGGGAGAAATACTGGGTTTACTGGTGGTAGAGAATGGACACTGGTGGAGGGATGGATGCTCAAACATTGTATGAGGGAAATACTAGTACGAAAATATGTAAATCTGTTACTGTACCCTCATGGTGATTCACTAATTGAAAAATAAAAAAAAACACTAAAAAACTATATTAATAAAGTTTGGGGTTATATAAAAAAATAACATGCAACTAAGCAATCAAGTAGACGGAGATAAACAAATAGGACTATATTAAACTAAGAAGCTTCTGCACCACAAAAGAACAGTGACCAGAAAAAAAAATGCAATCTATAGGATGGGAAAGGATATTCACCCAATACCCCTCTGATAAGGGGCTTTTATCAAGGGTATATAAGCCACTAGTTGAACTTTACAAGAAGAAAACATCCAGCCGCATCAGAAAATGGGGCAAAGAAATGAACAGAAACTTTCTCAAGGAAGAAATACAAATGGCCAAAAGGCACATGAAAAAATGCCTCTTCATCACTAATCATCAGGGAGATGCAGATCAAAACAACTATGAGATACCACCTCACACCACAGAGACTGGCACACATCCAAAATAATGGAAGCAACCACTGTTGGTGTGGATGCAGGGAGAAAGGGACCCTCCTACACTGCTGGTGGGAATGCTGACTGGTCCAACCCTTCTGGAAAACAATATGGTCGCTCCTCAAAAAATTAGAAATTGAGCTCCCATTTGACCCAGCAACACCACTCCTGGGAATATATCCCAGGGAGGCAAAAAGGTATAGTAGAAATGACATCTGCATTTCTATGTTCATTGCAGCACTGTTTACAATAGCCACAATCTGGAAAAAACCGGAGTGCCCCAAAACAGATGACTGGTTAAAGAAACTTTGGTACATCTACACAATGGAATACTATGCAGCTGTCAGAAAAGATGAAGTCATGAACTTTGCATATAAATGGATCAACATGGAAAGTATCATGCTAAGTGAAATGAACCAGAAAGAGAGAGACAGACATAGATGAGTTGCACTCATCTGAGGAATATAAAACAACAGAATGGGAGACTAACACCCAAGAATAGCAGAAATAAGTAACAGATCTGCTCCATGGCTTGGAAGCAGGCCTCACACGCTGGGGGGGGGGGGGGAAAGCAGGTCAGATAGTGAAGGGAACACCAAGTAAAATGTGGTGGGAGGACCCGCTCGGGATGGGAGAGGTGTGCTCAAAGCAGAGTATAGACCGAACACGATGGCCACCCAATACCTCCACTGCAAACCCCAACACCCAAAAGGAGAGAGAGAACAAAAGGGAACGCCCTGCCACAGAGGCTGGGTGGGGGAAGAATATGTTGGGGGGGGAGGGATGATGGGGTCATCAGTGGAGAACAGGCACTGGTGGAGGAATGGGTACTCAAGCTGTGTACGACTGAAACACAGCACAAGAATATGTAAATCTGTATCTGTACCCTCAAGGTAATTCATTAATAATAAGAAAAAAATTCTGATGGTCTGGGGTTGGAAACATAGTACAGCAAGAAGGGTACTTGTCTTGCATGCAGTTGACCCAAGTTTGACACCCAGCATCTCATATGGTCCCCCAAGCCCCACAGAAGTGATCCCTGAACACAGAGTCAGGAGAAAGCACTGACTTACTCCTAAGTGTGGCCAAAATTACAAAACAAAAGAAAAATTCTAAATAATCTTAATTTTGGGGCTGGAGCAATAGCACAGTGGGTAGGGCGTTTGCCTTGCACACGGCCGACCCGGGTTCAATCCCCGGCATCCCATATGGTCCCCCGAGCACCGCCAGGAGTAATTCCTGAGTGCAAAGCCAGGAGTAACCCCTGAGCATCGCTGGGTGTGACCCAAAAAAACAAACAAAAAAAATCTTAATTGTGTATAGTGCAAAAGTTTGCACAATGACATATTTAATAAAATTTTAAGAGTAAAACTATAAACAAAAATGAAAAATTCAAGCCAATTCTATATTTGGTGGATATATAAATACAAAGAAGTATTTCAAATTTTCTGAATAGCTTACTTGTCTATATATTCATAATTGTTTATACTCTCTAAATCAAAGACAATAAATTAATTTTACATTAGCAATTTTACCACTAGGGCTGGAGCATTAGCACAGCAGGTAAGGCATTTGCCTTGCACGCGGCCGACCTGGGTTCAATTCTACTGAGAGTATATCACCCACATAGCAGAGCCTGGAAGTTACCAGTGGCGTATTTGATATGCCAAAAACAGTAACAGCAAGTATCACAATGGAGATGTTACTGGTGCCCGCTCGAGCAAATCGACGAGCAACGGAATGACAGTGACAGTGAACTTTAGCACTGTCAATATCTTGACAATAATTTTGAAAATAACAATACATCATTTTAATAAATAAGCATAATAAGGTTATAAGAATTCAAGGTTTTGCTTGAGGAAATTAAAAAAAACTGAAGAGAAAAATTAAGTTATGACTAAAAATATTGCAATGTGAAATGTCAGTAACTACCATAATCATGACAATTTTAAAATGTACTTTTTCTTACTCATCCAGGGAATAGCCAAAGAGACTTTTTGTGTTCAAATCATGAATTAAGAAAGAGGAACTCCACGTCTGGATAAATGGAAGAAAACACTCTGGACAGCAAGAACTTAGGAGGTTTAAGTGGAAGGTACCTGTTCTCATCAGAAGGAAAGCAGGCACAGAGCTGGCAAGAGCAAGTCAACAAGATGAAGAAGCCAGCTCAAAGAACCTTGGGCCGCTGTCACTGGCAACAATGTGATCATTAAAAAAAAAAAAAAAACACCACCGGGGCCTGGAGAAATAATGACTTCGTAAGATATATGACTTGTAGGCAACTGAGCTGGGTTCAATTTCCGACACAGCACATGGACCCCTGGGCCGTGCCAGAAGTGATCCCTGAGCTCAGAGTCAGAAGAAAGCCCTGGGAACAGCAGGGTGTACCTCCCCCCAGCCCAACAAAGAGATAACGAAGATTGATTTTCTAATATACTGCATAAATACACAACTGTGTCTATCGAATGACATTAAAAAAATTAAACTGGAGGAGACTGAAAAGCAGAAAGACAAATGCTTGTCAGAAAGCATCCCTGCTTGCCAAACTGCAAGGAATTTCAACACCACACCTCTCTACAAAATTGATGATTCAAGATACAGAAATAAATGCTGATCCTGCCTTTTTTTTTTCAAGGAAAAGTAGTACATCTACTCGTACATGATAGAAAGCTATTCTCTATAGGAGAAAGGCCATTTATAAATGGACTCAAAAAGCATTCTGCCTGATTCAGTGAATTAATTGGTCATCCATAAATGCTAAAGCCATTAGATGAAAATGTGATGGTAAACACTGTACTTTCAAGGCGCCAACGGCTTATTATTCGCAGTATAAGTATTAAATAAAGAAATATGAGTTACTACCTTCACCAAGCGAGAGACTTAGATCATTAATAATGGAACTACCTGTTGTGAGGACAACCAGGAGGGAAGACAGGCTGATGTGCCTTTGGCGAGAATTCTTGACAAATGAAGGAATTTAAATGAAGGAGTTTAAAGAGCTTAGAATAAACAAAGCAAAACAAGTAGGCGCTGTTAAAAAAATACACAAAACAACAATTATGTCATCTGGGTGGTGGGTTTATGTGCATTCATTGTGCATTTTTCCCTTATGTTTTAGAAAACACTAATACAGGAGGATTCCTGTTTCTTTGATATTGTGAAAGAGCTTAAGGATCAGAGGCAGTAATTCTTCTCTGAAGGTTTGGTACAACCAGTAAAGCCATCCGGACCAGTTAAGGAATGGTATAGCTAAAAATATCCAAACAACAATGAAATCAAAGGACGCAAACCTTAATAATCAAATGTAAAGGTGGCTGTCAAGATGGCAGACTGGGCCTGGGGTGGAGGGGTAAGAGAGGAAATATAGGCGTCACTGGTAGAGGGAAGTTGACAATGGTGGAGGGATTGATAATGGAATATTATGTATCAAAAATCCAATAATTAATAACTTTGTGTACAAAGACAGCCAACAGAATGGGAAAGGATATTTACCCAATACCCAACTGATATCCCGTTGCTTATCGATTTGTTCAAGTGGGCACCAGCAACGGGATAACAGTGACAGTGACAGTGACCCATCTGAAAAGGGGTTGATATCAAGGATATACAAGGCACTGGTTGAACTCCACAAGAAGAAAACTACCGACCCGATCAAAAAATGGGGTGATGAAATGAACAGAAACTTCCCCAAAGAAGAAATCTGAATGGCTGAGAGGCACATGAGAAAATGCTCAGCATCACTAATCATCAGGGAGATGCAGATCAAAACAACCATGAGATACCATCTCACACCACAGAGACTGGCCCACATCCAAAAGAACAAAAGCAACTGGTGTTGGCATAGATGTGGGGAGAAAGGGACTCTTCTTCACTGCTAGTGGGAATGCCGACTGGTTCAGCCCTTTTGGAAAACAATATGTAGCTCCTCAAAAAATTAGAAATTGAGCTCCCATTTGACCCAGCAATACCACTCCTGGGAATATATCCCGGAGAGGCAAAAAGGTATAGTAGAAATGACATCTGCATTTCTATGTTCATTGCAGCACTGTTTACAATAGCCACAATCTGGGAAAAAAACAGAGTGCCCTAAAACAGATGACTGGTTAAAGAAACTTTGGTACATCTACACAATGGAATACTATGCAGCTGTTACAAAGCATGAAGTCATGAAAATTGCATATAAGTGGATCAACATGGAAAGTATCATGTTGAGTGAAATGAGTCAGAAAGAAAGAGATAGACATAGAAAGATTGCACTCATATATGGAATATAATGTAGCAGAGAGGTACGAGCTAGCAATGATACAACTTCTGGCAGAAATTCTCTGGACTCAGTTACTAAAATACTAAAATACAGAAATCCAAAACCTCTCGGCCACTATTGTGGCTACATGACCTCATATCTTTTCATTCTCAGCAATGGAAAATAAATTATCAAATGCTTCCTTTCCAGCAGGTCTGACTTTGGGAGGGGAAACTCCAAACAATAATAGTGAGTTTTTTGTTGAAATATTGAATGTAATCAAAGTAAAGAGAAGGTAAAGTGAAATTTATCAGCTACACAGGTGGGGTGGGAGGCTGGGGGGTGGGAGGCTGGGGGGGAGGTTTACTGTGGTTCTTGGTGGTAGAATATGTGCACTGGTGAAGGGATGGGTGTTTGAGCATTGTATAACTGAGACTTAAGCCTGAAAGCTTTGTGACTTTCCACATGGTGATTCAATAAAAATAATAATAATGAATAACTTTGTAATTTACAGTGTTTTAATAAAATAAAATTTTGAAAAAATAAAAGAAAACAAAACACTAACACAAAGAAGAATGTCATGAATATGAATGTGAATTCAGGAGCCAGAGAGATAGTACAGTGGGTAGGGCATTTTCCTTGTATACGGCAACATGGGTACTCCTTGGTGTCTCCTATGGTCCCTGGAGTACTGCCAGGAGTAATTCCTGAGTGCAGAGCCAGGAATAACCGCTGAGTATTGCCAGGTGTGGCCCCAAAAATAAACAAAACAAAAAGTGAATTCAGCACCACTGGACCTAATGAGAACAGTGCAGATATAAAAAGAATGTGCTGGTACAAAAATAAGTCAGGACGGGATTTCTGCCCTCCAGAGATTACTCTGAGCTCTGCTTCTTTTTTAGTGAAAGTTGCACTTCAGTTTGTCCCTCTTCTGTGCTGGCCAACCTTCTGTGCTGAGCCTGGAGAAAGGGCGAGACCAACTTTGGGGTAGGGAAGAGCCAAGCCCTGAGTCTGCCTCTTGTTGACTATATCTTAGTAATCTATCCCATTACCCTTCTATCAGGCAAGAGAAAATAAGAAACTGGGTTTCACCTGAACCCCCCTATTTCCACACAACCAGTACTTCCCAATCAGCTTCTCACCCAGCTAGTTCTCCCTGTTTCTCTCCACTCATTGACAATTCAAGGCATCAGTCTTTCACCCCAGTTACTCTGAATGCTTAAGCATCTTTCCTTGTTCCAACAGTGATGCAGCTACAGTGAAATAATATTCTACAAGATAACCTGTTTTTATTTGAAAGTTAAATTCCACAAGCAATAAAACAACCATCAGCTGTACTCCCCAGTTCAACTCTTAAACACACTGAGCAAAGCATGTGAAGTTTTTGCAGACGTTACAAAACCCGTCTCTAGTTCCTGCCCAGTGCTAACTACACAACTTTAGAATAAACTCACCGGCAGGTGCTACTGGTCATCTGCTCTTTGGTCTCTAAATACTCACACTCACTGCCCTCCTTTCTTCCTCCACATCCTGGAATATTCATTTCCATTCTCTTGTCTCAGCTTTCCGCACTGGGAACCTTCCTTGGCCTACTAGGTGCCCAGGAGCATCTCTGTTCTCTCATGAAAGTCCATGACACACCACAGGAATTTATCCTCAGATCTTAACAAATTCTAGCAGACACAAGAGTTCACTTGGATAGTAGTTAATTTTATGCTCCAACTTAACTGTTCCAAGGAGTATTCAGAGACCCAGTCAAACGTCGTTCTCAATATTTCTGCAAAGGTGTCTGGAGGTGAGATTGATACTTAAATTTAAATTGACCAGCTTTTGGCAAAGCAGATTTCTCACCTCTAAAGTGGGTGAATCTCAGGCCATCAGTTGAAGACCTTAATAGAGCAAAAAGCTTAATGCTCCATAGAATGTGAAAGAATTCCCTGAGACCCATGGCTTTCAATCTGGGCATCCGCTCTCTTAGTTCATAGGCTTTGGAACATGGACTGAAACGGACAGGATCAGATCTCTGGGGATTTCCCTGTGCATATGTCACTTCACCAGGCTCTGAGCCTCCATAATCACATGAGACAACTTTTATCTCTTCATTCAAGTGTCTATAGATAGTATAGATGATAGATGGGGGTATGGACTAGCCCAATATTCCTGTTCTTCTGAAGAATCCTGATTATTGCAACTACCATCAGTTCGACAGACAGAGAGTTAAAGACTTGAGTGAGTTTCTATGTATAGATCTATGTAAACATAGTTCCATGCATCCTCAGTTCATGTATTTGAAAGGCAGATCTTATTCATTTGGGGTCACACCTGGGTCACTAAAGGACAACAGCCATCAGGACTCACCATACTTCTATGTCTGTGACAGGCCTCACTTCAGGGTCACTGTTCACCTAAGATTGTTCAACACTGCAGCCCAGTCGAAAGTGAAGTCCATCGAATGGGGATGATACACAGAATTTAAGCAACCTCCTGCTGTTAGCGTTTTTCAGTGAATGTTTATATTTCCTTCTCTTTTTTTGGCAGATCAGTCCAGTAAACTCCAAATTTGGAATCCTGCTTAGACCCTCCTAACCCCTTTTTCACTGGACACCAGATCTTGTCACTTACATTATATTGTTAGGAGGCCCTTTCCAACCAAGCTCCTGAAGTTCTTGATTAGATTACTTGTCAACAGCTCTAATATACTTTCTACCTGCTCCCCATTCTGCCCACCATGCCCAGGTTAATCACTATCCAAACAAAGTCTAGAATCATTCATCCCCCCCACTACATATGTTATTGGTAAAATAAAACAAAAGCTTCTTGATTGTTCATCAATACCAGTCACTATGCCAACCTGCCATGTCTGGATCCACTGGGACTTCCATGGCAAAAGGTGAGCCCATCCAAATACTGACACACAGGCTCAGTCTGACATCCCAGAGGTCCAGTTTAAATTGCTTTTCCAAGCATCAAAGTTTCCATGGTTACGCCTCTAGCCTCTACTATTTTCAAGAGCTCTCCTTGTTCTTGGCCTCCAGCTTTCAATCCACCCGTGCCCGCAGCATGCTAAACTTAAAGCTGATCACCACATCCTGCTGCTTCTATCTAAATCCTCTCCTAACTCACCATCACATATATCCAAATGATTTATAAATGCAAACCTGAAAATCTTGCTCCCATAACAACACCATTCAGGGCTGTCCTTACTTCTCATACTCCAGAGTGCCTGGACGCAGGAGTCACCACTGCCTCCTGCCAACCAGTAGACTCTCCTAGGCCAGTCAGCAGAGTCCTCTGCTTCCTCACCCTCCTTCTGCTTTCTCCTCCATCCGACCCTCTCAGGATGTCTTTCTCTGTCTGAGCAGTGTGTCCTTCATCTACTTCATCATCCAACTCTGTCCTTCATCTACTTACACTACTGGGTTTCTGGTACCAATCTCACAGGGAACTTTTCCCTGCTGTCTCCTGAAAGTGAATTCAATCCTTAAGCCCTTGGAGATCTCCTTCCTGCCCACTTTGGCCCCTTCTTCAGTTTTAATTTGGACCTTTGTTTAGTGCTTGTTGAGCAGGCCTGTATTTTGTTTTACTTTCCGGTTCCCAGGTCTCACATGCTCTGTGCGAGAGGGATCACCTCAGATTCTCAGTATGGTCTCAAGCACTAGCCTGGCACATGTTCCATTTGCATAGAGGAAGAGGGAAACTATAGAGTGTGAACAGTGTGAATGTGACCATGCATTTACAATTTTTATTTCTGGGCTCCACTGAAATAAATTTCATGTAAAGTTCCTAGCATGTCCAGGCAGCCCATAAATGGTATCAACGTGCTGTGTTTCTTCTTCCTGTCACTACTATTAGGTTTCTACTATTTGTATTATTGCAATTGTTTGTTTATTGGTTTCCAAGGAATGTGAAAGAAATATTTATCTTTCTAGAAATAGACATATGCTCATACTTTAGAGGTAGCTTGATTTAGAAGAATCCAGAGATCTTTCCTAATATTTATTATTTACTGGAGGAAAAATGTTTCTGATATTCATGCTATGAAAGTGCAATTTTGTCAATATTCCATACTTATAGAATATAAAATATATCAGAAGAAATGTATGATGAATGACAGCTGTAGCTTAGACAAAAGTTGTGCTACACCAGTTAATGCCTACCAATAAAAACTACAAACATGTTTTTAGCCAATTTTCTTTTGTTTGACACTAAGCATATATTCCTTGAATCACTGAAGAAAAGGAAAAGTGAAAATAATAGTGCATGCTACCACATTTTAGGACTCCATACCACATTTTAAGTTTATAAAAAAAACCCTAGGATTATATTAACAAATGTAAATTTTGCTTAAACTCATAAATATAAATATAACAGCATTTTTATTTGTTTTTTCCAGTGGAATTACTAGAAAGGAAATAAAACAAAGATTAAATATCTGTGTCATAACTCAGTCAACAAAGATTATCTATGACACTGCCTTATACATATCTATTATATGTAGTCTAGTGACATAATTAGGTTTCAGATTGTTTTCTTAAACAAGATGAAGGAAAGTGCACATTGTGTTTATCTACTAAAAGGCATCTTGTGTTTACCATTTCAAGAAATAGTCTTATCTTTTTCTTTTTAATTTTGTTGAATCACTGTGATATAATTACAAGCTTTCATGTGTGGGTTACAATCTCACAATGATCAAACACCCATCCTTCCACCAGTGCACATTCCCCACCACCAACATCCCTGGTATGCCCCCCCTTTCTCAACCTCCCCCTGCCTCTATGTTAGACAATATTCCCCATACTCTATATTTTCAAGCATTATGGCTTGCAACACAGACATTGAGATGTCATCATGTTTGGTCCATTATCTACTTTCAGCAAGCATCTCCCATTCCAACTGGTTCCTCCAGCCATCATTTTCTTAGTGATCCCTTCTCTATTCCATTTGCCTTCTCCCCTCCACTCATGAAGCAGTCTTCCAGCTATGAAGCAATCCTCTTGGCCCTTGTATCTACTGTCCTTGGGTGACAGCCTCATGTGATGTTATTTTATACTCCACAAGTGAGTGCAGTCCCTCTATGTCTGTCCCTCTCTTTCTGACTCATTTCACTTAGCATGATACTCTCTGTGTCTATCCATTTACAAGCAAATTTCATGACTTCATCTCTCTTAACAGCTGCGTAGTATTCCATTGTGCAGATATACCAAAGTTTCTTTAACCAGTCATCTGTTCTAGGACACTTGAGTTGTTTCCATATTTTGGCTATTGTAAATAGTGCTGCGATGAACATATAGGTACAGATGTCATTTCTACTGTGCTTTTTTGCATCCTCGAGATATATTCTCAGAAGTGGTATTGTGGGGTCATATGGAAGATCAATTTCTAGTTTTTGAAGGACTGTCCATATTGTTTTCCAGAAAGGCTGGACCATTTGGCATTCCCAGTAACAGTGAAGGAGTGTCCTTTTTTCACCACATCCGCGCCAGCACTGGTTGCTTTTGTTCTTTTGAATTTGTGCCAGTCTCTGTGATGTGAGATGATACCTCATTGTTGTTTTGATTTGCATCTCCCTGATGACTAGCTATGTGGAGCATTTTTTCATGTGCCTTTTGTCCACTTATATTTCTTTTTTGAGGAAACTTCTGTTCATTTCTTCTCCCCATTTCTTGATGGGGTTGGAAATAGTCTTATCTTGACCAAAATTTAATCTACCAGCTGAGGAAGTTCTCATTTTGGGTTTCTTCTTCCACTGGAAGTTTGAAATCTGTTTCAGGTTTCTGAGTGCTGGAGTTCCAAAGACCTGTTTAAGTATCTTTCTGGCTGTGTCACATATCCTTATTAGCAACTATGTCAGAAAATCTTCCCCAAACCTCAGCTATGATGTAGTCTCACAATAACAAAACGAAAGAAAATCTATCCAAGTGCTAGAGCAACTTCATGGTCTCTGTATTTGTTAGAATGTCTTCAACTGAATGTTTCCATTTGTCTCCCAGCCCAGCTACTGGGTATAATGTCATTCTTAAGAAGCATCCATATGGCTGTAATGTTAATTATCCCATGTTTCCACTTTCAGTCTGGAGTAAAGAGGTCTGGGCACTCTGGACAAAATAGCTCCTTATCGTTTCTCTGGTTTAAAGCAATTGTGGTCAAGAAGAGCAAGTCAGTCCATTTCTGGTTACCTAATTCTGAGCATCACTGCTTTGAGTAAGCCCTGTTATGTCCCATCCTAGTCTAACAGGCTCAGGGGTGCTGACCATCTGGGACAGCTATTAATTACCTTCATATCCATCCTTCCTTCCTTACCCATGCTCCATGTGAAAATTAAGTGATTGTTTACTCCATTTCTTGTGATAGATGTTTTGCAGGCATTTAATTATCCTTTGCATCCCTTTGGACTTGCTCCCAATTCTCCCCTCATGACTAGGCACTAACATCCACAAATAAAATGCATACGTAAATGCCTGACTGACTTTTGCCAGAGGGACGGATTCATCTGCAAGTCGACACACCCCATTCATAAATGCATAGTGTCAGTTTATGCCGAGTCGTGCCTTCATTTTCCCTTTCTCCACTATAACCTCTATTCTTTATTTGAGGTTCAAATTCAAATTGGAGACCAATCTCTGTACTGAATACAATGGTTTAGTTATGCTATTCTAATCTTTTGTTATATACATGTGGGTTTTCTTCAAGTTTCAGTTCTTTGTCATTACTTTGGAAAACTGAGTTTCAAGGTCAAATTTCCACCCTGTACCAGGTGGTCATTCACACCACAGGCATTTAAATATGTCCATCTAATTTTTTTCATGCCAGGTAAGCATCATATTCTAACAGAGCCTCACCTTTCCCTACAAACAAAGGGCACCGAGAAAAAGACACATGCTTCACTCTGGCATCAATGATGACAGCAGCATACAGAAACAACACAATCTTTAATAGGACATCTTTTCCGCTCATCAGAGTATCTAATTGGCTCGGCAACTGAGAGGATAAGAGAGTGGAACTCCTTCTCTACCACAACTCTTAGACTACTGAATGTGAAGGAGGATGACATTTGTTTGTACCTGGCTGAGGGATTCAACGGTATCAGTGTTATTCAATGGCATCAGAGCTGGCACATCTTTCTGATGTCAGCGATGTGGCTATATGTGCTCGTAAGAAGCAGATGTGACTCACACAATGCACTACTACCCACACAATAGTCATGATTGTGAAGTCAAGAGTTTCTCTGTAAGAACAGATTTTCCAAGGTGCTTTTTTTCTCCCTAAGCATTGTGTCTTTTCCATCATAAGGATGGTAATTTTAAATACAATTATGTACCTGCAATTTCATGTTGTCATAAACGCAGTTCTTTTCTGCCATACTTACATTTAATAATTTGAAACAGTACTTTCTGTCAAATGCAATTTTATTATACCTAGGGGCTGTCAAAGAAGATTGAACTAAAATTTGTCAAGTAGGGAGTCTTAAAAGTCAACTTTAATAACAATTTAAAATACATGCAATTTATAACCTTGTATTTATTTTATGTAAAAGAAAAACTAGTAATTACAATCCAAATCTCTTCCAGTTGCCCTTTATCATCATATTCTTTCAACAATAAAACCATAACTGAAAAAATAACAACTTATCCCCTTTATTGTCAATTATGACATTGCAGGTTTCTGTGGAGCTGAAAAATATAATTAAATAAAAACTACTGGGTCATGTAGACATCCAACATTTAGTCTGTAATTCATGCATGTTACACTGCACACTGTGTTTTAGAATTTACAGTATTTGCAGTTTTAGAACAATAGAATGGTATGAAATTATTTTTATGTGGCAGCTGTCTGAACATCCTCATTTCCACATCTCGGTGAAAAGTGATAAAATGATAGTAACGATGCAATATTTGTGAATAAAAAAATCAAATACAAGAATAAACACGACTAGTCTTTCTAGGTAAAATAATACAAAGATTTAAGATTATTATAATATACTAACAAATTGTAGTTATAAAAATACTTAATTTAAAATAAACAAATAGAAATAAAAGCTTACTTCAGAAGCAGTATAATATATTAAGAGACATACAGAATTAAAAGAAATTATGTTCTGTTTTACTTGGGAAAAGTTCTAAACACAATAAATTATTATAAAGTCATTAAAATGCCAACGTTTGTAGGACAAAGTACTACGGTGTCACCAAAACACTAGAAGATATCAACACTTACTGACTTGATAATCTGTATTATCAAATACATATTTTATAGTTAAAATATTACTGTTTCATATTTGTAAGCTTAATTTATCCTGCTTTTAGGAACTCACTCAGGAAAAGGAACATTAAAAGAAAATGAACTCATTTATTTGGATACTACATCTCAGTCATTCAATTTTCAATGTGGCAAGTCAGGTCACCTAAATAGCTGGTACACATTATTACAGACAGACAAACACATGCAAAATTTTTGAGTGTAAATTTTAAGAAGCTTATCCCTCAATCACATTGTTAGTCTATTTATTTCCACTGGAAACTATTCAGATGTCTCCAGTTCTCTAACTGGTATGTATATTAAACTATGCAACTTACAATCTTGAAATAGTGCGTGTTTGTTTCTAATCATAATAACTGACTAGAAAAAATTGTCTTGACAATCACAACAGCTTCTAAGTACTGTCTGCTACATATGAACAATATTTTGTTTGTGGTCATGTGAGTATCATGAGCGTCACCACAGCAAGCTCTCATTTTCACATGCAACCAGCACTCCCCAAATCAGGAAGGCTACCAACTAAAAAGCAGTAGAAGGGCTTGAGATAGTACAGTGAGTGAGGTATTTTCCTGCACACATACAACTAGAGTTCAATTCTTGGCATTCCATATGGTCCTCAGAATTTGTCAGGAGTGAGTCCTGAGTGCAGAGGCAGGAGTAATCCCTGAGCACTGCCAGGTGTGGTCAAAAGGAAGCAATATAGCTAAGACTCACACACACACACCTCTAATCACCAAAGTACATGAACTTAAGCCCAAAGTAATTCAGAATAAAGAGATATTCCCATGAATAGCTAAAGAAATCCTTAGGAAAAAGAAGAGAGGTGGCATCATCCTTCTCTAACTTCAAACTGTACTACAAAGCAGTAGTAATTAAAACAGCATAGTATTGGAATAGAAACAGACCCGCAGACCAGCGGAATAGAGTTGAATATCCTTACAGAGATTCTCAATATCACTTCATCTTTGATAAAGAAGCAACAAATGTGAAGTGGAGCAAGGAAAGACTCTTCAATAAGTGTTGCTGGGATAACTGAACAGCTACATGCAAAAAGATGAACTCAGACCTCAGTCTAATGCCAGACACAAAAATCATATCAAAATGGATTAAAGAACTCCATAAGGTACATGGAGGAAAATGTAGGCAGAACCCTCCATGATATTGAAGCTAAAGGCATCTTTAATGATAAAACACCACTGATCAAGTAAGTGGAAACAAAGATAAACAAATGGGACTGCATTAGAATTAAGATAATAAATATAAGATAATTAGATAATATAAGATAGATAATAAAAGATATCTAAAATAATAAGATAATAATAAAACTTCTGCACCTCAAAAGAAACTGACCAAAATACAGAGAGAGTCCACAGAATGGGAAAATTATTTACCCAATGCCCACCAGATAAGGGGTTAATATTCAGGATATATAAGACATCAGTGAAACTGTACAAGAAAAAAAAACTCCACCCTATCAAAAAATGGGGAAAAGAAATGAAACTTCCTCAGAAAAGAAATACAAATGGCCAAAAGGCACATGAAAAAAATGCTCTGCATCACTAATCATCAGGGAAATGCAAATCAAAACAACAATGAGATATCATCTTACTTCACAGAGACTGGCATACACCAAAAAAGAACAAGAATAACCAGTGCTGGTACGGATGCGGATAAAAAGGGACACTCATTCATTGTTGGTGGGAATGCCAAATGGTCCAGCGATTTTGGAAAATAATATGGGCATTTCTCAAAAAACTAGAAATTGAGCTTCCATATGACCCAGCAATACCACTTCAGGGAACATATCCTGAGGTGCAAAAAAAGCACAGTATAAATGACATCTGCACCTGTATGTTCATTGCAGCACTGCTCACAATAGCCAGAATCTGGAAACAACCTGAGTGCCCAAGAACAGATTACTGGCTAAAAATACTTTGGTATATCTACACAGTGGAATACTATGCAGCTGATAAGGAAAGATGAACTCATGAAATTTTTTTATAAGTCGATGGACATGGAGAATATCATGCTAAGTGAAATAAGTCAGAAAGAGAGTCGCAGACATAGAATGACTGCACTCATTTGTGGAATATAAAATAACATAATATGAGACTAACATCCAAAGACAGTAGAGACAAGGGCCAGGAAGATTGCTCCATGGTTGGAAGCCTGCCTCATGAGCTCAGGGAGAAGGCAGCTGGAATAGAGAAGGGATCACTAAGTCAATGATGGTTGGAGGAAACATTTGGGGTGGAGGATGTGTGCTGAAAGTAGATAAAGAATCAAATATGATGACCTCTCAGGATCTTATATTACAAACCATAATGACCAAAAGTAGACAGAGAGTAAAAAGGAAAGTGTCTGCCATTTATTAGTAGTTAATGAAACATCAGAATTACAGTAGTCGTGTATTCACTAGAAGTACCAGGTGGTGAATGTAGTATAAAATGCAACTAAAGTTTAAGGTGAACATGCTGTAAAGAATCTTCTCCAATGGAATTGAAATATATATGCATGTGTGTGTGTGTGTATATATCAGTCACTGTGTCATTGTCATCTCATTGATCATCAATTTGCTCGAGTGGTGCAGTAATGTCTCCATTCATCCTAGCCCTGAGATTTTAGCCTCTCTTTACTCGTCCTTCCCAATGGTGCCACAGTAGAGGCTCCTTCAGGGTCAGGGGAATGAGACCCATCATTGTTACTGTTTTTGGTATATCAAATATGCCACGGGGAGCTTGCCAGGCTCTCCCGTGCAAGTGTGCCCGCATGCTTCCGGGAGCTTGGTCTTATAGTCTCTGGATCTTGGCCGTTGATGAGATTACATGGTGTTAGGGCAGTTTGTGGGTGTAGCTGCCAATCTACTGGAAAATGGGGGGTCTGGGTGGAGGAGGCCCAGTCCTGATCTGAGCAGGTTTGGAGATCCCAGCCCCGGGTCCAGCACACCTGGGTTCCTCTGTTGGTTCCTTCATGTGTGAGGCTCATCCAAACGTGTGGAGAGGGGCCTTGAGCATGGCTGTGGCTGGGTTCCAGAGGTCTTTGGCTGCCGGAGCTCTGCTCAGGGTGGGGAGGGAAACTCAACCTGCCCCCCTCCAAGGGGCCCCAGTGAACACAGCCAGGCACGGGGACAAGAGACTCTGCATCACTCTCTTCTGGGAGCTTGGTCGGTAGACAGTTCATCTCTCTCCTCCCCAACATAGTCTTATCTCTCCCCTACAGCACAATCGGAGTTATGGTTATGGTCGTCGTCCCGGTCATCAGAGTTCCTTCATCCTAGTCTCCTCCATGTATATTTATATACAAATATACATATATGTAAATTATACTAGATAAATGTTTTTAAATGCAAGGCTGGAAGAAGAGATGTATGTGGAGTTGCACTTACTAAACAAACCTAGACACACAAGGCTGATGTTCTTATTACAACCGTATAGAGTCTAAATTGGCGAGAAATAAATTACAACTGATATGTAACAGACTTGCATCTGAATTAATCTGGTATGAAAACATGCTTTTGAAATGAAAAACCACAAGAAGGAATATGACTTTGCTACATATAATTATTCATCAAAATAATCCTACCTACAAATAAACCAAATACATAATAGAAAAATGAGGAAGCATTTGAAAAGATATGACACAAACTATGTTAGTAATAAAAAAAATCAAACTGTACTCACAAGGAGATGCCATTTTGAATTGATGAGAACTGATAAGGTCTAATGATATTGCATGTGTAAGGCTGAACATGATCAACTTAAAATACAGCAATCTTGAATGTGTTGATATTGCAAAGATAAACAAGTTTTTATGACATCGCTTTGGAAACAGGTAGGTTTCGTCCTCTATTGTTAGATATATGCAGCCCAATAATTCAGAAGCAAATTCAGTGTTCCCCATAAGATTCAAACAACACTGAAAGGAACTGTAACCATTTTCTGATCTTCCAAGAATGGAATACATTACTACTGTCATTCTAGATGCAGTATAAAAAAAAGAATTATACAAATACAACACACAATTTAGGGCACTGGATTAACAAATGCTTTTTGAAGAGACAGAGTAAACATTTAAGTCTCTTGGACTTTTTGTGCCAACTGTATCTGCTCTGTGATGTTGTGTAAATGTTGCCACAGACAATATGTTGACAACTCCTATGACTGTTTCAGAAAGAATCATTTATGGCCCTTAAATTTGAATTTTATATGTTTTCTCATATGAATTTTTTCCATAAAATTTCAGTCATGGAGCCAGAGCAACAGTACAGCAGATAGCACGTTTGTCTTGCACACGGCTGACCTGGGTTCAATCCCTGACATCCCATATGGTCCCAGCAGTAATGCTAGTAATAATTCCTGAGTAGAGAGCCAGGAGTAGAACCCTGAGCATTGCCAGCTATGACTCCAAAAGCAAAAATTAATTAATTAAATTAAAAAATTTCAGTCATGTAAAACATATAACAAGACACTCAAAACTGTCACTGTCACTGTCATCCCGTTGCTCATCGATTTGTTTGAGCAGGCACCAGCAACGTCTCTCGTTGAGAGACTTATTGTTACTGTTTTGGGCATATCCAATATGCCATGGCTAGCTTGCCAGGCTCTGCCATTTGGGCTCCATACTCTCGGTAGCTTGCCGGGCTCTTCAAGAGGGGCGGAGGAATTGAACACGGGCCGGCCGAGTGAAAGGCGAACGCCCAACCGCTGTGCTATAGCTCCAGCCCCACTCAAAACTGCATGACAAGAAATTTTGATAAAGTAAGAGAGCAACAAGACATACGTAAAACCCACCAGCATCAAAATTCCTTTAATTATGCCAAGGCTACAGGGAACAAATTGCTAGTATGGATTTCAGATTTTCCACAGATTAAGTAGCATAAGTCACTCCTACACAGTATCTTATTCCCTCCTGAATTTATTTTAAGAAGCAAAATTCCTAATCATCAATTCATAATAATTATTAGCCCTGGTATTTTGTTACATTGTTTTAAATAAATGTACAATTCATTATACATTATACTGGCTAAAGTATTATAATTGGGTGATATGATAAACTTTCAAAAATTTACACACTCATTCTTCAATTTCAAGACATAACTCAAACAATGCTTGTATATATGCAAATAAATCCAAATGCAAGTGGAGCAAACACTATTCATTTGAGTACTGGTATGTATACTAAGTATTCAAACAAAAACATTTACTTGACTTTTGCTATTTCATGCAACTCCAACACCTTGCACAGAAGAGTTAGAAAGGCCATGAAAACCTGAGGAAATGTTTTCTATCTATCCATTAACTTTTGATAAGTAGATAGCCAATATCTTACAATATTTTTGTAAGATTCTAACAAAATTTTTGACTATAAACAATTTCAGAACATACTGACAGACATATCAATGCATTAAGAAAGATTATACACGAAATCTGAGAATCAAACTCATTTGGATTAATTAGGTATGACATAAGATTTCCATACTATATGGGCTGAAAATATGAAACACAAAATCATTTTTATCAAATATTTTGTTGAATATTTCTAATTGCTTGAAATAAGTAATTAGATCACTAAGAACACAACCTTCAATCTTTGAAGAAAAACAAGTCATAGAAAGTTCTGAAAGAGGCTGGAGCTATAGTACAGTGGGTAGGGTGTCTGCCTTGCACATGGTTGACCCAGGTTCGATTTCCAGCATCCCATATGGTCCCCATATGGTCGCCAGGAGTAACCCCTGTGCATCTCCATGTGTGACCCAAAGAGCAAAGAAAAAAAAAAAAGAAAGTTCTGAAAGTGTAGGAAGCCAAATATATGAGAACATTTTTGAAATAAAGCTTAAAGTATAAAATATTTATAAAAGTGTAAAATATCGAGGGATAAAAAAATTCATTGTGACCTCTGAAATGTCCAGATCTTTTACAAAAAAAAATGTTAAGGAAAAAAATTATGTAAGAAAAAACTTAGACCTCCCATAGCCACCACCATGTCAACTCACCCACGGACCCTGCTCTTCAGATTCACCACTAAATCTCCAAGAAGATGCTCAAGCAAACACACCCGGGTTCTGTGAAGATGTGGGAGGTGCTACAAAGAAAGCCAGCAGTGTGTGAACTAGATGTGGAGTGAAGCAGTTTCCTGCGCTAGGATTTAAGGTATACAGACACCTGATGAAATGAAGGGGCAGAGTGGGAAGCTGGAGGAGTAGCAGCGGAAAAGCAGATGTCACTCATATTCACCTGGCAAATCATGGCAGAACCCCCAAGAGGCTCACTGATAAAACTGTTTAAACCCAATGAGACCTGTGTAAACACAGACTACTCACAACCAAAGAATAAGTTTCAACAATTCTCAAAACAAAATCTTGTGTCTATCATCAAATAACCAGAAATATATATATATGTTTTGCTTTTTAAAAATTTTATTATTAAATTTCAAGCTTTTTATTAACTTTCATCTTCTTTCAAGTTTCTGTATCCACCATAAGTTTTGAAACTCTCTGGAAAAGAACAGCTCAATATGCACTTCAATCTGTAGATACTAACCTGATAAATTTTGTTTTAGAAGAGAAATTATCTTTTAATGTGATTTCAAAGATGAACTCTCTTTATCATTAAAAAAAAATCTTAGAGTTTAGTGCTTGTTTATAATATATTACTAGAGACTTTAAAACTGCAATAATCACAATAAATCAGTCTTTTGTTTTAACCAAAGAGACCAAGTAACAAACACAATAAAATTATATTGACAGATTGAAATTCCATGTAACTTGTCTGCACAGAGAATATCTGAATCATCAGCAGTGTAAAAGTATAAAGAAAGCTTATTACTATGTCAACCTTGTTTACTGATAAAATTAAATGAGCTATAGAGTAAGAACAGGGATTATTTTGAGTTAGCTATAAAATACTTTATTAAAAAAATAAATCAAATAACCTCAACTATTAAAAAGTTCCTATAAAACTATTTTTTTCTGTCAAATTACAACAGTAATTCCAAGCACTTAAAAATAAAAAAAGTTTATTTTTTCTAAAGGAATATTTATTGCATTGCTTAGGGTATTTTGCATGACTATAACTAGTCAGCAAAATTTTGCTCTTAATGATATTTGCTTTATAATAATTGACTTCCTAGGCAAAGTAATTCAGGTTATGACAGGGATAAAATGAAATGCTGATATGCCAATAACAGTAACAAGTCTCACAATGGAGGGGCTGGAGCAATAGCACAGCAAGTAGGTCTTTGTCTTGCACGCGGCCGATCCGGGTTCGATTCCCAGCATCCCATATGGTCCCCTGAGCACCGCCAGGAGTAATTCCTGAGTGCAGAGCCAAGAGTAACCCTTGTGATTCCCGGGTGTGACCCAAAAAAGAAAAAAAAAAGTCTCACAATGGAGACATTACCGGTGCCCGCTCGAGCAAATCAATGAACAATAGGATGACGGTGCTACAGTGCTACAGAGTTTGTAAGAGGAATTTGGAAGTTTTACAATATAGAAAATGTTTATAATAGCAAGAATATAATTTATAATTATTTTATATGAACTTACACAAAGAAAAAGGTTTCAGAAGATACTAAATGCATGTGTTGAATAAAGTTTTTAAAATGAAAATAATAACAAGCAGTTAGAGAGATGTTTTAAATTTCACTCCAACAGAGGGCAGCTATTAATAGACCTTCACAGCACCTCCCTCCAGAGCGTGCAGCTACTTGGGACATATTTGGAAATGCTCTGGCAGAAAGGTATGCTGCTCCCTCACTTGTACCTGTCAGATCACCTAAATTAAGTTACAAGAAAGGAAACCTATCCAGATAGGTTCAGAAATCCCAGGTATCTCTTTGCACTTCATTAAAATGGAAATAGAAATCATAATGTCATCTATAATAAAATCTTAGAGTCTATGGATCCAGCTACATCTTGAACACTGACAGGGTGTTACCTAAATGTAAGAAAGAAAAGTTTTGGCTATTCCAATGCTTTATAATAGCTTTATTCTGGTGCTCTCATCAACATCTACTGGAGATAAGAAAGTCTCTATGAGGCTAAAGAGATAAAACAGGGGTAGGGCACTTGCCTTGCATGAGGCCAACCTGGATTTGATCCTGGTACCATATATGGTCCCCAAAGGATGGTCAGGAGTGATCTCCGAGCATAGAGGCAGGAGTAAGTCCTGAACTAGTGAGGTATGGCTCAAAAACAAAATAAAAGGGTGGGGGGAGGAAATCTGTTAAGCTTGATCAGGAGGGTTACTAATTATTTAGAGGTTACTTACTCAAATACATACTAAGTATGTTTTGGGTAAGGCAGGGGGCCAGAATGCTTTCTTGCATTTTTTTCTGTAACATGAGCATACGCTACATTTCATTTTCTCACTTTGTAGTTAGATAACAATCACAACAAATGTTAGTTCCCAGAGAAAATTATTTACCTACAAGTTTTAGAGATGCCATAAACATAAACTAAGCTCATGAAGAGAGGCACAGCCAGAAGCAGTGGAGATTCTGTGGAACAAGGGAAAGAAGGCTCCACTAAGTGGGAACTTTAGAGTGGCACCTTAGAGCAGACCACTGGGAACAATGCCAGTTGCTTAAAAGTATCTTGATTGTTAAATGAAATTTCTGAATTGCTAAATATTTAATCTATTTTAACCCAGAATGAAACAACTATCAAAACTGACCTCTGCCACATCATGTCTTCAAATTGCAGTCAAGGGTATAGAGACGGCTCGGGTAGGGTCAGTCCCACCAATTGATTCTAGGCAGATGTTAAAAAACAGAATAAAATTTATTCTGTATATGAGGTTCCTAAATTTACTTCCTTTTATTTAACCTGGAATGTTTAAGACCTTGTCTGGTTGGTCTTAATTTTAAAAAAAAATAAAAATTTTAGAATAATTAATACCATAAATTCCCTTTGTGCCTCTCTTGCTGAAGAAAACATTAAAGCCATAAGCTAAATAATTCTCTTGTGATTGTGTTCATTTCACCCACATTATGGAATATCAAGGAAAGTTTAGCATAAAAGAACACTGGAAAAATTGTACGATATTGTCAGATTTTTTAAGAAAACTGAAACTGACAAAATGAACACCAAAAGGCCATGTGTTATTAAAATACATGCAAAAATGCTAAAAGGAATACAAAAAATACAGCTAGCATTTGACAATTGATAAATTATTACTTTGAGGGATTTATTCTACAAGTGCAAGTGAGTTTGACATCCAATACGAATTCATCTGATATTCAATATCAAGATAACAAAGAATAAAAACAGACCATCTCACAGGTACAGAAGTACTTTACAAACCCAGCTTTATATGATAAAACCAATAATTAAACTGCAGAGAGAGAGAGAGAGAATTTATTCAAACTGATTAATAGCATCTATAGAAAAAATATAATGTCATATTAAGGGAGAATGACTGAAAGTCTTCCTTGCTAGCCATGCCTCTTTCTAATCTGTACATGAATATATCAAATACATAATATAAAACAGAATAAAAGATTCCTTTTGCACAGTTACATTTGAAATTCCACTTGAAATTCCAGATGGGACACTTAGAACAAAAACAACAAAAGTCTATCAACAGGCTAAGGCTAAAAATGAAAAACCACGGCATTAATAAATAGCAGAAAAAGATTTTGGCAAAACCCAAGACTTTATGTTATAAATATTCTCAGTAACAGGGATGGGGGCAAGGGAGTTGGGCATATTAACTGTGTAGAGGTATCTATATATCTATATGTCAGGACCAGAAAAAAATAACTGAAAATATGAGATCCAATATACAACAAAAACTCTAAAATATGCCTTTCAAATAGGCAGGCTGGGGGATTAGGAGGGAAACTGAGGACGTGGTGGAGGTAGCAGACAGTGGTGATGGGGATGGGGTTGGAACATTATGTGCCTAAGACATAACTACAAATAACTTTGTAAATCACAATGATGTAATAAAACCTTTTAAAATTCTCAAAAGTGTAGGAAAAAGGGGGCCAGAGAGAGATATTCGGGGATAAGGCACTTGCCTCTCACAAGGTCAGTACCAATCAATCCCCAGAACCACAAATGGTTCCCCAAGCACCATCAAGAGTGACCTGAGCACAGAACTATAGTTAAGGCCTTCGCACTGACAGGTGCAACATGGAAAAAAAAAACTTTAAAGATTGATGGCATTCCTAAACTCAGACAAAATTATATGCAAAAGTCTTAGTTATCATTATACATTAGAGTGACATACTCAAAGTTTTCTCACCAAGTTAAACAACTATATCTCCTATTAACTCATACTTAAAAGGTTTACCTAATGCAATACATGGGCTGGATCTATAGCACAGCAGTAGGGTGTTCGCCTTGCACGTGGCCGACCCGTGTTCGATTACTCTGACCCTCTTGGCGAGCCCAGCAAGCTACCGAGAGTATCTCGCCCACACGGCAGGGCCTGGCAAGCTACCCGTGGCGTATTCGATATGCCAAAAACAGTAACAACAAGTCTCACAATGGAGACATTCCTGGTGCCCGCTTGAGCATATCGATGAGCAATGGGATGACAGTGATACAGTGATAACTAATGCAATAAGAGAATAAATATATAAGCGCATATACATGTATAAAGAATTAAAAGGAAGATAATGGTTTTATACCTAAAAGGGACATGATTATCTAGAAAAATATAAAAGTTAACCAGAAAAATTCTTGTGGAACTAGTAAGCCATTATGGCAAGGTGGGAGAATTCAAGGCTAACATATAAGAACAACAGTTGTCCTTGTACAATAAAAGAACAATTAGAATTTAAAATAAAACCAAAAATGCCAATACATAAAACATTAACATCTATCAAATTAAAATTTTGATAAAACTAGATAAATAAGAAATAATAGATGAATGGGTAATTGTAGTATATCCAGAAAATAAAATATTACTCAGTATTAAAAATAAATAAGCGATTAAGCCATTGTTTCCTAAAGCAGCAGATATGGTCCTCTAAGAGGGAGCATTAGAATGATCCTGGGAGCCAGTGGCAGCCATGGGAAAATCTGCTGTGAAAATTTCCCTTGTTTACTTAAGGAGATAGATTTTAAAGCAGTATTAAATAATTTGTTTGAAAAGAGGCTACATAAATTTGGACACCCCTGTCTTAAATTGTAAAATGCATGGAGTATCTTAAAGGCATACTATAAAATGCAAAAAAAAAGCCAATTAGAGGACTCCACATTGACTTACCACATCTAAATAACATTTTGAAAGAATATGTTTCAGTAAAAAGAAAAGAAAGAGTATGTTCAGTAAAAAGATTAGAAGTGACCAATGCTGGGGGGATGTGAGGAAAGATTAATTCCAGAATTTATACATCACTGAAAATACTCTTCATGATACTGTAATAAGAGCACATATAATCATGTCTTTGTCTAAACCCAAAGAATGTACAACACGAAGAGCAAACACTCGGCTCAACTATAATTATGCTGATATTCAATAATAGTGAAAATAATCTTCACAAAGAGCAACATCATTACCATTTCCCAATTGCAAAACTATAAGGTAATCTAGAACATAAAGAGCTGGCATAAGGACAGTATATATATATGTATATATATACATATATATACATATATATATAAATTTAAGAGGGCAGATATATAGATCAAGGTATTTAACTGAGAATCCAGAAATAAACCTTCAAACTCAATTTTATGAGGGAAAAAATAAACTATAAAAATGGTGCTGAAACAACTAGGTATCCACATTTAAGTGAATTTCAGTCCCTTCCTCACACCATATATAAATGTTAACTCAAAACAAAATACTTTACCAAGAAAACACTAAATTAAAAGCATAATACATTATTATTATCATACAAAAGTCCTGAAAAAATATAGAAATAAAACCTCAAGACCTGGATTGAGATAATAGCTTTTATTTTATGTGTTACCAAGAGAATATATGATTAAATAAACAGACTAACTGGACTTCATCAAAATAATACTCAGTGTGTTATAAGATTTCCAGAAGAAATTGAAAGGAAATATTTTCAAATCATATGTCTACACGGGTTTAGTATGAAGAATATTTTTAAAATGAAAAAAGCAAAAAACACAATTTTTCGAACAAGGAACTTCAACACAAAGTTATCCAAAGAAAAAAACCATACAAAATCACTGTATCACTATCATCCATTGCTCATCAATTTGCTAAAGCTGGTGCCAGTAACATCATCATCCCTATCGCATTCAGGGGAATGAAGCCCATTATTGTTACTGCTTTTTGGCATATCAAATATATCACGGGTAGCTTGCCAGGCACTGCCGTGCGAGATTCTGCATAGCTCTCTTTCAGGAGCTTTGCTTTATAGTCTCTGGATCTTGGCCATTGATGAGATTACATGTCCCCGGGGCAGTTTGTGGGTGTGACGGACAAGCTACTAGAAAACTGGGAATCTGGGTGGCCCAGTCCCGATCCGAGCAGGTTTGGAGAGCTCAGCCATGGGTCCCGCATACCTGGGTTCCTCTGCCAGTTCTCTCATGCATGAGGCTCGTCCAAGCATGCGGAGAGTGGCCTTGAACATGGCTGTGGCTGGGTTCTGGAGGTTTTCAGCTGGTGGGGCTCTGCTTGGGGCAGGAAGGGAAACTCAACCCACCCCCTCCGAGAGGGCCTCCAGTGAAGACAGCCTGGCACGGGGGCAGGAGATTCTGCATCACTCTCTTCTGGGAGCTTTGTTTATAGTGTCTGGATCTTGGCTGTTGATGAGATTACATGGTGTGGGAGGGGGGAAGTGGGGGCCAGTTTGTAAGTGTGGCTGCCAAGCTACTGGAAAATAGGGGATCTGGGTGGAAGAGACCCAGTCCCAATCCAAACAGGCTCGGAGATCTCAGACACAGATCCCGCATACCTGTTTTCCTCTGTTGGTTCCTTCATGTGTGAGGCTCATCCAAGCGTGTGGAGTGTGGCCTTGAGTATGGCTGTGGCTGGGTTCTGGAGTTTTCAACTGCGAGGGCTCTGCTTGGGGCAGAGAGGGAAACTCAACCCACCCTCCTCCGAGGTGCCCCCGTGAAGACAGCCTGGCGCAGGGGCAGGAGGTTCATATAAAACAGTCAAAGAAAATAATCACAATGAATATATGAAAGGTAGATCAGGAGAAACAGCTCAAGTGGTAAAGCACTGAAATATCTTTAACACTATCAATCATTAAGAGAAATGAAAATAAAAAACCATTTTGTAGAACTATCTCTTACTCATAAATAAAACTAAAATGAAAAATAAAAAAATTTTAGCAGGTATGTAAAAAAACTAGATCATTGTTATGTCTATGCATTACTGACTGGGTGAAATAGTGCAGCTTTTGTAATATTTCTTCAATATAAATATTCTCAGAGAGATGACTATTGATATTAATAATTTCAAAAGTAAGGGCCGGAGTGATAGCACAGCGAGTAGGGCGTTTGCCTTGCACGTGGGCCGACCTGGGTTTGATCCCCGGCATCCCATATGGTTCTTGGAACACCGCCAGGAGTAATTCCTGAATGCAGAGCCAGGAGTAACCCCTGAGTATTGCTGTGACCCAAAAAGCAAAATAATAATAATAATAATAATAATAATAATAATTTCAAAAATAATGAATGGCTCTGTAATGCTTTGAAAGTAGTTTGATACTTATAAAATGCTAAATACAGTTTCTATATGACCCATCATTTTCATTCTTAGGTATGTACTTAAACTGAAAATATAAGTCTACCCAAAACCTTGTATATGAATATTTATAGCAGAACTATTAATACTAGCCAAATGTGGAGCAATAAAAATGTCCTTCAACTGATGAATTGGCAAACAAAATACATTCTAATGGAATGCATTTTACAAGACAAAAATAAAATCTAAAACTTATTATTACAATGTAGGTGAATGAGGACAGCATTATGCAAAGAAAAATTCGTCACAAAGGTCAATGTGATATCACAAATATCACTAAAGTGATACCACATTTTGTCCAGAATAGGTAAATGCATGTACATAATAAACAAGTGGTTTCAAGGAAATTAAGAAGAATTATAATAGTCAATGTTTAATAAGTATGGGTGTGTGAAAAGTCCTTTATACTGTAATAATGAATGAAATACTTTTTAAATATACTAAAAATAATTGAACTATACCCACTGAGTAATTTGTATGACATAAAATTTTATATCAGTAAAATTGTAAGTAAGGGCTTTAGGAATAAAGACCTGGGCAAGAGTTGTCTGAGCTTCATCCTAAAGTAAACACGTTGATTGCTGCTTGTTAATATGAACTTCAGTATCTGACAATGTCTCTTCCAGCCTGAAACACATGTTGGCTGGAGAGAAGATTCCTAATCACAATGTTTTTCCTTATAAATTAGGAAGAGTTTCCAAAGTTTTTGTCACTGGGGCTTCAGGGTGGATTTGGAGGGAAGATAGCACTGTTGTCCCGTTGTTCATAGATTTGCGTGAGCAGGCACCAGTAACATCTCCATTGTGAGACTTGTTGCTACTGTTCTGGGCATATGAATACACCATGGGTAGCCATGGTGTATCTGCCATGCGGGCGAGATACTCTCGGTAGCTTGCTGGGCACTCTGAGAGGGACAGAGGAATCGAACCCGGGTCGGCCATGTGCAAGGCAAATTCCCTACCCACTGTGCTATCGCTCCAGTCCCTTGAGGAAAGATATATTTTATTAATCTGATAATAATTTATTCTCTTTATTACTTTATTATTGATTTTTCCTTGCAGGAATTACAAAGTTATTCTATTTATTTTTAAATGGATAATACTAGACCAGAGGGATGGGACAGGAGGTAAAATGCCTGACTTGCATGCAGTCAACCCCAGTTCAATCCCCAGTACCTCCTATGGTCCCTCCAAAACTATCAGAAGTCACTCCTGAACACGGAGCCAGGAACAGCCCTTTAACAGTACAGGTTGTGACCCAATCCTCACCACCATTTCAATGCCTAAGATATTTGATCTCTGAGTATGCCATTAATATATATTAAGATATGTATGGAGATAATTCTATAGGGGCTGAGAGATCATACAGCAGGTTGAACGATTCCATTGCACTGGCCAACCTGGGTTCAATCCCCAGTATCACAGATGATCCCCAAATACCCACCAGGAGTGATCCCTGAGCACAGAGCCAGGAGTAAACCCTGAGCACTGGCAAGTGTCACCTAAAAACAAACAACAAAAAATATTTTTGTAATAAAGACTTAGTTTCTGATTTACTTCTCTAACATCTTCATTTGTTCTGCCTTCTATATCAATGTCATTCTAGTCTCATTTTTTCAAATTTTCCTCTTTAATCTTTGAGATCATGGTTTTTTTTCAATGACAATTACACAATTTCTACATATCTGCTTTTCTGCTTCTAATTTTGCTGATGTATTTAGGCTATAACATACATATGTGTGCTTATACATGCAAACAGTCATTTTGAGAGTTCAGGAGTACAGCTTAGTGGTAGAAAACCTGCCTTGCAGGCATAAGGCCACAAGTTTTGTTACCAGCACTGTCCCACATGCAAAACGGCATCCTGGCAGCACTGCCCTTTGTAATACAATCTCTGCTCGAGAGCAACCAGTGACCCCAAGCACTAAGTAGTGCAATCAAAAAGTCAATATTCCCTGGTGAGCACAAAGAAACAACTGTTTAAATACCACCAGTAATTGTATGACCCCTGGTCATCACAGCAATGACAACAGAACCATAACAAACACAAAGGAAGAGAAGGGGCAAAATAATAAAGTACTTGCTCTTTTGATCAAGACATGGTGTTGGCAATCTCTAGAGAAATGCTTTTCTCTATGGGAAAGTCTATTGGTTTTTTCTTTCATCTGCATGGCATGGTCTTGCATGGAGTGGTCTTCCACTCTATAGTTAAGTCAAAATTACAGTTATTTTTTCTTTTTGCTAACTTAAAAACAGTTCACTTATACCTAAGGGTCATTAGTCTCCTCCCTGATAGTACAAAATTTGTGTAAAGTCAATATTTCCATGCAAAATCAATTCCCCACTCAAATTTAAGCTTCAAGTAAAAGTCATATAAATGCACAATTTCCTAGGAAAGTTCTTACTATCATTATTGACAGTTATAATGAACTGATGGAGAGTCAATCTTCTAATCACTTCCTAATAACATGACACTAAACATAGAAAACTTATCCCAGGAAAGACTAAAAGTAGTTCATGTTTTATGAGTTCACATGTCTTATCAGTTCACATTTTCCAGAAGTAATAGTCATTATACAAGCAGCACAAGGGACATCATCTACTGCATTGTGACTTATATATAGTAGGAACATTTTCCAAGCTACAGGACTTGTTCTAAGGTTTGGTTCACATTACAGGGAAATAACAGTCTCACATCCCAACATATGATTAAGTCAAAACCATAAGAGGATTATAAAAAAAACCAAAAAACAAAATAAACCAGAAGGCTCCAGTGAGTACTGAATATAAATATCCTAATACCGGAGGTTCTTTGGGAGAACAAAAATAATTACAGTGTGCCTTGTCAATTTGGAATTAAAGTCATAGTTTTGTTTTCCCAAATGTTACAGAACTTAGGACTTACCTCCTCCACCTCCACTTTCCCCAGAGCTTCCATTAGCATACTGACTATATTTCACAGTTATGCATGACTTAAGAAATTGAATCGCTTCTTGAAGGTACTGGCATTCATCCTTGAAATTCATTAGATATTAATACTTAAAACAGACTTTCAGGAAGACTTAGTATAATCCCTAAAGTTATGAAACAATAAAGTTGCCATCTGGTTTTCTCTGTCTTCAGTTTTAAATTATCTGATTACTACCACAAACATGCAAATTAAAAGCAAGATTTTTCTATAGGAGACATGTATCACCAGCACATCCACAGATTTTTTTTACTGGCCTTTGGGTGGTATTTAACGAGTAAATATAAGACGGAGGGGGAGGGAGTGGGGGAACACAGTATATTGTGACAAAACAAACCCATCCAAAACTGAGTAACAAAATAATCCATATATTCCTTCTACCTGTAAAATTTAAATAACTTTTAATGACTTTGTAAACTAGCGTACCTAAAAGGGAAGAAAAGGAGAAAAGGAAGCAGACTGGGGGTCAGGGAGTGAGGGAGAGTGTCGGAGAAACCAGGGACATTGGTGGAGGGAAGTGCACCCGGATGAAGGGACTGGCTGGAACACTGTGTGCCTGAAACTCTATTATGAATAACTTTGTAACTTTGCAATTCACAGTTATTCAATAAAAATAAAATTTCAAAAAACCAAATGTCCCCATCAGTAAGGTACACACTGGAAGATGAACGCAATCTCCAGATGTCTTTCAAAGATATGCAAAATTCACCATTTTATAAGAAATGCACCAACTTCTTCCTCAGATTTAGGATGACATTTCCAAAATAAAAACTGTATAAAACAAGTTACTGCACACCAATTTAGTTAGATTTATTTTAGTCATGTGCAGATCAAAATCAATAATGCATAGCCCTGACAAAAGAAAAAGATGCTCACAATTTATAATTAAGCATGCTAAAATTCCTCCTCCTACTGGAGTGTAGAAAACTACAAGAAAAAGTCCCTCAAACCCGAAGACAAAAACTGCCACTTCAAAAGCAGCCAGATGGACCCAAGTGTGGGTGATATACGCCTCTCTGCAGGCAGGTGGAACCACTAATATACTTGTATTTGGCAAATAAGAGAAGGAAGAGGTGGCAGCGGGAAGAGGCAGTTTAAAAAACTAACCCAAGGGGCCAGAGGTTAAGGCTCTAGACTTGTATGCAGCTGACTCCACATGTGGCTGACCCCAGTTTGATCCTAAACAGTATAGACGGTCCCCTAAACACCACCAAGAGTGATCCTTGCCCACACATCCCGGAGTAAAGCCTGAGCACAGCTGGAGGCAGCCCCAAACAAACAAACAAAAAAAAAAACAGACAACAAAAACCCTGAAATGTCTGCAAAGGGAGAAAGCTGAATGTGGGGTGCAGGGAGGTTAAGATGGCATGAACCTCACAGGGGATCCCCCCAGCTCCCTCAGACTTTTCTGAGTGTCTAAGAGAGTCGGGGCGGGGGGAG
Organism: Sorex araneus; assembly: GCF_027595985.1. Lineage (NCBI taxonomy): Eukaryota > Metazoa > Chordata > Mammalia > Eulipotyphla > Soricidae > Sorex > Sorex araneus. Next base: position 336,879,630 of record NC_073313.1, on the reverse strand, counting down.
GAGAGAGTAATGTAGAAGGAACCCACACTTGAGCCATAGCTAATACCCAAGGATTCTCTTTGCTGCTCTGTCCAACCAAAGCAGAAATAAGTGATGCCAGAGAGGGGACAGGAAACCCTCCAACCACCCCACTCCAGTGAAGTCACTGGTTCTGAAAACGCGTCAATATAAGTTGGGGTCTGGCTGGCAGAGAAGAGGATTTAACTACACTCAAAGACTGAGGCTGGCGATAACGTGGAAATCCTCCCAGAAACCAGGCATCAGGGGCCCCGGAATGATAAAGGCTCCTTGGCAGCAGAAGCAGAACGTGGGCAAAGTTCAGCAGCATCCCAGTCCGCAGGTGCACTGCGGGCTCTGCAGATCTCTGGGGAACCGAAGGAAGGGCTGCAGGAATGAACCCAGAGTCAGATAAATACTCTGCCTTACTCAGACCTGACAGAAAAAGTGAAATGCCAATTTGGGGTTATAAATAGAATCTGTCTCCATTTCCTTTTATTCTTGGACCCAATGGCTAACAATCAATGTAAAAGACTGACTCCCCCGAATGAAAAGAAGAAATCCACTGTCATTGAGTAACACTGTCACTGAAATATGCACCATAGAGGGACTAGACACCAAAACTAGTACATCCAGATTTTAAAGTACCTATGATTAATATTTTAAGAAAAATCTAAGGTTGAACAATATGCATAACAGAAGGAGAGTTTCAGTCCAAAATATTTATACTATAAAATAAACTTCGATGCCAATACTGGGAAAAATCTATAGTAATATACAGTTTTTTAATTCTTCTGTAGAGCTGTTAAAATATTTTAGAGTATAAAACCTATAAGAGAGAAAAAACAAGGTGAAAAAACAAGTATGTAAAGAAATATGAATAAAAAATATATCTAGACCAAAAATCTGACTGGTTAACGCAAAGATTTCAGACTGAAAAAATATGATACCAAATGATTACAGTGAAACATGAAGCATGAGAAGAAAATATAAGTAAACACAGAACATGTTTTTCTTATGCATTATCTCCTTAACAACTGTCTACTGCAAAGGTAATTAAATCCTGCTTTTTGATAGGACCTGTCATTCTCTATTTTTTATTGGGGAGGAGGGTGTTTAAAATCATTACAATTGAATGCTGTGGCGTCAGAGTGAAAACAGTACAGCAAGAAAGGTACTTGCCTTGCAAGGAGTCAACCCCAGTTTGGTCTCAGACACTGCATAACTTAGGAACACCACCAGAGTGACCCCTGAGTACAGAGCCAGAAGTATACCCTTAGCACAGCTGGGTGGGGCCCAAAATTATTTTTAGAAAATGAATGGAGCTATACACTATACACATGGTTTCATGTATTTCTACCATTTGAAATATTTTTCTGGTTTCATCTGTTGCTTTCCTTCTGTCCTGCTTTCTGCAAACTGAAGTTTCATTACTGAGTTTGAATTCCGTCGTTGGCTTTTATTTGTATACCTCTTTCTTTAATTGCCTCTGTGGTTGACAGATTTTACACTGTGCATCTCTGATTCTCAACGTTGCTCAGGTAATGTAATAATTCAAATATAACTAAAACTGTGTTTTTTTCCCACTTTTTAAAAATTTCTTTTTCTCGGGGCTGGAGTAATAGCACAGTGGGTAGGGCATTTGCCTTGCACGCAGCCGACCCAGGTTCGATTCCCAACATCCCATATGGTCCCGCGAGCACCACCAGGAGTAATTCCTGAGTGCATGAACCAGGAATAAACCCTATACATTGACAGGTGTGACCCAAAAAATAAGCAAAAATGTTTTCTTTTCTTTTTTTCTCCTTTTGTTTTTGTCTAGGGGCCATACCTGGATGTGCTCAGAGCTTGGCCCCTAGACAGCAGAGGTGGAGTATAGTGTACTGAGGATTGAACCCAGATGGCTAAGTGCTAAGAAAGTGCCTTACTCCTTGTACTATCTCTCACCAGCCCCTCCATCTTCATGATTCTTTTAAACCTTTCACACCTCTAATAAGCCCTATAATACACCATTCAAGTCAAAGAAAGCAAAATACATAACACATAAATATCCACCAAACTGCATAGATACATTCAAATCAGACTTTTTTTTGAGTGTACATCAATACTAACCCCCACCCAAAAAATACTGTTTATTTCAAGAGAGGGGTTTTATAAATTTTTAATGAAATAAGAATATACAAAACACATGTAATTTTATGAAATGCAAATAAAATATCCTTAGGAAGTGGATAGTACTGAATTTTTTAAGCATGTGCTTGTATATGGGAGAGAAGGGACCCCCAAAACAGTGGCCTGATTTTTTCTCCCTAAGACACTATAAAAAGAAATGGAAAATAAAATACAAAGCAAGTGAACTGTACGATGACATAAAACAAGATGCAGTGCTTTTAATAAATATAGGTGGTAAAGCAAAAGACAGTTCTTTGAAGATTCCAAGAGATTGAAAAACCTTCAGATAACTGATCAAGAGAGAGAAAAAAAAGCACAAGGCACAAATTACTAATATCAGTTGTAAAAGATAATACAGAACTGGAGCTCCACAAGGCTTCATTAAGACAAAGTACTGTGATCAACTATAGGCTGCTTCGTGTAAATCTACCAACTTCTTTATTCACTCATCTACTGGATATTTGGGTTGTTTCATAAGGCTTAAATTTGCACTCAAATGAACAAGTTTATTTTTTCTCTTTTTTTTTAATGGCCTATCTCTCCTCTCCAAAAGGAAAGAAACAAAAATAAAAACACATCAACCTGATGAACTACATTTTCAACAAAATCCAATTAAGATTCCAGCAGGCTCTATTTGGGGGAAAAAAAGGGAAAAATGTGATCATTCATTCTGAATTTATATGGGAACTAAAAAGATCTAAAATTCTCAACAGAATATTAGAAATAAGGTTGAAAATTCTTTTATTAATATTAATTGGTTTTTAGGCTTATTGTCAAGCAGCAGTAATCAATAAAATGTGGCCTGGAATAAGAAGATCACATATTCATAACAGACCTAAAAATCACCAAGAAATTTAATGTGGAAAGAATAGACTATACCAAAAAAACCTGTTGTTAACTTGCTTACAAAAAAAAAATTAACAATGAAAAAGAGGACAAACACTTGAACAATAATATCGCAAAAAAAAGTCACCTAAAAATCATGAATAAGACAGATGTGTAAAGCCATTAGGGAATTAAAAATTAAGACCATAGATACACATAGACAAAATCTTTTAAAAGACATCAAAATTTAAAAGACGGGAAAATACCAAGTACTGGAAAAAGACTTATAGCAAGAGGGCATGCTATCCATTTCTAGAAAGAATCAACACTCAGATTATACCGTGCTTTTTTATTTTCTCAAAAGAAATGAAAATCCATGTCAGACAAGCTCTATTCATGAACAATTACTGCTGCTCTGTCAACATTTCCCATAAAATGGGAGCAAGTAAAGTGCCCATCTTCTCCTGAAAAGATAGAAAAATCCATACATGCCTATCCAGTGGAAAGCACAAAAGTTAAAAGTAAATTAAATCAAACACCTAATTGAACTTCCAAAGCTTTGTGCTGCCTGAAAGAAGGCTGATATCTCCTTCTAAAAAAATCAAAACAAAAAAATAAGGTCATGTGTTACTAAAATTCTAATTATATGAATTCTGGAAAAGGCAAACTATAAAAAGGCTCTCATAAACTAGAAATGGGAGAAAGGATTAACCACGACTGAACGAGGGGGATTAGATAGTATTCCATGACTTTATCATGAAAGTGCCCCATGATTATATTCATCAAACATCATCACTGTCATCACTGTCATCCTGTTGTTCACTGATTTACTCGAGCAGGCGCCAGTAACGCCTCCATTCTGTCACCCCTGAGATTTTAGCAGCCTCTCCTTACTCGTTTTTTTTTTATCAAACGTCAAACATATACACTACAAAATTATATTTGGGGGGTGAACAGCTTCCTACTGCTCAGAGGCTCAGGGGTGATTCTTGGAGGTGCCAGCCTGATGGTCAGATGTGCAGGCCCAGCAGTGCTCAGGGTCACCAGGATTATGCCCAGACATGCTGAGAGAGTCAGGCAGTACTCAGGCTCCAGCTTGGGGCATTAGGCATGTATCCCTATCCTTTGAGCTAACTCCTGGTCTCCCCAGCCCTCTTCAATTATTAACTGTAAAGGGCATAGTACAGGAATTACATCTCAATAGGTTTTCCCCAGAAAAGGTAAGAAAATATTTGAGGCCAGCAAGATAGTTCAGTGGTGGGTAAGGCATTTGTGTTGTACAGCAGATTCACGGTCCTACCCCTGGCACCGCATATGGTCCCCAAGTTCCACCAAGACTCATCCCTGAACATAGAGGTGGGAGTGAGCCCTCAGCATTGCCAGATGTGGCCCCAAACCAAAATATATTCACTATCACTACTGATTTTAGGTCTAAAGATTGAAATTTTATTATGTCCACTAAGCTCCGTGAGACAAAAGCTGAAGGTGACTAAGATCTGAACCTTTCTATTCAAATCTCAGTGGACCTGGGCAGCAGAGTGGGCTCTCGCCACCTTTCTTTTCTCTGAACAGCAGTGGGGGCTCCCTTGTCCTGAAGGGTGGCCAGCAAGGCACCAGCAAGGCCCCAGGAGCCAGGCCTCCTCCTGAAACAAGGGGGTGGGTCTAAACTGGAAGCATTTCTAGGTGGGACAACAAAGCAGGTGGTGATCTTTGAGTGAAACAATAGATTTACTGGAAGGATGGTTTCCTGTTCTCTTCTACTTCCTGGCACCCCGGTACCCTGCTAGGTATTGACCAATGCAAGGTTCTGACCTCTATTCTCCAGGTTACACACAAGGTTGGCGATATAACCAATCCACACTGGGATAAAGGAGCACCTCCTGATCCTGATCGATGATCCTAAATCCACCCCTGTGGAAGCCTCTACACCCCCGATTAGGCTGTGGGGGGGGGGGAATCCTTCCCTTTTTCAGTTTCTGGAGCTGCCTAGCTTCTAGCCTTATGGCTGTTTCACTACAACTCTTCCTCATATGTTCTCTGCCTTGACCTCATCTTCCTAACAAGGACACTGACTGTATCCTTTGTCCCCTGATAACACAGAATTGCCTCCCCGGATGAAGATGTGTAATGTGCTCACAGCCCCAAGCACATGTGCTACTAGGAGACATTTACTGGACCTCGGAGGAAGATGGGGCCATGCCCACTATGGCACCAATATCCAGTTCTTCTGCACGGGCCTTAAACATTCAGCATCCCACCTTACCTCTGCTTCCAGACATCCTCAACCACCATCCCTACCGTGCTTCAAAAATGCAAACACCCTTTTTATCTCTATGGGTCTCCATACCCCACCAAGTGAGCCTGGACTGAATTTGTCTGCACCACCTGCTCATATGTCAGACAGGCTTTACCACCAGGTAGCTGGCACCTCCTAGAGCAATAATCCTCAACCAGGGGCCAACCTGTAAGTTGAGGATAAGAGGGGACTACAGGAAGGAACCTAGGTCAGATAAAGGTTGAGAAACATTAGCCCTGAATACGCAGACAGTATTTTCTAAGATGTCTGCATTTTCTAAAGTACCTGGCACGACGTTTACTACGGAACTGGCTGTGTAAAGAATTGTGCCAGAAAAATTACTTGTTATAAATATACAAGGTAGAGACGTACATAAACAATGCTGTAATGAATTGCTCATCCGAAGAGCAGAGATAAAGTAGCAGTTCACTCTTAAAATCATTAACTAATGAAGTGCTATTTAATGCTAGGAAGACTCATGTCGAGGCCATAGTTACAGTTATGCACACTAAAAATGCTAAGCATTTCCTGGTCTTTCTAACATGGTTTATCTTTCAGGAATGCCAAGGACAGTTCCTTTAAACAAAACAATCTGCGCTTTAATTAGAACAGTGCTACATTTTGTCTTCTGCTCAAAGAACGAACCCTCTATTTAAGGAAGAAAAAAAAATGTCCTACTTGCTAATGAAGCAACTGCATCTTTCACAGAATTTCTGACCATCTTTATAGATGTGCAGGCTGTTAAAAAAGAATCACCATTAGGCATCGCCCCTGACAAATGGCTTCATTTGACCTCATGCAGCAGGAGGCTCTCCCCAAGCACATTTCCTCTAGTCTCCTCTTTCCTAACTAGTCGGGCAACCTCAACCAGATCATTTGCTAAATGTCCATTTCTATATAAGCACCTTTGAAGCACCATTTAATTATTCACGCTTGCGCCACTACTATTTCATTTAGAGCATCACCCTAAAGTGGCATCTTACAAGCATTCAAAATTAAAATAGAAAACTGCTTCAATGTGAGGTTTTTCTCTAATTCAAAAGGTAGTTACTTCCAAAATCCTGTTAGGGTCTTCAAGAAGAACGGTTCGGAGATCCCCAAAGGGGCCAAGTCTGTGCTGCGGGCAAAGGGAGCATACACATGCTCCCACCCATGTTTGAAACTCCTTCTCAGGGGCTGGAGAGACAGTAGTATGGGTAAGGCACATGCTTGTGTGTGTCCAAATCCAGGTTCCATCTCAGCCATTTCATACGGTCCCCTGAACCCTTCTAAGAGTGATCCCTGAATGCAGAATGAGGACTAAGCTCTAGACAATACCCCCAATCCAAAAATTATATTCACATAAATTTTTTAAGGTTCTTTTTCAAAATTTAAGGTAAGGGGCTTTGGGTATTTATGAAAAGTTATCAACATGCATGTCAGTGTCGATAATGATCTGGGGTAAAACACATCCTCCTGACAGAGTTATCTTACCGGTGGGAACCCTAAACTCCTATAAAAATCACCACAGAGAAAACAAAATTTATGCTGTTCTGAGAGGCCAATTTGCTAGAAGTCAGTTTCTCTCCTAAAAGTATTCTACAGGTAGTGTTTAAAGTTAAACAACAAAATGGTCGAGGCTGTAGCTGTTAATCCTTTGTCTATGTCTGCATGGGCCAGCACCATGAGAGGCCCAGAACAGGAAGATAACGGTTATTACCAGTACTCGCCCCCAGTTCTAGTAAGGAGTATGGCCTTCTTGTTCTTGGGGAAGAAAAGACCAACTGTGAGAAAAAGAAAGATACATCCATCAGCTACTACAGCCCATTCTATTTTGAAGAAAGAAAATACTTTAATTGCAGGAGTTGCTCTAGCATGAAATGCTTTCTTGCCAGTTTCTACATTTACCAAAAAAAAAAAAGAAGAAAAAGAAGCAACTAGTCTTTATGTTTAAATGGATGCAGGCACAGATGTCTTGGTAGATTTTCTTTTATGAAACCTGATATACATTAACTAAGAGAAAGGCAATTACTCCACAGGAGGTGGCATTTTTGCCCTCCTCAGAGGAAGCTGTGTAGTTGTGTGAGTGTGTGTGTTTGTGTGTGTTTGTTCTTAGCAGTCAGATTGTACTTAGGAGCAAATGTCATTATAATAAATTATATACATTTGCTTATCTAGCAAATACCTGATTGAATTTTGTATTTTTTTAAATGATGAAATTACTTTTTAAAAAAACATACTTTTGAACTTAAAAAAAAAACATACTTTTGAACTAAGGCTGGAGTGATAGCACAGCGGTTGGGCGTTTGCCTTTCACGTGGCTGACCCGAGTTCGATTCCTCCACCCCTCTTGGAGAGCCCTGCAAGCTACCAAGAGTATCCCGCCCATACACAGAGCCTGGCAAGCTACCCATTCATATTGGATATGCCAAAAACAGTAACAATAAGTCTCTCAATTGAGAGATCTTAGTGGTGTCCGCTCGAACAAATCGATGAGCAACGGGATGACAGTGACTTTTGAACTAAAGCTTCTTAAGTGGAAAAAAATGACATACAATGTACTTCTGCCCAACAAATTACATAATCCATACCATCTCTTTTCCAATGTCAGTGGGGGGAAAATGATTAAAGGTTTATGCCACTTCCTACTCTGCTTTAATAAACTATACTCCATACTTCAAGCCTCACGTTGGATTCCAGATGAAAGAACTAAACACTGTGTTTTATTTCAGGTTACGTATTAGCTTTGAATGTCCTGTTATCACCTCAACTGGAACAATACAACTTTCTGTTCTGATGTTTCCCTCAATCTATTCAGCACTGCCCTTCCTTCTGAGCAACAATGCAATGCTCTCCTCCAGCTATATGTTACTGCAGGCCACCCTGGATCACCCAATGACGCAATCCCCAAACCCTTCGGGGATTCAGTATATGGAGCACGTGCCTGGGAACATATGTGGAAAAGTCAAGAATGCAAAAGAGACTGTGGTTTGCCCAAAGGATGTGGAAAAGGTTTAAGGATGGAGAAGAATGGGATCCCTAAATCAGGGAGGAAGAAAATGCCCAGTACAGTAACAGCAGAGAGAAAAGAATAGAGATCTAGAGATCTCTCTTGAACTGTACAGGGAGAAAAAAAGAGGGAGAGAGAGAGAGAGAGAGAGAGAGAGAGAGAGAGAGAGAGAGATAAGTGAGCTGAAAAAGGAAATAATTTCCAGCAGAGTGATCTGAGGCACTGCCCCCAAGAGAGGCTGAGCACTTCATGTATCCATCACTAATCCAGATGAGTGCTTCTGTCCCTACTTTGCCCTACTTTGTTTATTAACTGTGTGAGTAGATGCTAATAAAGGAGGTTGGGGGATGGGAAAGCAATTGCACGGTTTTCTCCGAGAGCAAGAATCCTACAAGAATGTAGACAAATAATGCTTTCCTTCAGCTTCTCATCTCCCAGAGTCTCTGGGGATCTGATGTGCAGGAGCATCAGTGTTAAAGTGTAATTTGATAAGCTTCTGCTTTGGATATAGCTCTTGCAATGCATTTGCCACCCAGTGCCTGTGGCTATATCTAACACAGGTCAGCCCTCTCTGGCCGCCTGAGCTGTGGGGTCTGTCAGGCAGAAACCCTTGAGGCACACACTGTCCCCAGCTGCATCTTCTGCAAGGCCTGAAACCAATCCTGCTTCGCTTCCTGCTATTTCCTTGCTCCGGGGCTGAAGGTGTCGTGGCCATTGGGAAAAAGAAAGTGTTTTGATCTTTCAATTCCTTGGGTACTCTCAATACACAATCTGGGCCAATTCAAGGTAAAATTGGCACAGGTCACATCCAAATGCCATCAAGGTCAGAAGAGAACCAGGATCAAGCGCGCTCCAAGGATTCCTGGCACTCAGGTTTAGATGGTCCAGTTTCATCCTGGAACCTGGAAGCGGCAGCAGAGCAGCAAGAACAGTGACTGCCCTATGATTTCAGAGAGAGTATTTTGGTCTCCGTGAAGAAAGGAGATTCTGGACTGTGAGATGGAGCAGTAGCAATGTCCAACCTTTGACAGAGAGCAATCTGGCTGGAGCCAGGGGAAGAGAGGATGGCCAACGTTCCAAAGGTCCCATGGAAGCATAATAACCAGGGGCGGCAAGACTGCATGTGGCTGGCTGCTACAGTACAGGACTTTGGACACTAGTTCACAAATGTTCTAGTGCTCAAGACTCAATTTCCCCTTCCTGCAAGCTATCTTTTTCTTGCCACCTTTTCAGAACCCTATCGTTTCTTCTAAGCATGTTTTCCCCTCGGAAAGCTTCCTCCAATATGTACCCTGGTGATAGTCCTAGAAAATCTAAAACAAGAACTCCCTAGACTTAGTAGAACAGGGACTGGCACACATTCAAAAACATAAACACAACCAGTGCTGGCTTGAATGTGGGGAAAAAGGGATGCTCTTTCACTGTTGGTGGGAATGATGACTGGTCCAGCCTTTCTGGAAAACAATATGGACATTCCTTCAAAAACTAGAAATTGAACTTCCATATGACCTCGCAATACCACTTCTGGGAATATATCCCTAGGATGCAAAAAAGCACAGTAGAAATGACATCCATCTGCACCTGTATGTTCATTGCAGCAATATTAACAATAGCCAGAATCTGGAAACAACCCGAGTGCCCGAGAACAGACAACTGGTTAAAGAAACTTTGGTAGATCTACACAATGGAATACTAGGCAGCTGTTAGGAGAGATGAAGTCATGAAATTTGCTTATAAGTGGATGGACATGGAGAGTATCATGCTAAGTGAAATGAGTCAGAAAGAGAGGGACAGACATAGGAAGATTGCACTCATTAATGGAATATAAAAATAACATTATATGAGACAGTAGACACAAGGGCCGGAATATGGCTTCATGGTTGTAGGCCTGCCTCATGAGCTAGGGGAGAAGGCAGCTGGAATAAAGAAGGGATCACTAAGTGATTGATGGCTGGAGATAGTTTGGGATGGGAGATGTGTGTCCAAAGCAGATAAAAGACCAAACATGATAACCTCTCAGTATCTGTATTGCAGACCATAATGCCCAAAAGGAGAGAGAGAGAGAGAGAGAGAGAGTATGGGGGAAACTGTCTGCTTTGGAGGCAGGAGGAAGGTTGGAAATGGGAGGGGAGGTGGTGGAGAAAGTGCACTGGTGGAGGGATGGGTGTTTGATCATTGTATGACTGAAACTCAAACATGAACTCTTGTAACTGTATTGCACAGTAATTCAATAAAATATTTTTTAAAAAAATTTTAAACCATTTTCCCTCTGTTCTCAAGAGCACAGAGATCAGCGTGGTGAGCAGGATGTTACTCTAAGAACAAAGACAAAGATTTGAAGCCAGCGCTATTACCCTATGGGGCTTCCATTCCAAACGCAGATCTAGGATGAGTAAATCAATTAATCATCCTCTCAGTCTCTGTGTTGCAAGCTATAATGGCCAAAAGTAGAGAGAGATTAGGGGGAATATTGTCTGCCATGGAGGCAGGGGGAGGGTGGGAAAGGGGGGGTATACCCAGGATATTGGTGGTGGGGAATGTGCACTGGTGAGGGGATAGGTGTTTGATCATTGTGAGATTGTAACCCAAACATGAAAGCTTCTAACTATCTCACACTGATTCAATAAAATTAAAATAATAAATAAATAAATATGCTATTCTTGCTAATTGCATATGATCTTTCTTGTATTTGCTATTTGAAATTAAGATATTTAGATAATTAAGACATGTACACAACAATGTTTCTGCTTTTAACATTTTTCTACTGAATCTTCTCTCATAGGGATATCATACCCAATCAATGCTTAAAGAACAGTGAGAAAAGCGAATTCACATTGCCAAAGGTTGCCATGTCTTTAAGAAATTCCTGTTCTGTTACTCACTCATAAATTCATCTGATACAAGAGAAAAAGAGTGGACCTGTAAACACTGTTTCAGATTTAAAAAAAAAAATCAATTAGTCTTGTTGGAGGGGGCGGGGCAGAGGAAGAGCTAAGCAGGAGCAGCCAGAGAGCAAGTTGCTCCTGTGCGGTGCCCTCAGGGTCCTACACGGTAGAGGCCTTCTCACAGCACAGACGTCTTCAAGTTGTGACTTTCACATCACTGTTGCTGAGGGGAGAAGTTTCAAAACGTAGGATGCTTTGAACTGTAATGACTTTTTAAAATTCTATTTCTGCACTTCTACTTCAGTAGAAGTAGAAGTGCAATACTAGAAGTATAATAGTATGATAAGTATAATAAGTATAATACTTAATAATAAGTATTATAATAATAATATTATATTATTATATAATTATTATAAGAATAATTAATATAATTATTATAATATAAACATATTAATAATATTTAATATATAATATTGTATTAAATTATATGATATAATTTATATAAAATTATAAATAATAATAAATAATAACTTGTTGTTTATTGTATTAAATAATTTACATGATAATTTTATAATGATTAATAATAAATTATTGGTATGATTTAATATATAATAATTATAATATGATAATAATAATTATAATACTTAATAATAAGTATAATACTAGAAGTATAATACTTCAGTATTATAACCGCCTCAGAGCAGGCCCAACACCTGGAAAAGCAGCTCAGCTTTTTAACAGAAAATTGTTTCCATCTAACTAGAAAGTGGAGTCCTAGAAGAATAACAGGAGAGACCATAGTCTTTCCCACTTGCTGCTTTGACAATCCAAGGTGATTGTCAAAACAACAACAACAACAACTGGAGAACAGTGAATAACCTCCCTAAGTCTGTGGAAGACTGGAACCCAGCTTCAAAGATTTATGTCCAGTGAGAAGCTTGCAGACAAGAATGTGGGTGCACATGTGTATGCCCGGTACAATGTGGCCCTATGCATGTTTCCATGTGGCTGCAGTCAGTCATTAGGTGTACACATATATGTAGCACTGATAGGTAGAAAAGGGAAGTGAGTGAGAAAAAAACTGGCTCCAGAAAAATGTAAGACCATGGAAAGTCTGTCCATGCCCTGCCACTCCTCTAGGACTCTACTTTCTAAGTTAAGATGGAAATACTTTTCTGATAAAAAGCTGAGCTGCAGTAGGATAGCATAAAACAGTGGGAAACTTGTATTTGAGCAACAGGATGGAAAAGGGTCAATATCTCATACTCAGGAGGGGGCCTGCCAGCACTCACATTTCAGTCAGAAAGCAACAAGTCATTTACCCTCATCTTGCTTGAGTTTCCCCCCACCCAAAAAAGAACAAAACAGAATAATGCCACCCAATAATTGCCATGATGTCGGAAATGCCATTGCTTATGTGAGCCTCTGTCTGTGGAGCACACAATGTAGGGTGCAGATTTGGGGATGACTCACTTCTTCAATATCTCTTCGGCTAGTGACTTTCAACTAAAACTAAAACAATTCTGTGATGCCAACGATGAGATAAGGTTTGATTACAGACAGGTATCTATTAGAAAGTAAATAATGCTTGATGTGTCCATTCTTTATACATACATATATTAAATCACAGATATTACATCACATGGAACTAAAATTGCAGATGTACTCTGATAGAAAATAGAAGCTTTATGGAAAATGTTACTTATTTTTTTAACATTCGAGGCTTACTCCTGGCTCCATGCTCAGGAATCACTGCTGGCAGCATTCAGAGCAAATGTGGTGCCGGGGATCAAACTGGGTCAACCACTTGTAAGGAAATATGACCTGCCCACTGTACTATCTCTCTGGCCCAGAAAAAATACCTTATTCTCTATAAAAGTAGGTGATAAGTTTTAAAAAATTAGCTTCCTTTTTAATTCAAATATAAACCAAAGAATGAAAATGTGAGTATTATCACCCAGAAGCCTTCTCTGCTTCTAGCAGATCCCAGTAACTCAGAAATGCTCTATTTCCTTATGGCAATATCTTTCCCCCAGATCTGTGGGAAACAGAAAAATTTTTCATGAATTATTCATTATCAGATGTTTTTTAGTTTATTCAAAGGAGGAGTTTCTTCTTTTTGGTGTTTACTATGAAAATAATCTTCTCTCATCTGTTCACCTATGAAGAGGAACGCTAAGACTCAGTGTAATGGAGTACTTGATGTGACACGTATAAGGCAGCAATGCTTGGTTAGATAGGCATGTGTGTGTGATGAAGAATTAACTATAAATAAAAGGAGGCTAATCTGGTATCCTGGATTTGAGGTCAGTTTTAATGCAAACATACAAGTCCCACAGAAGTCACAAATATTCCAAGGAGAGTATAAAATCATACAAAAATCTTTCATTGGAAAATCTGAATGATGATATATCTACTTAATTCTTAACAACAAAAACTAACACACAAAACTTTCACAAATTTTGATAGAATGGTGTTTATCAGAAGAGAAAAGGGAAACTGGCAAAATGGGTCTAGGGGTCCAAGAGTTGGGATTGGATGAAAACTACACTTTAGGTAGTGACCCTAATGTAGTATATACCAAGTAATCAAAATACAAAACCCTACACTTAGAATAAAAATAATCAAATGAACGAACTAAAGAAAAATTAAACAGATTATGAGACCACATGGAGGTCATAAGAAGGAAGAGAGATTGGGGCTGGCATTTCAATGGACTAAATCAGTTGATGATAGATGGAAACTAGACTTTAGATGAGGATGCTAATGTATGAATAGATATTCAGTTCTGATGCTGTATACCAGAAACCTATATAATGTTACAAACTAAAATTAATTCAATTACATTTTTTGAAAAATACATGGATCAGGGGAATATAGCTTAGGGGTCAAAAGGCACAAGCCTTGCTCATGCAGGCCCCAATTCTATCCCTTAGGACACCACTAGGTATAGCCACGAGGCCCCTGAGCGCTGCCTGGCCTCATCCTAGCTGGCTCAGAGCAGCATCACATTGGGCCATATAAGCCACTTGGCTGAACAGCACCTCGACTAGCCCCAAAGCTCTCTCAGCATTATCGCTATGGAGTTGGGATGTTTTTATGGACAACTCTTTGAATAAACAATGTGCTTGTTAGAATTTAAAAATGAATGGTTAATAAATTTCAGTGATCTATTTGTTAAAAAGGTATTCGTATTCTATGATATCCAATGGGTCAGAAAGTTACAAATATGACATGGAGTTTAAAACTCTTTTAGTAAAAATAATTACCCTACTAAAAGAACACCCACATCTGGGCACAATTAGTAGGATTAATTTGCAGTTTTGCAAAGGGATAAGATTTTCTGAAAGGACAATATGAAAAAAGGCCAGGCAATGGGGCTGTTTTCCTAAAAACAATTTTGAGGAGAGACAATTCCTTCACAAACAAGTGGCCGGGTAAGGTAAAGAGAGCTCCCAACTTGTAGCATGGCAAAAATGTCACCAGAGGGTCCAAGAAATCATAATGGCCAGAGAAATAGGAGCAGAGGGGTCCCTATGACCCCTCAAACCTAAAGCCCATACCCGTGCTTCGGAAAGGGGAGCAGACAGTCTGCTGAGTTGGCCGAGAGTGAGTTACTCCACTTTAACTGATCACTATGCCAACAGAAGAGAGAAAACTGTTGAATATTTATGAGCACTGCCACTTGAAAATTAAGCCACTGGCAGCCTGGAATCAGTCCGAAAGACTACAGTACCAAGGAAATCAGAAAATGTTAGGAATTAGGTTTGTCCCCTCCCATCTACTGCCTGAAAAAAGCCACTGGACCAGCCAAGCAGAGTTCAAGGTAATATTTTGATTTCATTTCAATGGTGGTTTCTATAAAAATTATAAAAGTTGTACGCATATGCTGCCTGAGCCCATGTGCTGCTTGTGCCATGTGGCCGAGCACATGTGTCCCCGCATCTCCCCCCTTGAGATGTGTACTTTCATGCTTCGTGTCCAGTGCTAGGATGTGTGTAGAGCTCTCTCCACCCTTGGAGAAGCCCGCGTTCTCTCTTGAGCGCGTTATTCTTACTATTCTCTCTCCCACTTATCCCTCCTCCTTCCCTCAGAAACCTCTGAATAAAATCTGTTACTTCAAAAATAAATAAATAAAATAAAAAATAAAAATTATAAAAGTTGTGAAAGAAGGACCCTTAGTTTATGAACTCTTACCCCCTACCCCCATGGCCTAACACTGAGACTGTCTGTCCCACACCAGGCGCTCAAACTTTCAACGTAAATAAATAATGTTAGGCTATCCGTATAATGACTTTGTGGCAACTCTAGGTAAATAATACAGGAGTTTGCCCAAGCTCCCATGACTGGTTAATGAGAGCGAAGAGCTAGACTCATGTTTCTTACCCCATGTGATGAGCTGTCTGTGCTGCTATAAGAATTTCAAAATAACTTTAATGGTTACATTACACTCATAAAAATACTCACGTGCGTCAAATATCTGTATCGCAAAAATAACTTTCCAATTAGTGAAGTAGTGAATTGCATGCCTGCACCCCAGTGCCCACAGTGGGGAAGCATTGCTTTATATTACATACAGGGGGAAAGAAACCCAGAAAAGTCCTCTCGGGAAGGTGTGCTCCTTGGTACTTGATCCTAATTTTCATTTTTTTTGCTTTTTGGGTCACACCTAGCGATGCTCAGGGGTTACTCCTGGCTCTGCACTCAGGAATTACTCCTGGCAGTGCCTGAGGGACCATATAGGGTGCCGGGGATGGAACCCAGGTCGGCCGCGTGCAAGGCAAACACCCTACTCGCTGTGCTATCACTCTGGCCCCAAATTTTTAAAACGTAAATGTACGAACAAAGAAATCCCCAGAGAGCAGGAAAGTGGGACAGGGGTTCAAGACATGGGTCTGGTCATGACCCAGATGAGCCTCCACCAGCAGAGATGAGGGTAGGACGGAGACTGGAGGGGCAGGTACACAGACCAACAGCAATGTGGTTCCAGCTGGTGCAAGGGTCCACAATTTCCAGGCTAGGCTCCCTTTTCCACATGACCCTAATGAGGGTAGCCCTCCGCAGAGCAGCAGTTCCCATCAAGCAGACTAGAAAGTTAAAGAGCTACAAAAATAAATGAATAAATAAAACCAGCCTCCATAGGTGATGAAGCCCGCTAAGGCGGAGGCTGATTGTCCCCACGCTGGCTGTGCTGTGGCTGGCGGACAGGCTGGGTTCCTCTGAGACACCACTTCCAAGGGAATACCTATCCCTCCCAAACACACTCTGATCTCAATCTGGGGCAGTGCTGAGCTGGAGTTTTTTCCCAGTGTGTGTCTGTGAGGTGGGGAGGGCAGGGGTTCTCTAGAGCTCATCCATCTTCGGAGGTCTTCAAGAGCCCCTGAGGCATCCCTTGGAGA
This sequence comes from Sorex araneus, assembly GCF_027595985.1. NCBI lineage: Eukaryota > Metazoa > Chordata > Mammalia > Eulipotyphla > Soricidae > Sorex > Sorex araneus. The sequence goes on along the minus strand of NC_073313.1, from coordinate 336,863,067 downwards.
AAAGCCTCATCCCCGTGGTCCTTTCCATTTACTCTGCTTCTTCCCTCTTAAAAAGCCTCTTCTCCAAAAGCCTCCCTGAGAATCCTCCTTTCATCTCAAGAGACCTTCTGGAAATTAAACAGCATGGAGATAAATGATTTGTTTAAGAGCAAAATATTAAATATTTTTTTCCTTTCTTGTTGTAAAAAAAATACTAAAAATTCCCTTAAACTAGTATTAACCCTGGAAGAAATTAGAGGGATAAAGAGTATATATTCTAGGGCCAGAGCGTTAACGATAGCACAGCAGGTAGGGCGTTTGCCTTGCATGCGGCCGACCCGGGTTCGATTCCTCTGCCCCTCTCGGAGAGCCTGGCAAGCTACCCATGGTGTATTTGATATGCCAAAAAAAAAAAAAGTCTCACAATGAAGACATTACTAGTGCCCGCTTGAGCAAATCGATGAACAACGGGATGACAGTGATACAGTGACAGTGAAGGAGCATATGACTAAGGCCTGAAAGTGCAGCAGGTAAGGGAATTGATTTGTCCGCATCCAATCTAGGTTCTATCCCTGATCCAGCCCCCACCCCGAATCCCCAGCCCTCTAGGAGCGATCCCTGAAGACAGAGGCAGGAGTATGCCCTGAGCACTGCCAGATGCGGCTCTAACCACCTCACCCAAATAAAAGGAGAATACGGCTCACAGTACACTGTGTTCAGGAAAGCACAGTCGTGAGCTGCAAATATACAGCCCCATAATCATCACTACTGTGACACTTAAAAAACCGAACAGAAGAGACGTGAATAAGCTCCATATACAATTACAAGGAGAATAATAAAAAGGGGTCCTTTCACAAAATTGATTTTTCTTTCTGAAAAGCTATAGGCACATTTCAGTTTGTTTGTTTCAGGGACACAGTTGACTAGGTATCACAAATAGTATTAGTACTCGAATTGAATACCAGCAAGCAGATAAAGTTAATTATGGACACCCACCCAAAAAAAGCAGAAAACAAGGAAACAGCATTGTGATGTGATAAAAGCAAGCCCCAGTGACCCTCATCTGAAAAACATAGTGTTTCTGGAAATTTTTTTAACTTCTGGCACTGAAAGACAATGTCACTTGGGACACAAAAGGAAGGAAATGAAGGGAAATGTGCAATAATATGCTTAACTTTCATAAGACAATTTCCAAAGCATTTACTTTTGGTACCTAATGAGATGCATCTCTGTTAAATTGCTAACAGTCATTTTAAAGTTAAAATTTATGTATCAAATATTTATTACACCATTTAAAATGCACTGAGCACCATTCAGTATCACAATCACTATCATCCCATTGATCCTTGATTTGCTCGAACAGGCCCAGTATCATCTCCATTCTTCCTAGCCCTGAGATCTTAGCAGCCTCTCTTTACTCGTCCTTCCCAATGGTACCACATTGGAGGCTCTTTCAGGATCAGGGGAATGAGACCCATCTTTGTTACTGTGTTTGGCATATGAATACACCACAGGGTGCTTTCCAGGCTCTCCCGTGTGGGCAGGAAAGCTCTCGGTAGCTTGCCAGGTTCTCCGAGAGGGAGAACGAGGCTATAAGATGTTGCTTCTGAGAGCTTGGTTTTATAGTCTCTGGATATTGGCCATTGATGGGATTACATGGTGCTAGGGACAGTTTCTGGGTATTACTGCCTAGCTACTGGAAAATGGGGGATCTGGGCAGGAGAGGCCCAGACCCAATCTGGTAGGCTTGGAGATTTCAGCCCCAGGTCTCGCACACCTGGGTTCCTCTGCCGGTTCCTTGATGCTTGTCCAAACATGAGGAGAGGGGCCTTGAGCATGGCTGTGGCTGGGTTCCAGAGGTCTTCAGCTGCTGGGGTCTTCTGCTCAGGGTGGGGAGGGAAACTCAACCTGCCCCTTCCAAAGTGCCTCGGTGAAAACAGCCAAGTGCAGGGGCAAGAGACTCTGAGCACTACTCGAGGAACAAAAATATATTGGGGTTGGGGAAAGGTTTAACTTTAAGTAAAGCAAATACAACTGTATATGCAATAAGGTTGCCACCAAACATGCAAACATTAGGAACTGATCATTAGGCCTAAGTATTTAATAATCTTTCTATGGTACAATATACAAGGTGAGCAACATCACGGAAACTTACATGAATGTGCACCAACACTTCAGCAGGAGCAGGTATCGGTTTACCTTACTACTTAGAAAATCATATATTATGCTAATTGTTTCCATTTTTAAGAGGAGGTTGTCTTTCTGACCTGTTATTAGAAAATGTTTCTATATGTTTGCATACGATTCAAATTTTCTCAACTCATTCCACTTTTATATAACATATATTGATCTTCAAAAGTTCTTAATTTTGAATACCTCTAGGATAAAAGTTTGAATATATTTAGGGCCATTAACCCTGCTTTGATCTCTGGTGTCATAAAAGGACCCTGAGCACTGCCAGAGGTTACTCCTGGGCACAAAGCCAAGAGAAGCCCCTGAGCATGACCAGGTGTCACTTAGAAAATTTCAAATAATTCAATTTATTTATTAATTTTTAATCTCAAACCAACCTGATGATTGACAAAATAACTAAAGGAAGATTATATTTTTAAGTATGCTCATAAAATTGACATAAAACAGTCATTTAACTCTGTAGCACTGTAACACTGCCATCCCATTCATCGATTTGCTCGAGCAGGCACCAGTAACATCTCCATTGTGAGACTTGTTACTGGTTTTGGCATTTCAAATACTCATGGGTAGTCTGCCAGGCTCTGCCGTGTGGGCAGGATACTCTCAGTAGCTTGCCGGGCTCTCTGACAGGGACGGTGAGCTGACCTATCTGCTGTGCTATCGTTCCAGTCATTTAACTCAGTTTTTAAAAGTAGTATAGGGAGGCTGAAAGAGAAGAGAATTGGGATAGTAGGGGAGGGAGGTGGGTACACTGGGAATGGATGTGGTGTTAGAATTATGCGCATGAAGAACCATCAGCAGCAGTAATGCAAATCACAGAATCTCAATTTAAAATATAATGATAAAAATCTTATTTCTAAATAATCATTTGGAAAATGAAAAATCATTATGAAATAATTTAATTACCTATTTTTTAATTTGAAATATTTATGCCTCCAAATCCTGCTTATTGGAGAAATATGCAAATGTGGAGTTATCCTCCCATTTCAATAGGGTGAATGGATGTGCTTATTCAAGTAATGTGATTTTATTTTTTTATTTTACAAATCTATTTTTAATCTATCTGCTGAATTAAAACAGAGGATGAAACATGGCACATCCCATCTTCTCTGCACATATCTGTGCTTTCCTTGTTTTTTTCTATGGTTCCTTTACTTTATAAGGTTAAGTAAAACATACATTTTCTATTTTGTTTAAGAGAAATTAAAATGAAAACTCTGCATCATCTATTTAACCAAAGGAATCATAATAAAGAACTATTCTATTCTACATTACATGTTGATAAAAGTTCTTGTCTCCTCTAATCATATTTCACACTGCAGAGACTCACAGGCTTTTTAATATTATCCAGGTTGAACTCATCTTTTTACAAATGAATAAATGAAATGTGCTATGTTCAAGTGAACTATTCAGATTAGAAGTGGATGCAGTTCTTTCCCCTTAAAATGTTATTCCTATTTTAATGATGTAGCACTGTACTACTGTCGTCCCATTGTTCATCTATTAGCTCGAGCGGGCACCAGTAACGTCTCCATTGTGAGACGTGTTGTTACTGTATTTGGCATATCAAATATGCCACGGGTAGCTTGCCAGACTCTGCTGTGTGGGCGAGATACTTTCAGTAGCTTGCCAGGCTCTCCGAGAAGGGCGGAGGAATCGAACCTGGGTCAGCCATGTGTAAGGCAAATGCCCTACCCGCTATGCTATCACTCCAGTCCTATTTTAATGATATAATATAATAATACAAGTTATTAGTATTTCTACATTTCACCAAAAATCAATGAAGATAGGTGGAATGGTACAGCGAAATATACTTTTCTTGATTGAAAAATTTCAAGGTTATTTTTTACCTATTCCTCTCATAAGGAGTTTTGAAGTATTACTATGATAAAAAAAAATCACCAACTGTTTCACAAGGAAGTATACACCAGCATGTGTTATGTAAATCCCAGTCTGTTTGCAATTATCTCCTTTCTCTATTATAAGAAGTACCATATATTCATTTCAGCACTGAGACAAACATGCTGTCATTATCTTAAACTTATTCACTGAATATGTACTCGTTCTTGAGGATAGTGGAAAAATTTAACTCAAAATAACATAACAGTTCTCAGAAACAAAACAACTACTACAATATTGAGCGTAAACATTTAGAAAAAGAAGGAAAAGCTACTTTGGATTATATTGCAGGAATGCAATAATTCATAATCCTACTATCCTATTAAGATTTTATTTTCCTACAATCTGGTCCCAGAAATTGTCTTGAAGCAGGAATAAAATTCACATATTTTCTCCTACAGAATAATGAGTAGAATAAAACAATGTGTGTAACAGTTAAAATGGGAAATTAAAATTAATGACGGTGTATGTAAAGAAAAGACATTTAAAGAGTATCAACTTCAGAGATGTTGACTATCCCACTGGTAAGGTAACGGGCAGTGAAAGTTTGAGATTAAAAACATACCTTTTAGTAATAGTAATAAATATCATTTCATAATATGAAAGTTATATAAGATGAAGCAATATGACAGAAAAAGAATAATATGAAAGATGGTATTAATAACATGAACAAAAATAATGCAGACAAAATAATACAGAAGACCATCCCATAAAAACCAAGCCTGGGATCATGGACGCTGCTTCTAGTGGTGTTTACTGTAGAGATCAGATTTTAGAAAGGCATGTTCACTACATGCTTCATCCATGCTAGGGGTGATGACTCCTGAGAGGACAGTAGAGACTCTGGAATACGATACCGCCTTATTCTGAGGCGCATGACCTGCCTACCTGCATGTTCCAAAGGTGATTTAGGAATAAGCATCACTTCCTTTGTTTCTGCACTAGAATGAATGCATAGGGCTGAACTGTCCTGGAATACTTATCATGTTTTTTCTCCCCGGAGTACATAAAAGGCCCATCTTTATTGATCTACAGAAATGACTGGGGTATAGAGGGAAGGTTGAAAGGAAGGGGCACTGGGATAGCACTGGTGATCGATATGATGTTGGAACTATGTACAGATGAAACCGTTGTTAACAGTATTGTAAGTCACAGTATCTCAATGAATTTTTTTAAATTACATAAAATAATTTTTTAAATAAATGAAAGACCCCTCCTTGGGCAGCACTGGATGATAGGGGGTGGGGATAAAGGAATCATGGAGATGACAGGGCTGGAAAAGGAGCATTCATCCAAGATTATTTTTTGTTTAGTAACATGGTTCTATGTTTATCTTTTAAAATGGGCTAAGTCAGAAAAGCCAAAAAGTATAGTCGAAGTGACATATGCACTTATATGTTCACCGCAGCACTGTTTACAATAGGCAGAATCTGGAAAAAACCCGAGTGCCCTAGAACAGATGACTGGTTGAAGAAACTCTGGTACATCTATACAATGGAATACTATGCAGCTGTTAGAAAAAATGAGGTCATGACGTTTGCATATAAGTGGATCAACATGGAAAGTATCATGCTAAGTGAAATGAGTCAGAAAGAGAGACAGACATAGAAAGATTGCACTCATCTGTGGAATATAGAATAATAGACTATAAGACGAACACCCAAGAATAGTAGAAATAAGTACCAGGAGGTTGTCACCATGGCTTGGAGGCTGTTCTCTCATTCTGGGCAACTCAGAGAAGGGAACAGCAAGTAAAATGTGGTTGTTGGTCATGTGGGGAAAAGATGATGCGGGCCAAATATAGACTAGAGACTGAACACAATGGCCACTCAACACCTTTATTGCAAACCACAACACCTAATCAGAGAGAGAGAACAAAAGGGAATACCCTGCCATAGTGGCAGTGTGGGGTGGGGGGAGATGGGACTGGGAAGGGGGGGAGGGATGTTGGGTTTACTGGTGGTGGAGAATGGGCACTGGTGAAGGGATGGGTTATCAAACTTTGTAAGGGAGAAACATGAGCACAAAAATGTATAAATCTGTAACTGTACCCTCACGTTGACTCACTAATTAAAAATACACTATTAATTAAAAAAATAAAAAATAAAAAAAATAAAATAAAATGGGCTAAGTGTTTTATTCTATTTTAAAATAAGTTTGATGCAACAAGAATAGTTTAAATTATGGCCCATTATTTCTATTCATCTGCTTTTCCTGAACAATTAATAAATTCCCATACACACTCAGTATCTTCAAATAATTCCTACTGCACCCTTGTTTGAGAAATACAATCCAGTCACTTCCAGGTTAAGACAGTATCATGGCAGTAGGCAGTTACTGGCACGCTGGCTTCCAGAATCACCAAACCTTCAAGGCACTGAGTAAAGGATTAAAAGAAATGTAAAATTAGAAAACAAAATCCATCACCACTATCCTACCAGTATCCATAGGCACCCTACCTCACTCTATCCTACCTAATCTCTGTGGAAGCCAGAAGTTATGTTGGTGTGGAAAAAGTATGTTTTAGAGGTATTTGTTTTGGATTTTTTTTAATATAAAACTCAATGCTCATACATTTGAACATATTAACAAAATGGAATTTTTTTCCATTAAAAATTAGTATTAAAGCTAACTATAAGAATCAAAGCAACAGTAGTGCATTTGCCTTTTACTGACTGATCCACGTTCAATCCCAGGAATCCCTTATAATTCACCGAGCCCCTCTAGCAGTGATCCCTGAGCAAAGAGCCAAGAATCAGTTCTGAGCACTATTGGGTGTGGTCCAAAAAACAAAAAAAAAGGAAGTAACTGAATAAAAGTCAAAAACTTATTTACAAAAGATAGCACTTTGCCTATGCAAATATATAATTTAAAATAATTTAAAATTTTATGAAGAATTCTTCTTCCTGATCTAGAATGTGAAAAAGCTACCATTTTTTTCCTAATTTGTTTTGTTCTGAGGCCACACTCGATGATGCTCAGTAGTTACTTCAGACTCTGCACTCAGGAATCACTATTAGCGGTGCTCCAGAGACCATGCCGGGGATGCTAGGAATTGAACATAGGTCAGCTGCATGCAAGGCAAGCACTTTACCCACTGTATTATCTCTCTGGCACCAAAAGTTAGTTAATTTTATTGACAACTTCATATGCTACTTACATTAAAACCTGATGAATTAATCACAAAAATGTTTAATCAACATTGATCCTTATAAACTCTAAATTGAATGTGAGTAAACCTTATTTAAATCAATAGTAAGAAAACTACTACTGATGACTAAGGAGTGATCTCAATATACCAAGCATGTTGTTATGTAGTATGGAAATCAGTAATAGGCCAATAATCAATCAGAGGAGAAAACCAAAATCTTCCCTAAAGCTAAGCACTGTAGCACTCCCCGTTGTTCAACGATTTGCTCGAGCGGGCACCAATAACATCTCCATTGTGAGACTTGTTGTTACTGTTTTTGGCATATCGAATACGCCAAGGGGAGCTTGCCAGGTTCTGCCGTTCGGGCAGGATAATCTTGGTAGCTTGCCAGGCTCTCCGAGCGGGATGGAGAAATCAAACCTGGGAGAAATCAAACCCGGGTCAGCCGTGAGCAAGGCAAACGCCCTGCCCACTGTATTATTGCTCCAGCCCAGCAAGCTATCAAGAGTATCCCTAAAGCTAAAGATAACTTAAATCACCGTCCCACTTGTACAAATAAATAGACGATTTAAAGGATTGTATTTCCTTAGTATGCAACAGGAACATCTAGTACAAACACTTAACTCCAAGAGATTTTTTTAAATAGATGAATAAAAAAAAAGACTGCATCTTCATCATTCTTATTAATCCTCATTCTGGAAGTGTTCACACTACCAATAAAGGTGAAAAAAATAAGAAAATCAATTTACACCAACAGAAAGTGGGGAATATTAAAAAATATTAAACATAAAAGTATTATGACTAATTCTATCTGACTGGACGACCAGGACCAGCTGGATGAAGACTGCAGGAAATGATATGAACCAGGCTAAGACTTGCGGACACGCACACTGGTATGAACTACACCAGAACTGAAAGTGATGATCCTAGTTTCGTTCAGTGGTCAAGAAGTTCCCTATTCCCAGCTGCCGCCATGAACTCAGAAGTCTGGCATCCGGCATCCGGTTGAACACTTGAAGATCCAGCAACTCCTCGGAGACAACTGTATCTCCGAGGCCCCAGACCCTCTAAATGAAGACGCATGTGATCTAAAGCAGTGTTTCTCCACCTCTTTCCAACCTCACCCCGCTTTGGGCTGTGTTTCCTTATTATGGCCATCTCTCCTATTAGATGTCCTCCGTTGTCTCCTTATTCTCATACTGCGGCATTTTATTTATAGAATTTTCATCTGTAGCCCTCTTGGAATATTCTGGAGCACTCCAGGTGAGGAACACTGACATAGGGAGTTTCATGCTGTTATTTTTTCCTACATAAATGAAGTGAGGCACTGGCTAAAATTGGTATAATTTTATATCTATGAGCCACCATCTCCAGGTGGACAGGCTGAGCATGAGAAATGGGCAGGGATGATCACAAACCCCGTTTTCATATCAATACAGTGTTTGGATGGAGCTATCTGCTGTCAACTAAGTCATTAACCAGAACCAAAGTGAAAGAATATAGCTAGGAAAAGAGAGCAATTATCTTCAAATATCGTGGATAAGAACACCTCTGAACTATATGTCAGGCACTCAATACTCTTAGATCACCATTACATACCAATAGCATTGCTCAAAAAGCAATTAAATTCTACAAAATATAAGATAAGTTCATAAGGAGTAATATTACATTATCAGTAATTACATAATCACTTAATTGTTATTATGGTATATTTAATATATCATATATTACTATAATGAGAGTATGGAGCCTGCACGGCAGAGCCTGGCAAGCTACCTATGCGTACTGGATATGCCAAAAACAGTAACAATAAGTCTCTCAATGAGAGACGTTACTGGTGCCTGCTCGAACAAATCGATGAGCAACGAGATGACAGTGACAGTGACAGTCCACCTGGCTAGCATAATGACATAATTACTAAATAAATACAGAAAATTTAATGCCATTTTAAATTAGGGAAAATATTAATAGAATAATTTTAATCTTCCCAAGAAATATTAAATGAGTGAGAATGGGAAGCATAGGAATGCAAATAAGTCATAAAGACTCAGTAGCCTAGAATATCAGTCAGAAAAGTGACAAGAATGTCACTTACTTTCCCATGAGTAACAGGTATCTACATAAGGAAACTGACTTAAAAGCAAAAAATTTATTTCATTTAGAAAAAAAATATTTTGACTTGGAAACATATAGGTGAATAACTATAGATTTTCACAGTCATTGTTTTCCATCCAGACAAATGAAAAAGACCAATTTCTTAAAATGTGTCCTAGTTAAATATGTCTGACGGCTAAGGTCTGCACCAAAAAGCAAAATGAAGACAAAGATTCGATTTATTTCTTAGAAAAATAAGTGCCTTATGAAGCCAAGGAGCCCAGAGAGTCTGTGCAGCACAGGTATGCCCAAGAGGCTAGCAAGTTATTCACATATGAAGGCAGCAGGAACACCAGCTCATATAACTAAGAACCAGAAAAGGAAACACAGCAACCCCTTTCAAAAATCAGGACTTTTGTTCCCTCTCCCTTGGGGTGTTGTAGTTTGCAATAGAGGTATTGAGTGGCCATCATGTTCGTCTATAGTCTACTTTCAGGGAATGCCCTGCTGCAGAGGCAGGGTGGGGTGGTGGGAGGGATAGTGAGAACACTGGTGGAGGAGAATGGGCACTGGTGGAGGGATGGGTAAACAATCACTGTATGACTGAAATGCAAACACGAAAGTTCATAAGTTTTTAACTGTACCTCATGGTGGTTCACTAATAAATTTTTAAAAATATTTTTATTTTATTATTAAAAATATTTTTAAAAATATATTTATTTTTCCCCAGAGATATAAAGTACATTTTAACTTACCTGTGGCTTATTTGATATGCCCAAAACAGTAACCACAAGTCTCACAATGGAGATGTTACTGGTGCCCACTCGAGAAAATTGATGAGCAACGGGATGACAGTGATACAGTGATACAGTGATATTTTTGGACCACACCTGGTAGCGCTCAGGATTTACTCCTAGTGCTTATGCTCGGGGACCACCCTGGGGAAGGGGAGGACATATGGGGAGCCCAGGATGGAACCCAGGCTGGCTGCATGCAAGGCAACTCTGTCATAGTAATTTTAAAATGTTTACTACTAAAAAAACAAACAGTTGAAACTCTCGATGAACTTACTGACTTGAACTTATTAACTGGAACTTTTGGGAGAGATCCTAGTAGTGATTTTTTTCTTTTTGGTTAGTATTTTGAACACCTTTTAAAAGGTACATATAATTATAGATATTATAGTCAAGATCTTTGTGTTTTTCTGCCACTCTTTGGTGAGTTTTTAAAAATGCTCTTTAAAGGGTTACATTTTTTGTTTAAGAAAGAATGTGATATAATATGTTTATAATAGATAAAAAAATAAATTAAGGTTTTGGACTTTGGGAAACCCTTTTAGTCAGCCTAAAAATTAAGATTTGGAGCGGGTTACAGAGCTACATATGTCTGAGACCCTAAGTTTACTCTCCCACACCAAAGAAAAAGCATCAGAAAAAGAAAACCAAAAGTAAGATCAGTTTAATTCGTTTCAGATAGGATATAATTTCTGTAATTTTAGCAGCATTTTGTGATTGTAAATTCATAATTGTTTAATAGAAATAAAAACCTCATTGTTGATTTAGTTTTTAGAAACCAACTTTTAAAAATCATCAGTTTTTTATGACTACTTAGTTGCCTTATGAAATGCTTGTATTATAGAGAATTTCAAGCATATACAAGAACAGAAAGTGTTAGCATATTGCATATTATCCCCATCTACTTATCCTTTTAGTATATTTTTTGAAGGAAATCAATACAGCACATTATTTTATCTGTAAATATATTTTATCAGTTATTAAGAATATAGAAATATATACGTAACATTTATATTAAAAAGTCACTTTCACTGTCATCCCGTTGCTCATTGATTTGCTCGGGTGGGCACCAGTAACGTGTCCACTGTGAGACTTGCTGTTACTGTTTTTGGCATATCAAATACACCATGGGTAGCTTGCCAGGCTCTGCCATGAAGGCGAGATACTCTCGGTAGCTTGCCAGGCTCTCTGAGAAGGGCAGAGAAATCGAACCAAGGTCGGCCGCATGAAAGGCAAACGCTCTATCACTGTGCTATCACTCCAGCCCATATAAAAAAGTACATTTATTCATTTATTTATGAGTGGGCCCTGCAGTTGGTGCTTAGGAGACCTGGCAACCCTTCCCAAATATTCTTGCCCAACTGGACTGTCCGTGCCTTGGGGTTGCAGTGCTACAGCGGCCTTGCGTGGCAGGGTGGGGCTTTACTGGGGCTGCTCACGTGGGTTGTCTAGAAAGGCACCCAGTGGTGCTGAGTAACAATGCATGAGAACAATCCTGCGATTGTGAACATAATTAGTAATAAAGAATAAAGAATAGTATGATAAATTCCATTATATTATAAACCAGAAATAGGCAGTCATAACAAACAATATCAGAACTCTACTTTGTCAGGAGTAACTGGGGAAGAAGGTGTGCAGAATAATCCAATTACTCAGACTCATAAAAATTTTCTGACTAGATTCTCTAATCACTGATTATTTCAAAAAATTGATTTTGATAACATGCCCTTTATACTAAAGGTAGAACCTAACTTGGTCTTCCTTTGAGGGTTCAGAAGTTTTTAAGGAACTGTTTATAGCACCAGAATTATTGCTACTAACTTTGCTTATAATTATAGCTAGATTGAGTTAATTGCACAGAAGAGCCTGGCAAGTTCCCCGTGGCATATTCGATCTGCCAAATACAGTAACAATAACAGGTCTCATTCCCCTGACTCTTAAAGAGCCTCCAGTCATTGGGAAAGATGAGTAAGGAGAGACAGCTAAAATCTCAGGGCTGAGACTAATGGAGACGTTACCGGTGTCCGCTCGAGCAAATCCATGAACAACTCAATGACAGTGCTACAATGCTGTTGAATAAAACTGTGGACTGCTCAAAAAAAGAAAAAAAAAAGGAAAAAGAAAATCAGGACTTGTCGACTCATTCCTGATAAATGAGATCAGATCAAATGAAGAACTACAGAGAATACTGAAGTTGAGAAAAACTGGCATTTTCTCCAAGTGGAATTACAAATGATGAGTAAAGTTGACTCTTTACAAGTAGGTCAAAAAACCTGAACCCATACGACAGGCTCAAGGAGAGCTGGTGCCTAGGAATTTATCCGTTTCCTCATGGTTTTTGTGTTTCGTGGCATAAAGATTCCCAAAGTAATCTCTGAGGATCCTTTGAATTTCTGTAATTTCTGTTGTAATGTCCCCCTTTTCATTTCTGATTCGGTTTTCTAGGGTTTTCTCTCTCCCTTTTTTGTGAGTCATGCTAGAGGTTTATCGATATTGTTTATTTTCTCAAAGAACCAGCTCTTGGTTTCATTGATTTTCGGATTGTTTTTGAGGTTTCCATCTCATTAATTTCTGCTTTGTGTTTTATAATTTCCTTCCTCCTGTTTGGATTGGGCTCCTTTTGTTGGTCATTCTCCAAACTCTTAAGCTCTGAGGTTAGGTTACTTATGTGGGCTCACTCCTCCTTCCTGAGGAATGCTTGTAGATCTATAAACTTTCCTCTTAACACAGTTTTTGCTGTGTCCCATAAGATTTGGTAACTCGTGTCCTTATTTTCGTTCATTTCCAGGAATCTTTCGATTTCCTCTTGATTGCCTTTCTAAGCCACTTGTTGTCCAATAGTTAGCTGTTTAATTTCCAGGTGTTTGATTTCGTTTTCTTTTTGTGTGTGTGATTTATTTCTAATTTCAGTGCATCGTGGTCTCAGAAGATCGTTGATACAACCTCTATCTTCTTAATTTTGTGGAGGTATGTTTTGTAGGCTCAGCATGTGGTCTGTCTTGGAGAATGTTCCATGCACACTTGAGAAGAATGTATATTCAGCTTGTTTAGGATGAAGAGTCCTGTATATATCTACTAAGGAGCTTTCTTCCATCTCTTTCCTCAGATGCAGTATTCCCTTACTAAGCTTGAGTCCGGTTGATCTATGAAGAGGTGATAAAGCGGTGTTGATGTCTCCCACTAGTATTGTGTTGCCATCGATAGCCTCCCAAGGCTGAACCAAAATGACCTGGAATACCTGAACAGACCTATCACCATCAAGGAAATTGAAATGGTAATAAAAAGTCTCCCCAAGCACAAAAGTCCTGGCCCAGATGGATTCACTAGTGAATTCTTCCAAACCTTTAAAGAGGACTTACTCCCAATACTCTTTAAGCTTTTCCAGGAAATTAAAGTATCAAAAACACTTCCAAACAGTTTCTATGAAGCAAATATCACCTTGATACCAAAAGCAGACAAAGATATCACAAAGAAAGAGAATTACAGACCAATACCCCTGATGAACACAGATGCAAAGATCCTCAACAAAATATTAGCAAATAGAATCTAAAGACTCATCAAAAAGATCATACACCATGACCAAGTAGGATTCATCCTAGGGATGCAAGGATGATTTAACATCCGCAAGTCAATCAACATAATTCATCATATTAATAAAAGAAATAATAAAAGCCATATAATCATATCAATCGATGCAGAGAAAGCATTTGACAAGATTCAGCACCCGTTTATGATGAAAACTCTCAGCAAAAAGGGCATTGAAGGGACTTTCCTCAATATAGCCAAAGTCATCCACCAAAAGCCCATGGTAAGTATAATTCTCAATGGGGAAAAATTAAAAGCCTTCCCTCTAAGATTGGGCACAAGGCAAGGTTGCCCCCTTTTGCCACTCCTATTCAATATAGTACTGGAAGTCCTAGCCATAGCTGTTAGACAAGAAAAAGATATCAAGGGCATACACATAGGAAAGGAAGAGGTCAAATTATCATTATTTGCATACAATATGATACTATACTTGGAAAACCCTAAAGGCAGGCTACAAAATCAACACCCAAAAGTCCATGGCTTTCTTATATAGAAATAATGAAAGAGAAGAAAGAGACATTAAAAAAACAATCCCATTCACAATAGTACCTCACAAAATCAAGTACCTTGGGATCAGCTTAAGCAAAGAGGTGAAGGACCTATACAAGGAAAATTATAAAACACTACTTCAAGAAATAAAAAAGGACACTAGGAAATGGAGACACATCCCCTGCTCATGGATAGGGAGAATTAACATTATCAAAATGGCAATACTTCCCAAAGCACTATACAAATTTAATGTGGTCCCTATCAGGACACTCATGACATTTTTCTTTTTTTTTTTTATTAGTTTATTTTTAATTAGAGAGTCATCGTGAGGGTACAGTTACAGATCCATACATCTTTATGCTCATGCTTCCCCCATACAAAGTTCAATAACCCATCCCTTCACCAGTGCCCATTCTCCACCACCCGTAAACCCAACATCCCTCCCCCCCTCCCCAGGCCCCTCTCCCCCCACCCCACCCTGTCACTATGGCAGGGAATTCCCTTTTGTTCTCTCTCTCTGATTAGGTGTTGTGGTTTGCAATAGAGGTGTTGAGTGGCCATTGTGTTCAGTCTCTAGTCTGTATTCCGCCCGCCTCACCCTTCCCCCACATGACCTCCAACCACATTTTACTTGGTGGTCCCTTCCCTGAGTTACCCAGAATGAGAGACCAGCCTCCAAGCCAACTCATGACATTTTTCAAAGAAATAGATAAGACACTTCTAAAAGTTCATATGGAACAATAAACCCCCATGAATAGCTAAAGCAATCCTTGGAAAAAAGAAGATGGGTGGCATCACCTTCCCCAACTTCAAGCTCTACTACAAAACAGTAGTAATTAATACAGCATCTATTGGGATAAAAACAGACCTGCAGACCAATGGAACAGAGTTGAATACCCTGTCATAGACCCTCAAATATATGGCCACTTAATCTTTGACAAAGGAGCAAGAAATGTGAAATGGAACAAGAAAAGCCTCTTCAACAAGTGGTGCTGGGAAAACTGGATAGCTAGCTGCAAAAAAATGAACTCTGACCTCTGTCTAATACCAGGCACAAAAATCAGATCAAAGTGGATTAAAGACCTCAATATAAGACATGAATCTATAGGGTACATAGAAGAAAATGTAGGCAGGACTCTCCATGACATTGAAGATAAAAGCATCTTTAAGGATGAAACAGCATTGACCATGCAAGTGGAAGCAAACATAAACAAATGGGACTACAACAAACTAAGAAGCTTCTGCACTTCAGAAGAGAAACAGTGACCAAACTATAGAAAGAGTCCATAGAAATGGAAAGAATATTTACCCAATATCCATCTGATAAGGGATTAATATCCAGGATATACAAGACACTAGTAGAACTGTATAAGAAAAAAAAACTCCGAACCCATCAAAAAATGGGGAGAAGAAATGAAGAGAAATTTCCTCAAAAAAGAAATACAAATGGCCAAAAGGCACATGAAAAAATGCTCCACATAGCTAGTCATCAGGGAGATGCAAATCAAAACAACAATGAGAGATCATCTCACACCACAGAGACTGGCACACATTCAAAAGAACAAAAGCAATCAGTGCTGGTGTGGATGTGAGGAAAAAGGGATGATCTTTCACTCTTGGTGGGAATGACGACTGGTCCAGTCTTTATAGAAAACAATATGCACAGTCCTTCAAAAACTAGAAATTGAGCTTCCATATGACCATGCAATACCACTTCTGGGAATATATCCCGAGGATGCAAAAAAGCACAGTAGAAATGACATCTGCACCTGTATGTTCATTGCAGCATTGTTCACAATAGCCAAAATATGGAATCAACCCTAGTGCCCTAAAACAGATGACTGGTTAAAGAAACTTTGGTAGATCTACACAATGGAATACTATGCAGCTGTTAGGAGAGATGAAGTCATGAAATTTTGCTTTGTAAATGGATAGACATGGAGAGTATCATGCTAAGTGAAATGAGTCAGAAAGAGAGGAACAGACATAGAGGGATTGCACTCATTTGAGGAGTATAAAATAATATCACATGAGGATGACACCCAAAAACAGTAAATACAAGGGCCAGGGTGATTGCCCCATAGCCGGAAGACTGCTTCATGAGCAGAGGGGAGAAGGCAGATGGAATAGAGAAGGGATCACTAAGAAAATGATGGCTGGAGGAATCAGTTGGGATGGGAGATGCGTGCCGAAAGTAGATAACAGAACAAACATGATGACCTCTCAATATCGCAAGCTATAATGCCCAAAAGTAGAGAGAGAGTATGGGGAATATTGTCTGCCTTAGAGGCAGGGGGAGGGTGGGAAGGGGGTTTTACCTGGGATATTGGTGGTAGGGAATGTGCACTGGTGGAGGGATGGGTGCTTGATCATTGTGAGATTGTAACCCAAACAGGAAAGCTTGTAACTATCTCACGGTGATTCAATAAAATAAAAAAACTTTAAATTTCTTTTTAAAAATGGTGAGCTGGTGCAATTGACATATATTAATAAGCAGACTCACTCCATAAGTAATTTCCCATCTAGAGGGAATAAGTCCTCAGCTATGAAAATTGAAAGAATATATCTAAATAACAAAAGTGCAATAATTTATAGGTAACAATTAAATTTAATAACAATTAGAAGAAAAAGTTTAACTAAGCATTAGAATTCTCAAAGATGTGAGGTGATTCTCAACAGAAGCAGATAAGAAAAAAGGCAGGAGACATTTGTATCCCAGAACGACAAGGCACTAAGCTCTAAATGCAGCCAATCCAACCTTCACTGTTCTTCATTGTTCTAAGAGAATATCCTATCTTGGCTCAGTAGGAAAGCATTGCAATTTTACCTCCTGTCTCCTTCAACTACCAGCTTTACCTCCTCATTCTACTAAATGTTCTGTCAATTTAATATCATATATTTTTATATCCATTAATATTTAAATTACAGATTACCCAATATAAAACTATTCGAAATAGAATTAAATTTTATCTAATAATTTTACTTCTCATTATGTACTATTAGATACCTTTGCCTATTCCACTTGGTTACGAGAGAACAAATGCACTTTATATATCAAATAGTGATGGTCATATGTATATATTTGTTAATTTTTTAATAATCTTTTGTAATTAATAGCTTCATAATTATATTCTACTTGATAAATATTACAGAAAAAGTTATCTTAGAATCACAATATTCCATAATTACAAATGTAAGAAATCACAAGAATTTCTTACATTATACCTACATTAATATCTAAAAATATATGTAGCTATAGTTTCTTCATGCTAAAAACTGAAGGTTTAAAAAAAAAACTGTACCTTACAGAATTTTTGGTATCTATGGATTTTTAAATAAACCAATTTTGTTAAAATGGTATATGTATAGATTGTAACACAGATTTAGGTTATAAATCCTTATTCCCATTGCATTTCAAAATCTAAACAACAATTTAGATAATGGCAACTTGAGGGGTTTTTTTTCTATAGAAATTACAGGAAATTCACTAAGCTTCAGCTCTTTCAGCTTCCACTAAAATGTTCTATCTTTGCAGAATTAAAAATATATATATGACATGGCTTAGATCCAAATCATGCATTTACTATTTATCACAGTTACCAGAGTGATGCAAAAGTAAGTTACATGATACACTCTATTTGCAAATAGTTACTTTAGATAGGACAACTATCCAAAGAAAAATGCATTTTTCTCAGATTTAATATAGCAGAAAATGTATTGAAAGTTTAATATTCAAATCTGAAATTTTCAATGCTGAAATAAATGAGGGGGTGAGAAGATTGCCAACAACATGAGGGCTATTGTCAAGTCTTGGACATTTCAGTGGTTTTATTGTCACTGTCACTGTCATCCTGTTGCTCATCAATTTGCTCGAGTGGGCACCAGTAAAGTCTCCATTGTGAGACTTGTTACTGTTTTTGGCATATCGAATATGTCACGGGTAGCTTGCCAGGCTCTGCCGTGCAGGCGAGGTATTCTCGGTAGCTTGCCAGGCTGTCCGAGAGGGGCTGAGGAATCAAACCCGGGCAGGCCTCGTGCAAGGAAATGCCCTACCGCTGTGCCATCCTCCAGCCTTTTTACAGGTAATTAAATGTGCCAAAACCATAATACACACCATTGTAAGCATGAGATTCAAACTTAATAGTTAAATAAATCTATTTTCTAAGGAGGTGCGGTAGGGAGAGGGAAGGCACCTTGGGTAGGGGTTTGGAGCTGACATATTGAATGCCCAAAACTACTCTATTAATATCTTTGTACATTCGAGTGTCCTGGAAAAAATATACTTTTTAAAAAGCTCTCTGATGGGTCAGAAATAAAAATCCTTAATAATAGATGCACACAGACTTCACAAAAAAAAAAAAAGAAGGGGCGGGGGGGAATAAATTCTAAGTAAATCAAAAGGAGAAAGTGCCTTAAAAACCTTAATTTTTAATTAACTTTAATTAAAGACATGTGCACCCTCCTTAATTTTATTTGAGGGGCCCCTGGGTACTGTTCCAGGGATCTTCAGAACAGTTCCAGTGATTCTCTGCCCAATAATTAGCCAACTGGGACAATGGTGCCATGCTAGGATCACAGGCTATGGTGCTGCTCAAGCCCTGTAGTGTCAGGGACTCTTGGGGCCATTCTGTGGTGACTGGGGACATCCAATTGCCCAAGAGTACCCAGGGGTCTCCAGAGCTTCACCCAGTGATACTCAGAGGCTCTACGGCAGCAGTAATCAAACCAGAGTCAGGGTACTTACTTCTACACTCTAACCTCTAAACTATCTTCCAGCCTTCATTCTAAAACTCAATTTACATATCTGCATTTTTAAGGTAATATTTAGTCCTGAGTTGCAAAACTTAGAGGATTTAACATAGTGCTTCATTTGCATTACCTCAAAATCATTTATTAGCGTGAATGTGTAAGTTCATGACTATGGATGTGTATCACTGTATCACTGCCATCCCATTGCTCATCGATTTGCTCAAGCAGGCACCAATAATGTCTCCATTGTGAGACTTGTTACTGTTTTTGGCATATTGAATATGCCACGAGGAGCTTGCCAGGCTCTGCCATGCGGGCGAGAACTCTTGGTAGCTTCCCGGGCTCTCTGAGAAGGGCAGAGGAATCGAACCTGGGTCTGCCGCGTGCAAGGCAAATGCACTACCTGCTGTGCTATCACTCCAGCCCATGAATGTGTAGTGTATTTTTTAAAAATACTGAATGGACATGAACCTTTGAGCCTGTGTGTACGTTGCTCACACCAGCTTTTTTCTTCATCTGAAAGATGAACTTGGTCCAATCTGTAGTGAGAGCCCAAATTCAGAGTGAGTCACTGAGTTACTAGCACCTCTCCTCTCTGAAGCTAATGCTTGGATCCCTGTCACTATCCTTCAGTTTAAAGGAAATGATCATGTAAAGATCACCACGATGGGCCCCACTTCTCACTACAGGCAGGATGAAGATGTGAACCCCACTGACATAGACAATGAAGGAGTAACCAAGGCAAGCAGAGGCGCAGGCCAGGCTGAGCTTGGCGAGCAGGGCATGTTTTACCGTGTGCCCTGTAGCTTCACGAGAAGTGGGAAGCATAAACAGTGTCCAACCCGGGGCTGGGGATCCTTGACTGTGTTAAAGAAAGTGAAGCCCTTGATGCATTCATACCTTAGAGCACTAAGTTGGCAAATGGCAGCAGCCTTGCAAATACTTCTAATGTGTTAGGGGAAAATTTCTGTGCTCAAGCCCCCTAAGTGTAAGGGAGGTATTCATTTGAAAACACCTCTTTCATGAGGAATACAAACTGGTTTTGCAGGGCTATCTCATTAAACTTTCACAAATTTGGTGTCTCCAAAACAACAGGAATGTATGCTCACACAAATCTGGGTGCTGGAAGGCTGAACTCCAGTTGCTGGTGGAGCCACCCCCAAACTGACTATAGATGGGACTGAAAAATTGAAAAATGACGGGTAAAACCTCCCTAAATAAGGTGATTGTCTTCCCAAAGAATCCTCCTGAATTAAAAAAAAAATCCACCATTATTAATCATAACAGCTAACTCCTAAGGTTAAATTCCAACAGAAAGAATGACTGTTACAAAAAGCATTTATAGCATCATACGGCAGTGGAGCTGCTTTCTTTTCTGAGCTAATTAAAGCATGTGTCATGCCATTAAAGATAAGATGCCACATGTGTATTCCACAGGCCATCTCACAGTTAAATTGTCTCATTAAGCAGAACCCATCAAACTTCATAAGATCAAAATGTGGGACTATGTTCATAGGTTAAGTCTTATTATGGTAAATGGAATAAATTGTATGAGGTATCACAGTATTCCTGATGATGGTGTACCTTTAATGAAATGTATTTAGTAACAGTAACAAATACAAAAATATAGCTATAGTACATATTTAACACATCCGTTTACTAATGGGACATCTCCAGAATTCTGGAATATAACCTCTACAATTTCTCCATTTCAAATTCATCCCAGGGAAGTCCAGAGTCCTACCCTTAATCACATGGGGACTCACACTGGGTTTTTGTCTTCCTCTCCATGTCAACTCATGGAGAATAAAGATTGCTCATTCTGAGCAAAGTAAAATTATTTAACTTTCTCTGCATTCATGAAAAGAGGATTACTCAGTTAATGTGACTGAACTGCTCTCCTTTTTCATCTAATTTTGAGTAGAAAACTCCTATGTGATCACCCTAAATTTAATATTTTCCTCCAGCTTGTAAAACATCATTCATTTAGCCCACAAAACAGACTGACTCTAGATTGGCAATCTGCTTTTTCTTAAATGAAAAGCATCAGACCATCAAGGTGCAAATTCTGACTGCTTGTCTGTGACCAGTAGTAAATTTGCAGACCACTGGGACTGCATTAGTTTCCCGTCTAATCTGGTTCTGCAGGCAAAACCGAGTATCGTGTGTTTGCAGTTTATTCTGTGTGTATGTGTTTCAGTGTATATGGCTTCTCTGTGTATCTGTGTGGTATATATGCATGACTACATATATGTTTATATACATATACATATATATCTTATATATGTGATCACTATAGCTATGCTGCTCCATTTGCTTTGGATGTGGTAGGGTGTTTGGGGTGGTTGTCCTGTAGTGTGTCCATATGTTGTGTAAGTAATTGCAGGGAGAGTTTATGCATGAGCGATACATTTTGTGGGTTATGTTCTGTGTGTGGTCGTCTCTGAATCGCATTACATGACCGGTCCATCTGATTTTTGATGCCTTGGCAAACGAGACAGCATCCCTGATTTTTGACCATCGACAGAGGTCAGAACTCCAGATTCCTTCTCTCACTTGAGTGAGACATGATATTCCCAGCATAGCTCTTTCGATTCCTCTTTGGGATACACTAATAGCATTTGCATCCTGTTTGCGTAGGGCCCAGGTCTCTGAGGCATATGTTAGTGCAGGAAGAATGGTGGCATCGAAAAGATGTGCCCGTAGTCGGAGGTTCTTCATTCTCTTAAACACCTCGTAGGCGCTCTTGAATGTGTTCCACGCTGCTCTCTTCCTCCTGCACAGTTCTGGCACCAAGTCGTTCCTCATGTTGATTTCTCGACCCAGGTACACATAGCTGCTGCATTCGGAGATGTTCGTTCCATTGAGAGCAAATGGAGCTTCAGGGACCACTTCATTTTTTATGAACATCGTCTTGTTGAGATTCAGCTGCAATCTGACCTTTTCACACTCGTGGTCAAAGTCGGCCAGCATTTGTGCTGCTTGGCTAATGTTTGGACTAGAGCTGTAACCGACTGGATTCCATGAGACGTCAGAAGACCTCGTGGCCGCCCACCAACTAGATGGTCAGATTTCTTTGTCAAATCCCTGAGTGAACGATTTGAGGCTCTTCCTGTTCCTGGAGCGGGCAGATAACATTGGGCTGCACTAGCTTGCGACATGGGCAAATGGAGACATTACTGGCGCCTGCTCGAGCAAATCGAAGATCAACGGGACTACAAGTGATACAAGTGATACAAGTGATGTTCTGTGTGCATATATATAGTCATCATACATGTATGTTATGTTGTATGTCTGAGTGGTGTGTGTAATGTACACTATATGCATGTAAAACATAGTGTATGTGTATGTGTAGTGTGGTCCAGATATATATTTGCTGTTTTATGTATACAATGAGAGCATCATGTGTATTTTGTGTCTATACCTGTGATATGTGTGATATGTGCATATGTTTTTAGTGTGTGTAGCGTATATAGAGAGTGCTGACTATATTACATATATGCATGTGTTTCTTTTCTATATTGTACATAATGTGTGAGTTTTGTGTAAAGATGCCACAGAGGTACATAAGTATTTGTGTATGTATCTCTGTGTGTGATGAATGAGTATGGGATATTATGTGTGTGTTTATGTGTACATGTACTATGTATTCTATGGGGCAAGTGTTTGTTGTACAACTGGTTGGTAAAGCAGTGAATGGTGTATGTGTAGTGTGTTTATGCAAAGCATATACTTTGCATATCACACATGTATATATGGTATGTATGTGGTGTGAGCATGGTGCATTGTGCATAATGTGCGCTATACATAGTGTACATACGAGTGGGTGTTTAATGGATATATGTGGTTTGTGAATAGTTCTATTATGTTTATATGCCTTGTGTGATGTGTGTGATATATCTGTAGCATATGCGGAATCTCTGCATGGTACAGGTAGTATCTATGCACACACTTCTCAAGCCTATTTTCCTCCAGCTCCCTGGAGGCTTGATTGCCAGGCAGCGCGGAGGCTGCTACTTCATCTGCTGATTCCCCTTGAGTCTCTGCCTGCTCCCTTGAAGGCTTCTCCAGCTAGGATGAGGACCTGAGTACTCATAGCCCGACTCGGGGACTCCTCTGTAAATGCCGTAATAATTAATCTGCTTAATACTGTTATTCTAGGTAGGAGCATCTTTCTCATTCCCTTACGATATCCACAAAGCTTGCTGTCTTGCTTAATGTGTTTTTACTTGTTCTCCAACCCTGACCTCTCCTAAGGATCTGTGATGACTGTTCTAATTGTATCATCGTGGCAGGCACAGTGGTGAAGAGAGAGCAAGGACAGCAGTGCCTTCACGCTACTCCTCTCTGCCCCGCAGACACATGTGGAGTCAGGCTCACAGGCTGCATTCAGGACTTTCAGATGAGTAAGTGCTCCAACGCTACTGGTGGGGCACAGCATCTCAGGACAGAGGCCACACTGATCTGTATCTACGGCTTTTTTCCCAGCTCAGAGACAGCACGCAGACATTGTTCCATTCATGTATGTTTCTAGGTGCACATATGTCTATATCCAAAACCGTCAAGCACCAAATGACATTTTATTTCCCCCACCACCAAGTCCCCACTCTTCTTGAGGCTGAAGCAAATCCCAGCTGGCGCTGCATTTCCTCCCACTCTGGATGCGGGAGCCACGCCAGCTCTTCCAGTGACATAAATGCAAAAGCTGGGCTTTCTCTACCTGCTTACACACACACCAGGATGATTTCAGGAATAAAACCTGGATTTCTTTCGTGGAGAAAACCAGAGACTGCACCACTTGTGTCCATATGAGCCTGCCTTTCTAAAAGGATTGCTTTGAACTCATCTGAGACCTGAATGCCCCCAGGTTTAAGGGATGAGGAGTAATTTCATATTTCTCGGTACATAATGAAAACTTGAGATAATTATAATGTGAAAAGTCAAACGGATGAAGCCGCTTGGTAAAATATAATTATCTAAAGAGAAATCATTAAGGTTAACATTCAGCAGGATAGAAAAGAGAAACAGAATAA
Source organism: Sorex araneus (assembly GCF_027595985.1). Taxonomy (NCBI): domain Eukaryota; kingdom Metazoa; phylum Chordata; class Mammalia; order Eulipotyphla; family Soricidae; genus Sorex; species Sorex araneus. The sequence goes on along the minus strand of NC_073313.1, from coordinate 336,839,101 downwards.
ATTATATTTTACCATTAGCAGTTATGCTGATTTGCTAAGCTGATACTAACATGTAGCTATTATAAAAATATAAAAACACAGTTTTATTCAAACCCCAAACATCTAATCACAAATATCAAACCACCCCTTAGTACAAAAGCCTAAAGCAAAAACTCTCCGTCTTTGAGCACTCTAGACCCTTTATTTAAACACATGTGGATTCAATTGGTCTGAACCTACCAGCTGCCTTACACAGGTAGATAGCTGATTCATCTAATCTTATGTCTCTTTCTAAAGAGGAAACTATTCCCATTTACTCAAAAATAGCACCAAGGCCAAAGCTGTAATCGTGCCCTTTCTAAATGTACTCATTGACCTTGATGAGCCTATATTTGAGCCTGAGGTATGGGCACCAATACATGGACAAAAGCAGGGTTCTAATATTAGGAAAGAGGGCATGAGACCTCAGGAAGGAGTGGAGCTACAACAGGACCTTGAATGTGCCAGGCAGCTGGAGGATGGGATAACGGTGCATGGGAAGAAAGCAGCTCTGAGCAAAAGTCTTAGAACAAGGAGAAGAAACAGCAGTGTATTCAAAGTTTTTAAAAAGATACGGAGCTGGGCTATTTGGATGAAGGCAAGAACTCTGTGGTGGTGATGTCATCCTCTGACATATACACCTGAAGAAAGTAGGTTTCAAGATTTAAGATTATGAGGCTGCTTTAGGAAATGATCAGCATGTTTCTTTGGTGGGTTGGTTGTTTTTTATGGGGGCCACACTCTGAGGATTTCAGGACTTACTCCTGGCTCTATGTTTAGGAATCACTCTGGAGTTGGCAAGTTCGAGGGAACTCAGAGACCTTATATGGTGCCAGGGTTATTGAAATCGTGGTCATATCATGCAAGACAAGTGCCATATCCGCTGTACTATGTACTATACCCACTGTACTATACCCGCTGTACTATACTCTCCAGCCCCTAGAAAATGATTGTTTTAAACAAGTCCACAGGGCTCACACACAGCAGTCCAAGTCTGGGGACATGAGATTTGAGGTTTGTGGGGTGTGATGGCAACTTCCACCACCGATGAGGAGGAAGTTATATGGAGATGGAAAGTCGGGAAGAGAACAAAACCCAACATCTACAGAGTCCAACTTGGCAAGGCATACTTGAAGATCACTTACCCAAATCACCAAAGAATGTGCAGAGCAGGGAAAACCAGAAGAGGGCAGTGAGTAGAGGCTCTCAGAGGGCAGAGAGCAGCAGTAACTTTCCAGGCTGCAGGGATTTCAAACCACCAAGTGGGGCCAGGTCTGAGGCGGAGACTGGGGTCTTGGTATCTTGGGACAGGGGCAGAAGGCAGACTGACTACCTGGGAGATGACCGTGTAGAAACAGACTCGGGCACATCCAACCCAGGAAAACTCAGAAGATTACCTCCAGTCATTTTCTCACTTCTGTTTTAGAAAGGGAGGTTGGTTTCTCCTTCAAGGAATAGGTAGAGGAGGACTGTTCATGACTAAAGATTGTTCGTCCAAACTGTGCACAAAGTTGGCTCAATATGAAATATTTCTCTTCAATGGAAAAAAAGCTATAGGAATAGCTGAGTGATGACCTTGCTATTCAAGGGTGTTCTCCCTTGAACACACTTCTCTTGCTTACCCATCTGTATGTCTGTTTTTTCAAGCCCATGTTCTCTCTTGAACATGTATTCATTTCCTGCTCCCCCCTCCACCTTTCTAAATTTTATCCAATAAAACCTATCTTCACTAGGTAGCCTCACACGCTGGGGGAAAGTCATCCCAGATAGAGAAGGGAACACTAAGTAAAATGTGATTGGAAATCCCGAGCAGGGATGGAGATGCACGCTGAAAGTAGACTAGAGATTGTACACGATGGCCACTCAATACCCCTATTGCAAACCATGACACCCAAAAGGAGAGAGAGAGAACAAATTGGAATGCCCTGCCACAGAGGCAGGGTGGGGTGGGGGGAATGGGATTGGGGGGTGGGAAGTATACTGGGTTCATTGGTGGTGGAGAATGGACACTGGTGGAGGGATGGGCTCTCGAACATTGCATGAGGGAAAAACAAGCACGAAAATGTGTGAATCTGTAACTGTACCCTCACTGTGACTCACTAATTAAAAAATCAATAAATTATAAAAAAATACCTGTCTTCCCTAAAAAATAAATTAAATTAAAAGGGAATTGAGTGATGTCATACTTAGTAAACACAGATTCTTTACCTAAACATCAGTACACAAACATACATATGGAATGTGCTCAAGAGCATTACTGTGTCTATAATTTTATCTATAATAATTCACAATAGACAGCAAAGACAGCCTTTGAGAAATAAAAGCAAAAATGAAATAAGTGAAAGTCTTAGAACTGGAATTTAATTCTTACACATGTTTTGTCATTTAAGCTATTTGATATAAGTAAGCAATCACAGATACTACTTTATTAGCCAATGTTTAAATTCAGCCACCACTTGCTTTTAAGAATTTGAATTTACTAAAAATGGTACGAGAGCTATGAAATATAGCTCAGCAGCCATGCAAGTGTTCTCAGGAAACTGAGTTTCAATCCAAGCACCACATGTTCTACCGGCACCCCCAGGTGAAATCCTAGCTAGTCCCAGAGTACACAAAGTGTGACGTTGGTGACTCCCGGTGCCACAAGGCCCAAGTATTGAAATGACTGGCCCGGTAGGCCAACTATCACTAGGAGTTACCACAGGCCCTTTAAACATGCATTGAACGGTTCCCAAAAAGTAGTATGAAAAATAAATTATTAACAGGAGGAATGCTGCTGAGTACAATGATACTATGATATCAAATTTTAATATGTTATGTAATTTATGTGTCATGGTATAATTCAGTACAATGATAAAGCAATATTCATTCAAGTTTCAAAGGAATGTTGTGCCTATCAAACTAAATAAAAAATGACTTGAGTTGTTGATACTCAAAATGTCAACCTTAGAGTCAGATTTATTCATTCATAATAATAAGCATGATTTTAACTACTGTGCAGACTTTAAGTATAGAGAGATAATAAGATACAGTTTCTTAAGTATAAGATGAATGAGACCCAGTTTCTTTCGTAAAAGTAACGGGCAAAAATACAGAATCGGTACTCAGTACTGTCAGTAACAACAAAATAAAAACAGAAACATTATTTCTTGTGAGGCAGTATGAGGTAGAATGAAGTCTCGGAAATCAAACTCACTATATGCTGGGGCTGGAGCGATACCACAACAGGTAGGGTGTCTGCCTTGCATGGGACAGATCCAGGCTCTATCCCTGGCACCACATATACTCCCCCTACTCCCAACTCAAGAGCGATTCCTGAGTTCAGAGTGAAAGGTATGTCCTAAACACCACAAGATGTGGCCTTCAAGCCAAAATAAAAATTGTACTTTTTATTACGTGCTATAATACAATTGCATTTTGTAATCTGTTTCCCCAATAGTATTCTCTAAGAACGTTCCTTAAATAAATTAAGTGGCTTATTCATTTAACTCTAATGTTTTGCTTGACCAGAATAGTTATTAATAACATTTACAGGAGCTAAAACTATAGACTACTTAGGAAACTAACTATAGTACCCAATGTTTGCATTTTTTTAAAGAGATGTGGTTTAATAAGTAATAAACCAACTCTAATAGAAGCATTTTTTTCAAAGCACTGAAGACAATTTGCAAGCGAAAAGATAGGAAGGTAGGGCCAGATGGAGTAAAGGAACAAAAACCTTCCAAAGGCCAAGAGAGTGGGGTGGTATATAGGGTGGCAGGCCCCAAGCCCTGAGAGGTTTAAGTCAGCAAGAACAGAGGGGTTTAGGGTTCAGTACAGAAATAGAAGGCATAAGCCGGCTTCTGGGCTTTAAAGTGAACCTCGATATGAAATGGGGAAAAGTGACATCTAGTGTTCACTGAAAATAATCCAGAATCTTCCATCAATTACAATCTGCATGGCAATAGGAAATAAGCAGTTGTACTAGAATGAAAAAGCACACTCCAGTTTCACATGCAAATACATTCTTCCAGGTCATTCTCAGACCCTTTTCCTCTAAACACCTGTTTGAACTTTCTTTGTTGAACTTTAAAACCACATTGAACCTTCTTCAGTTAAAAATCCAGGGAACATCACATTTCCCCTGAATTGCACCAGGCCACACCACATACCCTGTTTCCATAAACACCTGGATGAAGAATGCCTGCACCTAACCAGCATGATGGGGGGCTGGGGAAGTGGGCAGACAAACACTCCCTGAAGAAAATCCCACCCCACCCCTTCCTGCAGAACTCATACCATAACGCCACATGTGGGAACAAGGATGCCCATCAGCAAATGCTCTAACAATTCTATATCCTCTATACAGATCTAACACTTGAGGGAACTGGGGTGTAACTTGACTCTCCCTCATAAGGTCTCTGCACCCCCCATTGTACTTACAAAGTCACTGTCTCGACTGTAAGCTATATCTTTGGCGGAACAGGCTTCAATGCCACCCTCATGTCAACCTGCCTAATAGTGTCTCGTGGGAATTTTGGAAGGTGAAACTACTGTACTGAAGCTGAAATTTAAAAGCTGTACCTATATTTATGTGTGCAACACACAGATACACATAGAAATATATGTGTGCAGGTGCAAAACTTTCCACATATATTGCAAGGAGAAAAGGCAAACTTTAAATGCATTTATTTTTCAATAAATTAGAATACTTTCTAATTTGGATCTCATCAAAATGGTCCCTAAGAAAAGGTATCTTTGAGTAAAATCGAACAATTCTCCATTTAAAGAAAATAAAAACTTTGCTTATGATGTCAGAGACATCACCAGAAATTCCACAACTAAAACCAAGGATGAGTCAGCAGGGATGAGAAACATGTAGCAAAGTAGAAAACAAATGGATAGCCTTCCCAAGAGATTACATGCTTAATTTATCTTTGTAAGTAGCATCTCTAGGCAGACAATCAAGTGATTCCATTACTAAACGTACATTTAAATTGGCCTGCCGTATTCTCACCTTTCGACTGGCATGCTCCTCATACAAAATAGTACACTAGTGACTCCTACTACTTACTGTTCCTAGCCCTGCCTGTAGACTGGTATTATTATTAAAAAACATAAAGTGGCTATCAATACAAATCAACAACAATGTTAAACACAAATCAGGCCACAGTTAATTGTGCTGATGGTTCTCCACCAGTGACTTTTGCCACTACTCTCTGGGGATAGTCAGGACACTTGCTTTAACTCAGGGGGGGAAAGAAAAAAAAACCAATTTAATCAAGAGCACCACCTAAAAAGAAAGCAGAAAAAGAAGCTCCAGTACTAAATAAGATACATTGAAATGTAGCCAAATTACCATGATTCAAATAAGCAATTGTTATAAGAATTACATTGTTGTATAACTTCAGGGGGAAAATAAAGAAGCCAGATTCAAAAAATAGAATAGGTTTAAACTAAACGTTTGTTATAATTTTTCTTTTGCTTAGGGGTTTCACTATCCTGTGCGCTCAGAGGTAACTCAGAGGCCCGTATATTGTGCCAAGGATCAAAAGAGGGAATTCATGCAAGGCAAGCACTTAACACCTGTACTATCTTTCTAGCCCATGCTATCATTTTCTTTTCGAAGCACTAAATTCAATTTCCTAACTACAACAATAAAATAGAAATGCAAATTCATTGATATTGTGGATAGTTATTGATAAGAAAAGTGATCATCTGCATGGTTGTCAAGACTCTAACTCAAGAGAAAATAGTTGTCAAAGGTTTACAGTGCATCCAAGTTTGATGGCAGCTCCAAGTAAAGTTGCCAACAAACAGTTAAGCTCTATCTGTATGATATAATTGTTCGATTTTAAAAACAAGTGTGCAAAGCAGGGCACTTAGCAGATTCCTTTCAAATACAGAAGGAGCCAGGGGCCAGAGCGATAGTACAGTGAGTAGGATGACTGCTTGACACACAGCCAACCTGGGTTCGATCCCCGGCATTACATGTGGTCCTCTGAGCACTGAGACAGAAGTAAGCCCTAAACACTGCTAGCTGTGGCCCAAAACCCAAATAAAGGATCAGAACCTTCCCAAATAGTGTAGTTCACCATGGCAGTATTTGACACCATCTTACTTATGAATCCAAAGTTATTATTTTCCTTAATCGTGCTCGTTATTCTATTTGATCTCCAATGCTGTGAAAAATCTCCTCATAAGTTCAATGTCACGCAGGTTTTATCTCATAATAAGAACATGTACTGCAAAGAAAGAACTAATCACATTTTGGCAAACTGGTGAACAGTACGTACCTTGCAGAATGCAGCACAGTGCCTTAAAGGAACTAACATTTAACTCAGTGGAGCTTATTTCTCTCAAGACTGCAGTTCATTTTATTTTAAAACACAGATGCTACCGTCAATACTCATCAGCCAAATTAATTATACACTGAAAAATCCCACTTCAATTCTTCCACTACAATTGCAATGGTTACAAATAAGACTTGTTGCAAGAACACCTCAAGCCAAGTGTACAATTTCCTACAATACCTAAGGATGGGAGGGCACCCTTTCAAATTCAAAACAGCAATGAAACAGAAAGCCTTCTGCCCACCTTCTCCACTTCCTTAAGCAGCTTACTTCCAAGCACATCTTCCAGGGATTACTATCATCTGCAAGAGCTGGAAAATTATTCATCTTACAAAGTACTTGTACCAAAAATAAAGGCCTTTATGCAAATTTCCATTTTTCAGGTTTTGTTGTGGTAGTATCCCAAATGATATGTTACTGAACAGGGGCACCTATCTCTTTGCAGGGTTTTTGCTTCAAAACCATACGGAAGTTATGGCCAGTTAAGAAGAATGCTGATAATTTATAGATAGATATAGACATAGGTACAGATATACAAATATTTTTTTAAGCCTGTGTCCTATCAACCTATCAACTTTTGGATCTTTCTCAAGTGCCCTGGAAAGGAGAGCTAAGTGAACTTCTGTGTTTGGTCACTGAAAGAATCTGAGGGTTCATGGAGGTACAAAGCTTCCAGCAGTGACTATTACTGACATCTGCCTGGGCAACCCCATTAGCTCTTTGCATCAAGCTTTCCAGGGCTCTGAATGATCAAGTCTCTTTCAACTGTTTCCAGAACACTGGGTTATTCTGTGGGTGGCAACTTGAAGGTTTCCAAGAACTTTTCGTCTTTGTTTGAGCCAACATCTTTGTTTTCAGTCCATCGACAGTTTATTTAAAATAAGATGGGGGGGGGGGGTGTTCTTTGGGGTAAGGGCTAGAAACAGACGTCACACACAAAGATTCTGTACTAGCAATCTGGCTCTTGAGTTGTCCACAAAGCTGCAAGCACCGAGTGGGAGCCCCCCATCATGAGCAGCCGCCACCTTCCTGACGCCCCCCACCCCCCTGGCCAGGGTGCCTCTCAAAGAAGAACCGAACCCTAAATCCTAGGCTCTGGGAACCCCTGGTTCTCACCAACTGGGAAAGTCGCGACTCCTTCCCGTGGAGCCCTTTGGACCAGGAAGACAACCCTACAAGTTCCCACATGGGATCCCGGGGGGCCGAGGGGGAGACCGAAGGGTCAGAGCCCCACGTCCCGGGTGCCGGCGCCCACCCGCCAGCACCAGCGATCCCAGAGGATGGAGAACAGGGTGCGGGCACAGAAGGGGTCACGGAGGCTTCGCGGCGAGTAGAGGGTGCGCAGGGGGAAACCGGGCGAGAGAGAAGGTGGGGAGCGGCGTCTAAAAGGGGCGCGGGTTGGGGAGGGGGCGCGGAGTCCCAAAGAGCGCGGAGGAGCGGGCGCAGGGCGCGGGCGGAGGAGGGGACCCGCGGGGGGAAGGGGCGCCGAGGGGCTTACTCACCCGCGCGGGCACCAGCAGGCGGCCGGGGCGCCCGCGGGGGGCGGCCAGGGGCGGCGGTCCCTGGGCGCTCATCACCGCCCCTGCGGCGGGGCCGGCGCTCCGGCCGGGCGAGCTCAGCGCGGGGGGCCCCGTGCGCGCGTCCAAGGGCCCCGCGGGCGCCGAGTCCGCGCCCCCTCGGCTCGCTCGGCTCCGCCCGTAGCACCGGCGCCTCCCACGCAGGCCCGCCCCAGAGAGGGGTGGGGGGTGGGGGCGGGCAGGGGAAGGGAGGGGAGGGGAGGGGTCACCCCGCTCCGCTGCGGGGAGCGGCGGCCGCTCGCACCAGCCGGGGTCGCACGCGCACGGCGGCGGCTTCGGGGCGCGCACCCTACTCCCTTAGCGGATGCTGGGACTGGCAGCCCCGGCCCTCCCTGCCCTAGCGCTAAGGCTCTATCCAGCCCAGCCCGGGACGTGAGCGTCTCCCGGCCCGTCCCGGGAGGGTCTCCTGCAGCTGAACTGGATCCTGGGGATTGCGGGCAATGAACAGTGCGCTGAAACCTCAACTCTTTCCCTCTTGCCTGATACCAAGGCTTGGTGGCTCTGCCTGGCGCCGCAAGAGTGTTCAAGAGTCAGCCTTGACCCTGCAGGCACTCTCTGCTCCTGGACTCGGGCTAGGACCCCTGCGGCCTCCGCAGCAACGGTCCCCAACCCCAGATCTGGGGTGGCCTTAGCTGATGACTGGCTTCCCTCAGTTCCTGCAGTTTTACAGTACAAGGACTCTCCCAGAAAGCTCTGATCACACACACACACACACACACACACACACACACACACACACACACACACACAGGTACCAACCTGTTCATACTTTACATCTCTCACACACACACACATACACACACACAGGCAGAAACACAAAGCTACCAACTGTTCATACTTTACATCTCACACACACATACACACACACACACACACACACACACACACACACCACAGCTACCAACTTGTCAGAAGCAAGTGTACACTCCCTTCCTTTCAAAGACTCTCCCAACAGGAAACATTCATGAACAGTATGAACCATCTCCACAAGTGGAAAGTCTGACGCATGATTGGCAAATATATATTGAACAATTATTGAACAAACACTACTTGTTCTGATTCCAGCCTGATTTTTTTTTCCAACTCTACAAAAATTGACTTGAAACACTGTGTCCGTATAAAGTGCACCACAGGCTGATGTAGTACAGTTTTCTTGCAATATAGTTACCATCATAGGACTCCCTAATAACTCCGGCATATCTCATAGTTACCATCTCATATGTAAGATCATTCCACAGCCACAGCGCTAGTAACTTTCAAGTGTACAATACAACTTCGTTGACTGGGGTCACTATGCTCTATATCACATCCGTGGAACTTAGACTTAAAAATATAGAATAGTTGGCCAACGCCTGTGCACTTCACCCAGTGCAAGTTCATGGAAACCTCTGCTCTGTTGTTTCTCTAAATTTGGCTTATTTTTTTTCTCTTTTAGATTTCACAAGTAAATAAGACTATAAAGTGTTGTATTCTGACTTGTTTCACTTTGCACAGTGCTCTCAAGGTCCCTCTATGTCCTCCCATATGATAGAATTTCCTTTTTAATGACTGGTGGATCTACTACATGCTATGATCTAACTCTATCAAATAGAATATTATTCATATGCATGTCTGCAGTCACATGGGGGGCACACTTGGGAGTACTCTGGGCTTACACCTGGCTCTGCGCTCCAGGGACAGACAGTATGTGTTGCTGAATCTGGACTGATGGCAGGCAAAGCAATCACCTCACTGGCTGTATTATCTCTTCAGCCCACATGGCACTTCTTTTTTGTTCATTTCTCTGACAGACATGTAGGTTGTTTCTATTTGATTATTGCAAATGCTGCAATAAGCAAGAGGGGCTATTAATATCTCATACAAATAACTGTGAAATCCTGTTTTTTATTTTCTTTATATATATATCCCCAAAATGAACTTGTGGATTTTATGGTGATTCTATTTTTCATTTTTTGAGAAACCTTCATGCTGTTTTCCATAGTTACAGCACATTTCAGCAGCAGAGTAGACCTGAGTCTCTCACCCAGAGGCAGGGAAGAAATTCACTTTTTCAGGTTCCTCCTTGATTCCTATCTATCCTCAAATATAAACAGAAGTCTAATGGAGTTTCGGAACACTCACTGGTTTTCTAGAATGTAGGTCTTCTCTTTGTCCTGGTATAGCATACCAAAGTTTTTTTTGAATGGGATGGTAAAGAATATTGTTCAATTTTTATTTACTGCAAAACAGAATTTAAAATAAAGTAAGAAAGATCACTGTTGACATATTTTCAAAATACATTAATAGCATATGGGTTTACTCTTTAAAAAAAAGATGAGGAAGATGGTGCCTTCTTGGCTTCCAAAAGGAGAAGCTAGGGTAGCATTCACAGAGCAAGAATTGTCAAAGTGTCAGGTTCGGAAAAGTTGAATTTCTTCTCAACTTCATCCATTGTATTGTTACAAAGAGGCTAAGAGATAGTACAGTACGTAGGGCCCTTGCTTTGCACACAGCCTCCACGGATTAGATTCCCAGTATAGTCTTCCAAGCCTACCAGGAGTGATCCCTAAGTACAAGCAAAGAGTACCCCCAAGTACCTCCAGGGGTGGGCCTCCCCAAAATAAATTTCTGAAAGAATATTTTGCTTTCAGTAGTAAATTAACATATAAAATATGTAGTTTTACCTAACTATTTTGGGAATCTCTCTACACTAAATTTTTTTTTATTCTGAATCCAGGATATTTCAGGTGTTCTGCGGATGCCTTTGGCAAGCTGATTCAGGTTTTAACTGTAGCATTTGTGATTTTATGCTTTTGTGTTAGGATTGCATTCAAAATTTTTGTAATAGGGTTCTGCACAATAATGATGAATTATGAAACATTGAGTGTACTAAAACTTTGAAAGAAAACTTGTTACGAGTTTTCTATCTGAAAATCAAATCTAAAACTTTCACAATGTTTATAGCCTTCTTCCTGAGATGTGCCTATATACAGTATCATCAGATTATCTCTTTTTTCTTTCTTTTTGGGAATCTGTGAACATAGTCCCCTACTACCACAAGTTATGCAGTGAATGTTCCACATTTGGGGACATCATAGTCAGCACTTCTGGAATGCAATGGATAAACCTCACTTTGAGAAAATCCACCTTCCTGATCAGGTTTCTCCCTTGTAAAGAACATCACTGTATCACTGTCATCCCATTGCTCATCAATTTGCTCGAGCGGGCACCAGTAACGTCTCCATTGTGAGACTTGTTGTTACTGTTTCTGACATATCGAATACACCACTGGTAGCTTGCCAGGCTATGCGTGCAGGTGAGATACTCTTGGTAGCTTGCCGGGCCCTCTGAGAGGGGCAGAGGAATAAAACCCCGGTCAGCCACGTGCAAGGCAAATGCCCTACCTGCTGTGCTATTGCTCCAGCAATAAAGAACATATCAGTCAATATATTCCTCATGAATTAACTTTTAATTTTAAAATGATTACAAACTTATAGAGAAGCCACAAAAAAATCCATTTATCCCTCACTCAAAATCCCAACTTTGTTGCATTTTGACCACATTTATCATGTTGTTCTACACAGACTACTTTTTGAGACACTTTAAGAGTTTTTTTAGTATTTTTCATATGTGAGATGCCATCACTCTAAGTGCTTAATATGCATTTCTTAAAAATCCAAAATCAGGGGTCATAGGGAGAGATAGTACAGCAGGTAGGGAGTTTGCCTTTCACTGATGACCCAGGTTGGATCCCCAGCATCCCTTAAGGTCCTCTGAGCACTGCCCGGAATGATTCCTGACTGCAGAGTCAGGAGTAACCTCTGAGTATCACTAGGTGTGACCCCAAAATAAAACCAAACTGAAAGAAAAATCAAGAGAATTTAGGGACTACAATTCACTGTATCACTGTCATCCTGTGGCTCATTGATTTGCTCAAGCGGGCACCAGTAACATCTCCATTGTGAGACTTGTTGTTACTGTTTTTGGCATATCGAGCACCATGAGTAGCTTGCCAGGCTCTGCCATGTGGGCGAGATACTCTCGGTAGCTTGCCAGGCTCTCCAAGAGGGACAGAGGAATCAAACCTGGGTTGGCCATGTGCAAGGCAATGCCCTACCCGCTGTGCTATCGCTCCAACCCTTATTATTAATGTAGTGATGATTAAAACCACTTTTTAAAGATATAGTATTGCTATAATCATTTTAGATAAAAGCTAAAAACTAAAACCTTGAACTTGTTACAGATTTAAATATTCACCTTTTCCATTCCCAAGAATATATTTGTGAAATGGGTTTCACTACTGTGTTTATATACTACTAATAATAAATAATTTAGACATTTATTATTTTTTGAAGTTTCAAAAAGCCAACATAGATTGGATAAATTAACAGTCAAGAACTAATTTCCACTGCATATCAAAAACTTAAAATACTGAGGTCAGAGAAATAATTTAGAGAATAAGGCACATAACTTGCATATGCTGACCCTAGTCGGATTCCTGGTACCACAAGTTCCTTTGAACATACCAGGGTGTAATCCTGAAGGTCCCTGAACCACTTTCAATCGCACCATGTTTTCTCAGAATGTCCTTTTATAACAGTAATATGTATTTAAATAACTGACTGTTTTCTACTTTGCTTTCTGCTTCAACATGCAATTCAGGATTATGACCTGTCTTTATTTGTATCACCCTATGATTGTCAATCTCAGCAATTAACATATTTTAAGAGTGTGTTATGCCCATTATTTGAGTTTATCCAAAGTTTCCTATGGCTTAATTCATTTATATGTTATAGGCGGGAGAATCACAACAATGATGTTTCATTTACAGCACATGATATTGGAAAGACATAAAGAGTTTGTCCTATTTACAGCTTTCTTTATTATTTGGCTAAGTTAGTTTCTGCCAGATTTTAGCCCTTAAAAATTTAATGAATCTTGTGTTATTCACAGTGCAACACAATGAGTTTATTTTTTTAAACAACTAATAAAATGCATTGACATATGATACAAATTTGAGAGCTATCTACTTTGAGCTGCTTATTCATCCTAAAATGCAGTGGCTTAAATCTTTTCCCATTATTACAATGTTTGTGTTGCCTACAGTGATGCCAACAACACCATCTCCTCTTCTTCATTCCTATCCCAAACTTTTCTCTCCTTCTTGAAAAGAATTTTGTAGTAGATGGCTTTGACTATATTGAGGAAAGTTCCTTCGATGCTCATTTTGCTGAGTTTTCATCATAAACGGGTGCTGGATCTTGTCAAATGCTTTCTCTGCATCTATTGATATGATTATTTGGTTTTTATTATTTATTTTATTGATATGATGAATTATGTTGATTGATTTGCTAATGTTAAGCCATCCTTGCATCCCCAGTATGAATCCTACTTGGCCGTGGTGTATGATCTTTTTGATGAGTCATTGAATTCTATTTGCTAATATTTTGTTGAGAATCTTTGTGTCTGTGTTCATCAGGGATTTCCTTCTGGTATCTCTGTCTGCTTTTGGTATCAGGATGATATTTGCTTCATAGAAACTGTTTGGAAGTGTTTCTGATACTTCAGTTTCCTGGAAAAGCTTACAAAGGATTGGGAGTAAGTCCTCTTTAAAGGTTTGGAAGAATTCACTAGTGAATCCAGGACTTTTGTGTTTGGGGACAACTTTTTTATTACTGTTTTAATTTCCTTGATGGTGACAGGTCTGTTCAGGTATTCCAGGTCTTCTTGGTTCAGCCTTGGGAGGCTATAGGAATCCAGGAATTTATCCATTTCCTCGAAGTTTTCTTGTTTCGTGGCATAAAGCTTCTCAAAGTAATCTCTGAGGATCCTTTGAATTTCTGTAGTTTCTATTGTTATGTGCCCCTTTTCATTTCTGATTCAATTTATTAGGGTTTTCTCTCTCCTTTCCTTTGTGAGTCTTGCTAGAGGTTTATCTTGCTAAAGGTTTAGAGTATCATGCTAAGTGAAATGAGTCAGAAAGAGAGGGACATAGAAGGACTACACTCATTTGTGGAGTATAAAATAACAAGAGACTGACTGTCATATACTCAATATGACACTGAGTATAAAATAACAAGGATGGTAGATATGAGGGCCAGGAAGATTGCTCCATAGTTTGAAGCCTGCCTCATGAGCAGGGGAGAAGGCAGCTAGAATAGAGAAAAGATCACTAAGAAAATGAATGTTGGAAGGATCGGTCGGGATGGGAGATGTGTGCTGAAAGTAGATAAAGGACCAAAAGTGATGGCCTCTCGGTATCTGTGTTGCAAACCATAATGCCCAAAAGTAGAGAAAGAGTATGTAAGAAATTGTCTGCCAGGGAGGGAGAGGGAGGGGGCAGGAAAGGGGAGGGTATACAGGGAAGATTGGTGGTGGGGAATGTGCACTAGTGGAGGGATGGGTGTTTGAACATTGTATAATTGTAACTCAAACATGAAAGCCTCTAACTGTATCTCATGGTGATTCAATAAAATAAAATTTTAAAAAAAGAAAAGAATTTTAAACATTTTAGAACTTTTATTAGAATTCTAAATTGTGACTTTACTAATCTTCTCAAAAGTTCTTTGGCTTTTATTCATTCTAGTATTCCTAACCCTTTCACAAGTTTATTGTACAGCATTATTTTTAAGTTTCATGTGAAAGATACTCGGAGCATTCATCTCAGTCACTTGCTTTTTAAAGTACCGTTTAATCCTGTAAATTTCCCTACACACTCTTTTTTGTATTTTTATAGCCTTTTAAAAGAAATTGAGAGTTATCCTTGGTGTTGCTTGAAGTTCCAAGAACACTTCCAACAACACTTGATCCAACACTGAGAGCCCGAGGATTCAGTGCCAGTTTTGAGCTGGCGCTCCTCAGACCTAGCAGTGCTTGAATATAGCAGGGCTATACTCCATAGTGGAGGGAGGAACGTGTTCCAACCTGGGGAAGCCAGAGGTCTAATTCTAGTGCTACAAAACATGTAGTCAAAAGACTGCAGTCTTTTGATGATCTCCCCAGCATGTTTTTTGTATTTCTATAATTTTAATATTTTCCATGGACAAATTTCATAGTATTGTCATTTTAATATTTTTCAGTGATTATATCTTATTTCTAATCTAGTAAGACAATGAAGTCAAATTTGGTAATAATTTTTGTTAATTGTTTAGAATTATTTAGTTTCCTAACAATTGTTTACTTGTTCAACTTTCCCCTAGTGATTTTTAACCTGCTTATTTTAACTAACTGAGAAATAATTGCTATTTTTTTTTTTTGCTTTTTGGGTCATACCCGGCAATGTACAGGGGTTACTCCTGGCTCTGCACTGAGGAATTACCCCTGGCGGTGCTCAGGGGACCATATGGGATACTGGGAATCGAACCCGGGTCTGCCAAGTGCAAGGCAAACGCCCTACCTGCTGTACTATCGCTCCAACTCCTAATTGTTACATTTTTAACTCAGATTTTGCTTTATGTATTATAAGGTAGTAGCCTTTAGTATGAGCAAATATTTGTTTTCCTACTGGCTGATTCTTTTATGAAATGGTGATCTTTGTAATGATGCCGCTGACTGAATATGTACTTGGTGTGACTTCCCCATGACAATACAGTTTCCTTTAGTTTACATTTGCAGGCGTGTTTTTAACCTCTTTCAATGATTCTGTGACTTTATATTTAGAGTGTGAATCATAGAACCAACATTATATTATATATTTAAATTGTCTGAAAAGCTTGGTCTTTTAATTGGATGTCTAGTTTCTATTTCAAGCATTCATAGACATATTTAGGTTTATGTCCTTCATCTTAATCTTAGTTGTTTTCTTGTCTGATTTATTTGGGGTTTATTTTCCCTATTCTTTCCCTCCTTGGAATCAGTAATTTTATTACTACATCCCACCCTCCTGCCCATTCTTTTTTTATTCACTTGAAACTGTTTCTTTTCATCATTACTCTGGTATTTTATTCTAAATACTTATCATGTTAGAGTAAATCATGATTGGTACTTTTATCACTTCTCAGATCACTCTAGGATCTCCGAACATTTTAATTAACATCTTCCTTCTCTGAGGGCTGAAGACATGGCCCAAAGGGCTGCACATATGCTTTGTAGGCTGGAGGCCCAAGTTTGATTCTTGGCACTGCACGGTCCCTTGAGCAGACCCAGGAAGAGTCCCTGACCACTAGCACCATAGCCCTAAAGTGAAATTCTTACCCACAGAGAGGATAAAAAAATCCCTTCTCCACAACACCCAATTGAAAAGAGAGAGATCAAAAGGGAGTACACTGCCACAGAGGCAGGGTGGGGTGGGGGGGAGATGGGATTGGGTGGTGGGGGGGAATACTGGTTTTATTGGTGATGGAGAACGGGCATTGGTGAAGGGATGTGTTTGTGAACATTGTATGAGGGAAAAAAAAGTTCTAACATGTGTGAATCTGTATCTGTACCCTCATGGTGATTCACTAATTAAAGAATAAAATAAATTTTTAAAAATCCCTTCTCAATTGTTTTGCTCCTATTGTTGCCCGCTTCTATTTTAAACTTTTTTGAAGCTTATGTTGCAGTATTTTTATTTTATACACTTAATATGGCTTAGGGTTTATCACATGTAGCCCTTTTTCACAGCTTTTTTTTTTCTTATTTCCCCTTTACTCTTCCATTCATCTTCATTGTCTCACTCCATAAAAGGTTCCTTTTAGTATCAGATTCATAAACATTTCAAATTCTAGAAATTTTACCTGGTGAAAACAGATCAACCAAATAATCTATTTTTTTAAAATAGTAATCAGATATATGTCATATAAGATTTGTCATCATAATCATATTCAGTACATTATATACATTGCTGGGTAACCATCACTGCCATATATAGCCAGCGCTTTATTTTACTCAGCTGAAATGCCATCCCCATTAAACACTAGTTATCCATCCCTCTCCCACAGTCCCTGGCACCCACCTTTGTACTGTCTGTTGCTCTATTTTTGATTACTCTAGGAATCCTATACTTGTTTTTTTACCTGCTTCATTTCACTCAACCAAATGTCTTAAGGCTTACCCATGGCAAGTATGGATCAACCTTTTTCTTTTTCTGGCTGATAGTATTAATTGTATATATACTAACTATTGTTTTATCCATTGTTTTTCTTGCATTTTGGGTCACACCCAGCGATGCACAGGGGTCACTCCTGGCTCTGCACTCAGGAATTACCACTGGCAGTGCTCAGGGGACCATATGGGATGCTGGAAATCGAACCTGGGTCAGCCGCCTGCAAGGCAAATGCCCTACCCACTGTGCTATTGCTCCAGCCCCTGTTTTGTCCATTTTTAAGTGGTCTAGCAACCGCCCGCCACTACCCCTGAAAAGATGCCTAGCTTAGCCCCCATTTTAAAGGCCTAGTAGCTGAAATAATCAATTGTACCTAGCAGATACTAGAGGCCCCACCATTGGCCTGGGCACTCCTGCTTTATTAGTTAGCTCAGCAAGACATGCTCTCTATGCCTTTGCCCCAAATTTCTAGAGTTAGCCACAGAGTTCCCTTCCCAGGACAGGCTAAAATTATTTATGTACATTTTATTTTATTTATATGATTAGCTTAAAACATTTCATAGTTGATCCAAATCCTCATATGTATTTCTTATCCTTTTTCTTAGAATATGATTGGCTTAGAATATTTTATACACAATTAGCTTTCCTCTCAAAATTGGTCCCCTGTTTGCCCCCTCCCAGGATTAATCTCTCTATAGAAGGGTGCTTCTGGCCTGAAGCAGCCCAGAGATCTCCTAAGAATGCGAGAGAGACCTCCCTGGAGGTCTCTGTGTCCATATGACATATGTACTGTCTCTCAATAAACTAACTTTGTTCAGCCTAAACCTTGCTCCTGGTCAATTATCTTCAGAGTCCAAGACTTAGACCCAGCATGGGGGATCTGGATTTAAGCACCTCCTCCTAACCCTTCATATTTGTCTATCAAAAGACACCTAGTTATTACAATTAATGCTGCTTCTAACATTAATACATAAATATTGATGTTCGCCCTTCGTTTTCAATTATATTGGGTATATAACCAGAAGTGGCATTTCCAGATCAGATGGTAAAGCTATGTTTAATATTTTTTGAGGAACTTCCTTATTGTTTTATATTCCCAACAACAAAACTCTAGGGTTCAAATTGCTTTACATCCTTGAAATGCTTATCATTTTATTCTTTTTGAGGGCAGGCATCCTACTAGATGTGAAGTGTTATCTCATGGTGGTTTGGACTTGCACCTCGTAAAGATTACTGATGTTGGGCATCTTTTCATGTGTTTATTGACATGGAGAAAGGACTATTGAGGCTCTTTGCTCACTTTTTTAAGTCAAATTATCCTGAGCTATAAGAGTTCAGTTATAATTTACAAATATATTTCCCATTTAATGGAATACATTTTTATATACAACTTTTGAAAAATATTTTAAATACTATTAAAAACTTGTAAATGTTGATGAAGTACAATTTGTTTTCTTATGTTGCCTTTGCTTTCAGTGTCACACTTCAGTCCTCACTGCCAAGTTCAAAATCATGCAGTTTTGTTATTGTTAAGGGGGCCTGGTAAAGTTTACTGAAAAAAAGGAAAAAAAAAACATTGTTTGAAACCTCAAACCATCCCAGGGCTATGAAGTCCTTTGACACAAAACACTCCTCTCTGGAGCCCAGAAAACTATTGAGATGCAGAATTCCAGGCCAAGTACATGGATGAGTTGCTTGCACTTACCCTGCAGGAGATTGTCTTGATCCCCTGGGAAGAGCTGCACCAGCAACTGAAATAAAGTCCAAGCTACAATATCAGAAGAAGACCATTAGCTTCTCCCTGCTCTCCTGCCTGGTAATAGCACTCCCAAAAAACCAGGGGCATGTGAAGAAAGGAGCAGTTTGGGAATACTGTCTATAAATTAACGTAATCAGTAAAAAGGGCTTTGACTCGTTGGCCTTCATGCCTAAGATCTGTACTTTCTTACTGGAGAAAGGAAGTTTCCCCCAATTCAAGTAAAATGGACTGTACATCCCTGCACTTGAATTGCTTCCAGATTTGGGCTATGATAAATAGTACTGCAATGAACATAGGTATGTGTTTATCTTTTCAAGTGAGTTTTGCATTTCTTTGGCTCAAGTCTAGGAACAGAATTGCTGGGTCTTCTGGTAGCTCTATTTTTTTAAGTTTTGGAGAATTCCCCATACTGTTTTCCTTAGGGGCTGAGCCAATTTACACTCCCACCAACATTGAATTAGAATTACTTTCTTCCACATACCGAAGAACCTGAGTGTTTGTAGTTTCTCGCCTTTTTGATATAGGCTGTTTTCAGTGGTGTGAGGTGACATTTCATTGTCTTTTGATTTATATTTCCCTGATAATAAGTAGAGATCAGCAATTTTTAAATGTACCTGTTGGCTTTCTATCTGGCAGTCTTCCTTCAATAACTGTTTTGATAGCTTTTCATTAGAATTTTTGATGGGGTTGCTTGGGTTTTTTGTTGTTGACTTTCATGAGTTCTTTGTATGGATAGAAGTATGTTGTGTAATATTTTTCCCCATTCATTAGGATTTCTTTTCAGTGATAGTTTCTTTCGCAGTAAAGAAGCATTTCTTAGTTTTATATAAATGCATTTGTTTATTTGTTTTGTTTTTGTTTGTTTTAGAGTTGAATCAACAGAGGTATCACCGAATTCGTCAACAGGGAAGTCACTGAATCCAGGGTCATGAAGAGTTTGGCTATGTTTTGTTCAATGTGTTTTATGGACTAAAGTCAAACATGAGTAAACCCAATGGTGCTCTGGAAGCAGTAAGGTGCCTGCGACCAAGTGATGTTTTCTCTGTATATCGTCTTAATTAAGTTCCATCTATTCCCATTTTGTGAGTTATCAATATAATTTGACATTGAATCTTATCAAAAGTTTTATCTCCATCTATTTATGTCATCATATGATTTTTGTGTTTTTAAAATGTGATAGGCCACATTTGCATATATCAAACCATCCTTGCATCCCTAGAATAATTCTAAGTCAGTAATGATGTGAAATCTTTTCAACACATTGTTAATTCAACTCATTAATTTTTTTTTTGCTTTTTGGGTCACACCCAGCGATGCTCAGGGGTTACTCCTGGCTTTGCACTCAGGAATTACTCCTGGCAGTGCTCGGGGGACCATATGGGATGCCGGGGATTGAACCCGGGTCGGCCGCGTGCAAGGCAAACGCCCTACCCGCTGTGCTATCACTCCGGCCCAACTCATTAATATTTTATTGAAGATTTTGGCATCTTTTTTCATGAAGGATATCCCTACACAGTTTCCCTTTTTGGTGTGATATCCATCTGTTTTTGGTATCAGAATAATGTCCTCATGGATACTGTTTAGAAGGATTCTCATTTCTTTGATTTTCTGGCAAGAACTTGACTAGGATAAGTAGCAAGTCATCTCTGAAGATCTGATAGAACTAAATAGTAGACCCATGTGAACTTGGGATTTTGTTTTGGGGGACTTTTGATTGCTATTTTAATGTCCTTGGTTGTAACTGACCAGCTCAGAATTTTTATTTGATCTTGAGAGACTGTAGGATTCTAAAAAAGATGCATTTCTTCCAAATTCTCCAGTTTAGGAGTCAGAGGAATAGAATAAGGGTTACCTTGTATGCAACTAACTCTAGTTCAATCAGGAATTTGCTTCTGCTCCCCCTCCCAACACCAGGTGTATTCTCCCATTTTCCAATCTAATGGCATGATATTACTCATTGTAGACTCTTAATGATCTTTTGTATTTCTGTGATCATTGTAACTTATCCCCTTTCTTCTACTATTCTACTTACTAGGGTCATTTCTTTTCTCCATAAGTCTAGCTAAACTCTTGGTCCCATTGATTATTTTACTACCATTTTTTAATTTATATATAATTTATGTTCTTTGTATGATTTCCCCTCTACTGACATTGGCTTTCATTTGTCTCTTTTTGGTTCTCTCAAATGTGAGATTTGATTATTTCTTTATATAAGTCTGCAGTACTATGAAATGCCCTCAGCACTGTCTTTTGCTAAGTCCCATATGGTCTCATAGCTCTGTCTTCATTCTCATTTGTTTCCAGGAACTCTTTTATTTCTTTTTTAATTTCCTCAATGACCCATTAGTTTTTCAGTGCCATGTTGTTTAGTCTCCAGATGTTTGTGTTTTTTCCAGCTTTCTTTTTATGGTTAATTTCTACCTTTATAGCACTATGGACTGAAAAGGTACTGGATGTAATTTCAGTCTTTGTGGTTTTATTGACACTTTTTTGTATCCCAGTCTGTGGTCTGTGAGAATTTGTGTTTGGCTTTGGAGGGTAGAAAGTCCTTTAAATGTCTATTAAACCTAGCCCTCCAATACTTTATTAAAGACATTGTATTCTTACTAATACTTGTTCCTGGTTGTTCTATCCATTAGTAAGTGTGGAATATTAAGTTCTCCTTCTACTTTGTGTTGCAGCCTATAGCTCTCTTCAGGACTATCATTTAGTTACTTTACATATATGTCATGTTGCCCTTCATTTGGGGCATAAGTTTTGACTGTTAAGTCCTCTTCAAGAATTTACTTCTTACTCAGTATGTAATGTCCTGTCTCTTGTTACCTTTTTAGTTTGAAATGCACTTTGAATGATAAAAATATGGTCATTCGTGCCTTTAAAAAAATGCTTTTTTTTGGGGGGTCACACTCAGCAATTCTCAGGGGTTACTCCTGGTTCTGCACTCAGGAATGACTCCTGGTGGTGATTGGGGGACCATGTGGGATGCCGGGGATCAAACCCAGTTGGCCGCTTGCAAGGCAAACACCCTACCCATTGTGCTATTGCTCCAGCCCCATGCCTTTAAAAATTTATTTTTATTCTTTTAATTAAAATTTATTTTTATCGTGACACCATGATATACAAAAATATTCATATTGAGTTTTAGGCACACCGTGTTCCAGCACCAATCCCACAAGCACTGTCAACTTCCATCTACCAGTGTTCCCAGGTTCCTCCCATCCTCGATCCCCTACCTACCCCTAGCCTGCCTTCTTGACAGGCACATCTTTAAATTTGGTTGTTGTGTTTTGTATCTCCTGCTTTCAGTGCTGTTGACTCTGTGGTTTTTATATAAAGCATACTAGTCTTCTACACAACAGTTGAATCCAAGGTTCTTGACCCCTTCCTCCATTTGCTTTACTTCCTCCTGCTACTTTTTGTTACCTCCCTTGCTTTCTATCTTTGCTGGCCTCCTTCCTATATTCTGTGGTCAAGGGTGATGAAGTTATCCCCTTATTAAACACTTTGGATTCCCTTGTATATGTGCCATAAATATGTCCTGTGTTTATTCTCCTTCTGACTTGCTTCACTTAACTTGATACCTTCCAATTCCATCCAAGTTTCAGCAAATTGCATTATTCTGCTGCTGCTTGCCGCTGCATTGTGTGTGTATGTATATATATATATATATATGTATATATATATATACCACATCTCCACAAATGTCTTTTTAATGCTGTAATTTACCTATACAATTGTTTACCTACCTTTTACAATGAGCCTGTATTTACCATTAAAGGTCAAGTGGATGTACTATAAACAGGTAGGAATTAGTTTCAAGATCCGTCTTTTCAATCTGTACCTATGAATTGTCAAGTTCAGTCTACTGATGTGTACTGAAATTATTGCTATAAAAGGAATTTATTGTCAATTTTCTATAATGATTCTCGATGTTTGTGAAGTTTGCCTTTGTTTCTTTGGTCTTATTTTATTTTCTCCCTGTTTACTTTGCTATATTTTTCTGCGGTATACTAATCAGCTTCTATTTGGTTCTCTTCGTTTTTTTTCTTCTATGAACTTTTGATATCACCATAAAATTTACCTCTAGGGTCTAGGTTTATATCATCCATTAAAGCTAAAGCAAATAAGTCTTGCGTTTTTCTAATAGACCCCATTATTGGTTCTCCTCTATTCCCACAGTTTCTTAAGTATTTTACTACTTCTTAGTGGGGTTTCACTGCCTGTATAAAAAGCCATTTAGTATTTCTTGCCTTGGATTTCTTTAATTTTTCCTTCTCTAAAAAGCTTTATGTGGTTTTAAAAAAATAAGTGAAAATGTAGCTGAATAGAGTATTCTTGGTTAGATGTATTTTTTTATTCAACATGTTTGCTATATTATAGCATTCCCTTTTAGTCTTCTTTAGGCTTTAATTTGTTAAATATGCTGTGAGTCATATAGAATCCCCTTATATGTGCATCTTTCCTTTTGTTGAGTTCAGGATTTTAACTCTATCTTTGGCTTTTTCCATTTTAATTAAAATGTGTCTTCGTAATGTCTTCAAATTAAACCATTTGAATTTACTTTATGTGACACTTTTGTGCTTTCTGGAACTGGGTATATATGTCTCCATCCTTAAGTTGGGGAATTTATCAGCTATTACCTCTGTCACCAATAATTCTTCCTCTTTGTCTCTTTCCTTTTTTTTTCTGTGACCCTTATTATGGAATGTTATTTGGCTCAATGTTATTCTATATATCTTTTATGTTTTCTTTCTTTAAAAAAAAACTTCCTCATTCTGTTTCATAGTTCTATTTTTATTCTTTCCTCAACCTCACCCTTAAGCTCACAGCTTAGCCTCTGGCATTCTGCTGCTAAGCCCCTTCCTTATTGTGTATTTTAATTTAACATTCTTTACAGTAGTAATTGTTTTTGTAGTCCAGAATTTTTGCCTAGGTTTTTCTCATACTTTCTTTTTCAGTGTTGACGCTAACTCTAGTTTATTTATTTAGTGAGCATTCATAAGATTGTTGATGTGGAGAGCTAAATAAAAGCTCTCCTGTGCATGAGGTCCACGGGTCTTTTATCTTTATCCATCACTATAAGTGAATTCTTCCTTACTTCACTATACCTAGAGCTTAATTTTTTATTTGTTTGGGGGCCACACAGAGATATGCTAAGGGCTTACTCCTAGCTCTGCACGCTGGGATCATATCTGGTGGGCTCAAGGGATCATATGGAGTTCAGACCTCAGTCTGTCACATGCAAGGCAGACACTCTACCCACTCACTGTACTATCGCTCTGGCCTCCCTAGGGCTTAACTTTTGCTTTTGAGCCAAACAGAGTGGTGCTCAGGGACTACTAGCAGTGTGTTCCTCACTGCCTGGGAAACCAGGTGGAACCAGGATCAAACTTGGGCTTAGGCATCCAAAACAAGCACTCCCACCCTTTGAGCTCTCTCCCCATCCAGCCCTGGTACTTACCTTTTCATTTCTGGTTACTTCTTGTTACTCCATAATGCAGTTTGTTTCCTGGGGAGAATGGTTCCTGCATCCTTTATGGTGAGAGCTCAGACAGGATTCTTTAATTTTTGGTGTTGATTTTACTGTAATCCTGGTGGGGGGTGCTGCACAGATTCTCCCTTATTTAGCTATCTTGGACCCAATATTTTTGTGAAAAACCACTTATTTCCTTTTTGGGCTATTCATTATATCTAAATGCAGCTCATTTTTGTGCATTGGGTTTGGATCCTGCTACAAGAATTAGTTTACTAGTTTGATGACTTTCAGGATTTTCTATTGATATTATCATCTTATTGGCAGAACTACATTTTTTAACACATGCATATGATTAAGAAAACTATATGGATATATTAATTTTGGTAACACGGTAAAATTGACATTATGTCAAGAAATTCATCTGAATAGTAGAGATACCAGGAGGTTTGCTCCATGGCTTGGAAGCCAGCCTCACATGCTGGGGGAAAAGGTAGCTCAGATAGAGAAGTAGCTCAGATACTTTCACCAAGTAAAGGATGCTTGGAGAACCCACTTGGGATGGGAGATGAGGGCTGAAAGTAGACTCGAGACCGAACACAATGGCCACTCAATACCTCTATTGCAAACCACAGTACCCAAAAGGAGAGAGAGAGAACACCTGCCACAGAGGTGGGGTGGGGGGATTAGTGGTGGTGGAGAGTGGGCACTAGTGGAGGGATGGGCACTCTATCATTGTGTGACTGGAACGCAAGCACAGAAGTTTATAACTCTGTAACTGTACCCCATGGTGAAAAAAAAATTTAAAAATTCATCTGACCCTTTCCTGAAAACAGACTTTGAGAAAAGAGTACACAACCACTATATAAATGTGTTACTACACTATCAAGACTGCACAGGAGGGGCTAGGGTGTGGCTCAGCAGTGGAGCACTTACCCTGGGTGTGTGCAGACTTGGGATCCATCCCTAGCAACGCAAAGGGAAAAACGCTGCATGGGCGACAATCTCCATGCTCAAAGGACTGCCATGCACTCGGGGTTCTCTAATAGAAAGAGTTTCCTTATTTCTCCACTTTTTCTCTTGAAAGGATGAAGTTTTATTATTCCTCTTTTTTCTCCATGAAAATACCTGTTGAAGAAAGGGAGGGAAGGAAAAAGAGGAAGGGAGGAAGGAAGGAAGGAAGGAAGGAGGGAAGGAAGGAAGGAAGGAAGGAAGGAAGGAAGGAAGGAAGGAAGGAAGGAAGGAAGGAAGGAAGGAAGGAAGGAAGGAAGGAAGGAAGGAAGGAAGGAAAGGAAAGGAGGGAGGGAGGGAGGAAGGGGAAGGGAGAGAGGGAGGGAGGGAGAAAGGAGGGAGGGAAAGAGGAAGGGGAGGGAGAGAGAGAGGGAGGGAGGGAGGGAGGGGGAAAAGGGAGAGAGGAAGGAAGGGAGGGAGGAGGAAGGAAGG
This sequence comes from Sorex araneus, assembly GCF_027595985.1. NCBI lineage: Eukaryota > Metazoa > Chordata > Mammalia > Eulipotyphla > Soricidae > Sorex > Sorex araneus. The sequence continues at coordinate 336,813,495 of NC_073313.1, read as the reverse complement.
AGGAAGGAAGGAGGAAGGAAGGAGAAAGAGAGAGAGGAAGGGAGAAAGGATGATTGTTTCCTGCCCTGACAGTTATTTCCAGGGTTTTTCCCACATAATTCTTTCAAGAAAGGAAAGGTTTCCCTTTGATCACTTTTTTCTCAATCATAAAGTGAAGCTTCGAGATGAATCCACACTCTGGTCTCTTCCTTTTCCTAAGTTTTAACACAGTGGAACAGATTTCCAAAATGCCAGTGCTGACTAAGAAAAACCTGCTGAGAATTTATTGGCCAGGACTTCGAAGCAGAGGCAAGAATCCAGGCTTCCATAGCTGGTTGCACCAAGACTTGTGTGAGCCTGTCGTTCCGAATCTTATCAGCTGATGAGAAACTTACCACTTCCAGCACAGCGTCCCCACTCCCAAGGAAATGAACAATTACTGTGCAAATAAACTCGTATTCTCATACAGACTGAAAAATGAAAATTACAAACAGAATAGCAAGAACCACGATTCCTTCCCTTGAAGCCTCCCAGGTCCCATGCCACTGTGCCTTATTTGCCACAGGTTCCAAGGATGACAGAGACATATCATTCATCGCTGTGAACAAGCAACAAAATGAGCATGCAAAGAAAGAGCAGGTTGGGAACGTGGATAGAGCCAAATTCCATGAATGCGATTAATTTGGGACCTATTTTTCCCCCAATGCATCCTCTGCAATCTGCTACTAACTGCCCTTAAAGACAATTTTGTTCTGAGTCTTTTTATCCTTGTGTTTAATTTGTGGAGGGATGTTCAAGCACACCCAGGTGTGCTCAGGCTTACTCTTGGCTCTGTACCCAGAAGATATTGTGATGATATTCAGAGTACCACATGTGATGCCAAGAGTTTAAACTGAGGTTGGATGCATGCAAGGCAAGAAACTTAACCCCTGTGCTCTCTCTTTGACCCTGAGTGTATTGGGGGGTGGGAGGATGGCACCTTTAACATTTCAAAACAGGAAAAAGAAATTAAAAATTTTCACAGACTGTTCTGATAGGAAGTGAAAAGCACTACTTACGAGAGTTGTTGATTTTGTTTGATGATCACATCACCAGCCTCATGGGGTTCACACCGGAGTTCTGTACATCACTACTTATCCCATTTTGGTTTTGTGTTGGGGCCACACCCAGCAGTGGTCAGGCAGGGCTGACTTGTTCTGTGCTCAGGGATCACTCCTGGCAGGCATGGCAGGCCTGGGGGACCATAAATGGTGTTGGGGATTGAATCCTGGTCAGCTGCATGCAAGGCAAGTGCCTATCTCCCGTACAATCACCCTGACCATAGTTATTTCATTTTGTAAACAAGAAAATGAAAGGTCAGAAGGACTTAGTAAGACACACAAGTTTAAACTGACACTTGAGAAAAAGAAAAACACTCAGACTTAGAAGCTGTGTACCTGATTCCCCCCCACCCCAAGTTATAAACGTTTTGCCCTCACGGCAGAGCCTGGCAAGCTGCCCGTGGCATATTTGATGTGCCGAAAACAGTAACAATAATGGTCTCATTCCCCTGACACTGAAAAAGCCTCCAATGCAGCACCTTTGGGAATAATGAGTAAAGAGAGGCTGCTAAAACCTCAGGGCTAGGACGAATAGAGATGTTACTGGCGTCCGCTCGAGCAAATCGATGAACAACAGGATGACAGTGATACAGTGATGGTAAAATATGTTATATTCTGAAATACTAAATTTTGAAAGGCCTATTAGAAGGTATAATGACTAGCTCATGTTAAATAGGTTATAAGCATAAATGATATTTCAAAACTGTGCAATTTCTGCAATGTAGTATAACCCATGCCATTTCTCTAGGTAGCAATGTTATGCTGATATTAATATTGCAGATATGCTTCTGACATAAAGAGGAACTAAGAGTGAGTTGATAAGAACTGTCTCTTGTAATAGAGGGAAATATTAAATTTCTGTTAGGGTTTAGTCAAAAGAAAGGTGGTTAAATTTTCTTTTTCAATGTATAAGTCCCTTTAATGATTAACTGGATGTTCCAAACTTCTCATTTATTTCTTTTAAATTTCAGCTCCTACTAGAGGTCAAGCCTCTTAGGCTTTCTTCTATGTTCTATTATTATTCTCTATGCTTGAATCTGGATATTTTCCAGTTGGTTGTATTTCAGCTCACTGATCTTTTTTGCTATATCTACAGTGAAATCTCTAATCTATTACATTTTTGTATTATGATTTTAAAAAGGCTCTGTTTTTTATTTCTAGCCCACCTGCCCTCCCTCCCCCTCCCTCTCTTCCTTCCTTCCTTCCTTCCTTCCTTCCTTCCTTCCTTCCTTCCTTCCTTCCTTCCTTCCTTCCTTCCTTCCTTCCTTCCTTCCTTCCTTCCTTCCCTCCCTCACTTCCTTCCTTTCTTCTTTCTTTCTGCCACATTCAGAGGTGCTTGGGCTTGTTCCTGGCTTTGATCTCAGGGATCAGTCCTCTTGGGGCTGGGGTACTATTTGGGGTGCCAAGGATCAAACCCAGATTGGCCTTATGCAAGGCAAGTACCATACACATTGTACTATCTTTCTCGTCCCTCTATTGACTTTTTCACCTTAATGTCCTTCATTGGTTTCTGGCTATTATCATCCTCAGTCAGATTTTAAACTTTAGAATCAAACATTGTTTTAGAAAAATAAAATTTACACAATGTTTCACACTTAAGAACATTTTCCTTTTTTTTTTTTGGTAATAGTCTTAGAGGCACATCATTTTAACTCAATCACAAGTCCAGATAGTTTAATTTATTTTGTTTTTGAAAGCTTATATGTGACTATATGGTGTTACTCTGGACTTACTCTAGGTTACCAAGACCTATATCCTTCATGGTCTTTGAATTTCAATTTTTTTTATTCCAATAGTAGCAGACAGCTCAATGCTCTACTAACCTTTATAGCATCTTATCTGTCACTTTTTGCTTCACTTTATGGTATCCTGCTCCTTGCTGTTGAGAGATGAGAGAACGCCTTGAGGATGAAAGCACCATAGGTATCTGATAACTTATCATAGTTTCCTCACTTCTTGACCTTTGTTCCTCAAGTCCATCCCAGTAGCTTAAAACTCCATGCTTTACCTCCCCAGATCTTCAGAATGCAATAAACTGAAATTTCTTGACCCCACACCGTTCATCAAAGTGACCAATACCTATGGAGGGTGAGGTTCATCTCAGCAATCTTTCTAAGTCTCTCCAATGTTTTCACCCACATTATGGTGGCACTTACTCTTTTCCCATTCATTCAAATTTATACTGTATTATATCCATCTTTTCGTATTTTTTCTTATTCAAATGGTGAAATACAGACAAAAATATATATTTTCTACTAAAGAAGTACACTTACCTGCAACATAATTTTGTGGCATTGCTTAAACTGTGGAAATTATTGAAAGGGTAAAAGTCTACCTGGCTATGGGGAAAAATCATAATTTCTTATCACAAGCATCTTGCACTTTACTTGATTTTTGTATGAATAATATAGAAGACTCATTAGAATGATTTAACAGGTCAGGTGTCACTTTTTTCCTGTTTTCAGATAGTCAGTTTGGCTATTAAATTATTATTGCTTTAAAGATGTCTTGGTTTCTATATGTGGAGAAATTGAGTGAATACTATATTTGAGACTTTTGGGAAAGGTGACACCATCACCTGTGGAATCCAGTCAGTAACAGCTCTAGTCCAGAGCGGTCATCTCTGAATCGCATTACATGACCAGCCCATCTGATTTTTGATGATTTTTGACACTATCACAGTATAATTGACAGTGTAATTTATTTATTTATTTATTTATTTATTTATTTATATATTTTTGCTTTTTGGGTCACACCCAGCAATGCACAGGGGTTACACCTGGCTCTGCACTCAGGAATCATCCCTGGCAGTGTGATTTATTTGACTACTGTCATGTTACACAAAGTACCATAAAAGACAAAAACCAGAAAGAGGAAGTGAAAAAGTTATAGCAATAAAGCATAATTATTGTAAGATCCTCTTCCAGGACTCAACATTAGTTGAGGCATTAGGGGTTTGGCCAGATGTTCAGATGGCTTCGGGACTGTTCATTGCTGATGTCAGTGCCCCAGGCCTAATCTCCTGCCACACAGGACAGGGCCTTTAAGTCACAGTCCCTGAAAGTGGTCTTTGTGGGTGAACAGTGAATGCATAAAGTGACTGCAGGTATTTGTGCCACTTGTCACTGTCACTGTTATCCCGTTGCTCATCAATTTTCTCCAGTGGGCACCAGTAACATCTCCATTGTGAGATTTGTTGTTACTGTTTTTGGCATATTGAATATGCCACGGGTAGCTTGCCAGGCTCTGCCGAGTGGGCAGGATACTCTCGGTAGCTTGCTGGGCTCTCCGAGAGGGGTGGAGGAATTGAACCCAGGTCGGCTGAATGCAAGGCAAATGCCCTACCTGCTGTGCTATTGCTCCAGCCCTTTGTACCACTTACCACATTTAATTCTTAACATTCTTTTTTTTTTTTTTTGGCTTTTTGGGTCACACCTGGCGATGCACAGGGGTCACTCCTGGCTCTGCACTCAGGAATTACCCCTGGCTGTGCTCAGGGGACCATATGGGATGCTGGGATTTGAACCCGGGTCGGCCGCGTGCAAGGCAAACGCCCTGCCCGCTGTGCTATCGCTCCAGCCCCAATTCTTAACATTCTTTTAATCATTTATTTACACATTCAATGGCTTTCATTGATTGTTGGCCAAGACCCAGATGTTTTAGCAGATGCCGAGGACACAATTAATACAAGACCACATGTCTTCATGAGCTGAGAGTCTAATGGATCCTTTACATAAAACCACTATCTCCTTTATATAATAGAGTTTAGACCTTTCATCATCCATCACTTCACTTCACTTGTATCACTTATAGTCCCGCTGATCTTTGATTTGCTCGAGCGGGCGCCAGTAATGTCTCCATTTGTCCCTATCTCGAGCTAATGCAGTCCAATGATACCTGTTCGCTCCAGGAACAGGAAGAGCCTCAAATCGTTGGTTCAGGGATTTGATGAAGAAATCTGACCGTCTAGTTGGTGGGCAGCCACGAGGTCTTCTGACGTCCCGTGGAATCCAGTCAGTAACAGCTCTAGTTCAGCGGTCATCTCTGAATCGCATTACATGACCGGCCCATCTGATTTTTGATGCCTTGGCAAACAAGACAGCATCCCTGATTTTGGACCGTCGACGGAGGTCAGAACTCCAGATTCCTTCTCTCACTTGAGTGAAACATGATATTCCCAGCATAGCTCTTTCGATTCCTCTTTGGGATACCCTAATAGCATTCTCATCCTGTTTGCGTAGGGCCCAGGTCTCTGAGGCATATGTTAGTGCAGGAAGAATGGTGGCATCGAAAAGATGTGCCCGGAGTTGGAGGTTCTTTGTTCTCTTAACCACCGCTTTGAGTTTGTTGATGATGAGTTGATGAGTTTGCAACCTTAGCTCTAGGTTCAACTCATCATCCATGGGATGAAAAATATCCATTCAAAACTTAGATTCTTCATATGTATGTATCAAAAATCTTTGAGGATGAATGAATGGTACTTATAATAAATTATGTCACTGTATTTTCATTTGAGTAAGAATTTTAGAAGATATTAAAATTCCTAAGTGGGCATTGGAACATCATATAGGTATTTAAATTTTCTAAATAATTTCCATATAAAAATGTGAATTTAAACCTAAGTTTGCAAGCTTTGTTTCCATTTTTATAATTATACAGAATTTCTGGGATTAAAATTAACTTTTGAGTGCAACATTGCAACATTACTTAATAGTTTAGTTGCTACTTAATGAACTTAACATTTTATAAGATTAATAGAAATATTGAAAAAACTTAAACTTCTAAAATTTTGTTATGATAAAAATGGTTATAAGGTTTTTTATTTTTTATTTTTAATGTTATCTTTTCCCTTTTTAATAAATATATTAGAAATGTTTAACATAAATTTTGAGCAATCTAGATTTCTTTATATTTTTATTATGAAAAATTACTCAGAATCTTTAGGCTATTTCATTTTTATCCCTTGATTCCTTCTTTGTTCCTATGGTTCCTTCCTTCTTTTCTTTACTCTTACTATTTTCTTACTTCCTCCTTTCCTTCAACCCATTCTTTCCATCTCTCTCTCACTCTCATTTTCTGTCTTCTTCTCTTCTTCCACTCCTCTCACCATTTTCTTATTCATGTTAATATGAATATTATTTCATAATCCAAAGAGAAATTGGAAATGATAATATAGGAACTATAATGGTTGTTTAATTCCCACAACCCTACCTATTTCCTGCTTCTACCAGGAGACCCCAGATCAAGAAGGATTGCCTCAGTTAGACTACGAAAATTTTCCTGCATTATTATTTTTCTTTCCTTCAGTGTGTCTATTAGTCAAGCAGAATATTCTCTTCCAACAAAACATATATCCTACTTTCCCATATATTAAAAGTGTTGAGTATCCCTTCCCCCCATTTTCTGGTCAGGCTCCCATTTTCAGGATTATCATATCAGATTTCTGGAAGAGATGGCTCTAACCATAACCTTCACTACCCTCTTACATTGCTTTTAAGCCGAGCTTTGTGACATAGTCCCATAAGTCAGTCAATTTGGAATTTGTATGACATTTCTCGTACCATATACTAAGATTATCCCAGCAAGGTCCTGCATACATAAGGGTAAGATTTGGTGGGCATCACATCAAATAATGAATGGATTTTCATTGAGGGCACTTTTTGTTTGTTTTTTGGAGGTGCCACAACAGGCTTACTCCTGACTATGTGCTTAGGGATCACTGTTGATGAGCTTGGGAGGGCCATGTGGGGTGCCAGGGATCAAATCCTGGCTTGGATGCATGCTAGAAAGTGCTCAAACTGCTGTTCTAACTCTCTAGACCCCAGATTGATTAATTTTTAAACTGGACTTAAAGAATCCTGGCCTGACATAGAACTAGTCTGTCTCCCATCTTCCCTTCTCCTCCATGAAAATTCATGTTTTCTCCATTAGAAAGTATAATAATGTTAATTTTAAGAATCAATCTACACTGTTGTTCAAGATCCTACTTTGCTTTCCAAGGCCCACTCATTTCATTGTGTAATATGATAATCCTGCTAATTTGCACTTTTGTGAGCAAAATACAAAAAATAATCAATGAAAAAAATGGCATTTGCTTCAGTTCTGAATTAGCTTCTGGCATACTATGAGACATAAGAAGGTGTCTACTTGGTGTGAGATTTACAAATACATTTTCATAATTGCAATTCTTAGACTCTCTTAAATCACTTGCTCTGCATTGAGAGGTATTCTGTAGATGTTTCTAACTTATTCATGGTTGAGGTTCTCAAATGCAACTCGTTAACGAGATTAGATGAGTTCATAAACCTAATGCCTCCCATGCATAACATTTTTCTCATGTGGGGGTCTTTAATATTATCTGTCTAATAATATTTTGACCCTGATTTTAATATTACCTTTCATAAAACGCATTTTTGAGTTTCCTTGGTTTAGAATCTGGAACTAGAACTAGCCAAGTAGCTTGATTGCTCAGATCTTAAATTACTTGGAAGCATGGTTGTACTTAATATTCTTTCTACATGCTGAATTTGAAAGGGCCAAGGCAAGGCTGTAAAAAAGGCTATTTTACTGCGTCAAATGCTGTTTGTTTGTTTTCTTCATTTTGTGTTTTGGGGGGACTGGAGTGAAAGAACAGCAGGTAGGGTGTTTGCCTTGCATGCAGCCAACCCAGGTTCAATTTCTCTGTCCCTTTTGGAGAGCCGGCAAGCTATTGAGAGTATCCTGCCCACATGGTAGAGCCTGGCAAGTTACCTGTTGTGTATTTGATATGCCAAAAATAGTAACAACAAGTCTCACAATGGAGACATTACTGGTGCCCGCTCCAGCAAATTGATGAAAATGGGACGACAGTGCTATAGTGTTGCAGTATTTTTTTGGAATAGCTTGAGTCCAGCTGAAAAAGCATAAAGTATGTGGTTGTAAATTATAACATAAAGCTTTGTCCTATAGGTAAATATTACTCAAACTACAATAAATGATATCTTTAATCTGAAGTACATGCATATAAAAAGTCCAACCCATTAGTTCTGTAAATTGAGAAAAGTATAAGATAAAATCCATCCAATTTCAAAAACTCCTCCTCCTAAAACAATGCAGTAAGCTCTAACCATCCTTTTTGTCCCTACTTGTAAATATCTGCAGAGAGGTATTTACAAAGAATGTACTTGACTTCATGTCAAATGGACGTGTATATGCCTTGGTACATACATACATGCAAATATGTTTTGACTTCCCATCTAGATTTCAGCTGCAGGAATGTAGTGTCAGAAGCCACATGGAATTGCTGTGTGGAGCCCTCACTTCCCAGGGACCAGGACATTGTATTCATCAGCAGACTGAACTGCAAAGACCAAGGGAATAGATTTGATCTAGGTGCTGCCCAGTGAGACTCAGTGCTGGACCCTAGAAATGGACTAGGCCTCTCCAGCTCAGATCCTCTTAGAACTCTGCCAGGCAATCTGAGATGTTTGAGAAGAGCACCACTCTGACAAAGCTCCTGCTCCTGAAGGAAATGGTCTTATCTCACTGCTGATGGGTGAGAGCACAGCGAGGCATGTCATCTACCATGTGGCTGCATCCCTGCCTTCTAAAAGACTTTTATGAATTTTTTAATCTCTGTTGAGATACAATCAGATTACTTCTTCCTTTTATTTCATGTGGCTAAGTTTTCTTTCTCGAACAAGGACCTCTCTGTTCCTGCACTGAAGTCCCCTCCTTGCCTCCTTGCCACTCACACACTTCTTGGAAACAGGTTGCATTCTTGAGGACTCCTTTAAGAATTATTCTACTTCCAGGGTCTTAGACAACACACATCTTCATTGTCTCCATCACTCAGGATTCTGAGATGGTGTCACAGGACTCACACTTTCTGTAGCCTATAGGGAGTCTGTATCTTTCTCTACTGTTTCCGGAAGGTGGGCTTCTAGTAGTGGGATTGCTCAAGCTCTGCCTAATCTTCAGAGTTTCCTGAATATCTGTGTCCATATTAGCCTTTTTATAAGGGTAGACATCCTATGGACGAGGTGCCCACTATGACCTTAATTTAAATTCACTAGTTATATTGACATCAATAATGATCACATTTCCAAATCAAGTCACATAGTTGGGTACTAGGAATAGTTCCTTAAATAAAATAACATATTGGATTTTGAAGGACTGTCCATATTGTTTTCCAGAAAGCCTGGACCAGTCAGCAGTATTCCCACCAACAGTGAGGTTGAGCTTCCATATGACCCCACAATACCACTTCTGGGAATATATCCCGAGAATGCAAAAAAGCACAGTAGAAATGACATCTGTACCTACATATTCATTGCAGCACTTTTTACAAAAGTCAAAATATGGAAACAACCTGAGTGCCCTAAAACAGATGACTGGTTAAAGAAACTTTGGTACATCTGCACAATGGAATTCTATGCAGTGTTAGGAGAGATGAAGTCGTGAAATTATAAACATGGAGAGTATCATGCTAAGTGAAATGAGTCAGAAAGAGAGGGACAGACATAGAGGGTCTGCACTCATTTGTGGAGTATAAAATAACATCACATGAGGCTGACACCCAAGGACAGTAGATACAAGGGCCAGGGGGATTTCTCCATAGCTAGAAGACTGCTTCATGAGCAGAGGGGAGAAGGCAGATTGAATAGAGAAGGGTCACTAAGAAAATGATGGCTGGAGGAACCAAATGGGATGGGAGATGCATGCTGAAAGTAGATAACAGAACAAACACGATGACCTCTTAGTGTCTGTGTTGCAAGCTATAATGCCCAAAAGTAGAAAATATGGGGAATATTGTCTACCATAGATGCAGGGGGAGGGTTGGAAAGGGGGGAGTATACCCAGGATATTGGTGGTGGGGAATGTGCCCTGGTGGAGGGATGGGTGTTTGATCATTGTAACCCAAACATGAAAGCTTATAACTATCTCATGGTAATTAAATAAAATTTTTAAAAAATTAAAAATTTAAAAAATAAGCAAAACCTATAATTTTTAAAAATTTTTAATTAGTGAATCACCGTGAGGGTACAGTTACAGATTTATACATTTTTGTGCTCATGTTTCCCCCATACAAAGTTCGAGAACCCCTCCCTTCACCAGTGCCCATCCTCCACCACCAGTAAACCCAACGTCCCTCCCACCCTCCCCAGTCCCGTCTCCCCCCACCCCAAACTGCCCCTATGGCAGGGTAGTCCCTTTCGTTCTCTCTCTCTGATTAGGTGTTGTGGTTTGCAATAAAGGTGTTGAGCAGCCATTTTGTTCAGTCTCTAGTCTACATTCGGCACGCGTCACTCCTCCCCCGCATGACCTCCGACCACATTTTACTTGGTGTTCCCTTCTCTGAGTTGCCCAGAATGAGAGACCAACCTCCAAGCCATGGAGTCAACCTCCTGGTACTTATTTCTACTATTCTTGGGTGTTAGGCTCCTAGTCTATTAGTCTATATTCACAGATGAGTGCAATCTTTCTATGTCTGTCTCTCTCTTTCTGACTCATTTCACTTTGCATGATACTTTCCATGTTGATCCACTTATATGCAAAGTTCATGACTTCATTTTTTCTAACAGCTGCATAGTATTCCATTGTATAGATGTACCAAAGTTTCTTCAACCAGTCATCTGTTCTAGGGCACTCGGGTTTTTTCCCGATTCTGGCTACGTAAACAGTGCTGCAATGAACATGTAAGTGCAGATGTCATTTCGACTATACTTTTTTGCTCCTCTGGGATATATTCCCAGCAGTGGTATTGCTGGGTCAAATGGGAGCTCAACCTCTAGTTTTTTGAGAATTGTCCATATTGTTTTCCAAAAGGGCTGAACTAGTGGGCATTCCCACCAGCAGTGTAGAAGGGTCCCTTTCTCCCCACATCCTCTCCAACAGTGGTTGCTTTTGTTCCTTTGGATGTGTGCTAGTCTCTGTGGTGTGAGGTGGTATCTCGTGGTTGTTTTGATCTGCATTTCTCTGATGATTAGTGATGCAGAGCACTTTTTCATGTGCCTTTTGGCCATTCGTATCTCTTCCTTGGGAAAGTTTCTGTTCATTTCTTTGCCCCATTTTCTGATGGGGTTGGATGTTTTCTTCTTGTAAAGTTCAACCAGTGCTTTATATACCCTTGATATCAACCCCTTATCTGATGGGTATTGTGTAAATATCCTTTCCTATTCTGTAGATAGTCTTTGTATTTTGGTCACTGTATCTTTTGCGGTGCAGAAGCTTTTTAGTTTAATGTACTCCCATTTGTTGATCTCTGTTTCTACTAGATTGCTTAGTTCTGTGTCATCTTTGAAGATACCTTTATCTTCAATATCTTGGAGGATTTTGCCGACCTGGTCTTCAATGTACCTTATGGTTTGTGGTCTGATGTTGAGGTCTTTAATCCATTTTGATCTGACTTTTGTGCATGGTGTCAGGTTGAGGTCTAAGCCCATTCTTTTACATGTGGTTGTCCAGTTGTGCCAGCACCATTTGTTAAAGAGGCTCTCTTTGCTCCACTTCACATCTCTTGCTCCCTTATCAAAGATTAGATGATCATACATTTGAGGTTGTGTATAGGGATATTCAACCCTGTTCCATTGGTCTTCGGCTCTGCCTTTGTTCCAGTACCATGCTGTTTTAATTGTTACCGCTTTGTAGTAAAGTTTGAGGTTGGGGAGGGTGATGCCTCCCATCATCTTTTTCCCAAGAATTGTTTTAGCTATCCGTGGGTGTTTATTGTTCCATATAAATTTCAGGATTGCTTGTTCAGTTTCTTTGAAGAATGCCATGGTTATCCTTATAGGGATCGCGTTAAATCTGTATAATGCTTTTGGGAGTATTGCCATTTTGACAATGTTTATTCTCCCTATCCATGAGCAGGGGATATGTTTCCATTTCCTCATGTCCTCTTTTATTTCATGGAGTAGCGTTTTATAGTTTTCTTTGTAGAGGTCCTTTACTTCTTTAGTTAAGCTGATTCCAAGGTATTTGATTTTCTGGGGCACGATTGTGAATGGGATTGCTTTTTTCATGTCCCTTTCCTCTGTCTCATTGTTTGCATATAGGAAGGCCATGGAATTTTGGATATTGATTTTATAGCCTGCGACTTTACTGTACAGGTCAATTGTTTCTAAGAGTTTCTTACTAGAGCTTTTAGGCTTCTCTAGGTATAGTATCATATCGTCTGCGAATAGTCAGAGCTTGATTTCTTCCTTTCCGATATGATCCCCTTAATATCTTTTTCTTGCCTGATGGCTATTGCTAATACTTCCAGTACTATATTAAAGAGAAGTGGTGAGAGTGGGCATCCTTGTCTTGTCCCCGATCTTAGAGGAAAAGCCCTTAGTTTTTCTCCATTGATGACAATGCTTGCCATAGGTTCGTGATAGATGGCTTTGACTATCTTGAGAAAAGTTCCTCCAAAACCCATTTTGGTGAGAGTTTTTATCATGAATGGGTGTTGGATCTTGTCAAATGCTTTCTCTGCATCTATTGATATGATCATATGTTTTTACCTTTACTTTTGTTGATATGATTAAAACCTATACTTTTGATTAAAAAAATAACATATTGGAGACACAATTCCACTGGTAACACCATGCTACTTCTTCCAGTTAGAAGCAAGATTTAAAGGTGAGGTAGTACCGTTTACCTCCAATCCTGTAGACAGATTCCTCACATGAGGATCTGGGTTCCTTCCCAGGCAAGATTCAGAAACACCTGGAGAGACAGGTTTGGGAAGGACTTGCTACAAAGCAGGAGGTCATAGATACAATTTATCATCACCATATGCACTTTTCTTTCTTTCTTTCTTTCTTTCTTTCTTTCTTTCTTTCTTTCTTTCTTTCTTTCTTTCTTTCTTTCTTTCTTTCTTTCTTTCTTTCTTTCTTTCTTTCTTTCTTTCTTTCTTTCTTTCTTTCTTTCTTTCTTTCTTTCTTTCTTTCTTTCTTTCTTTCTTTCTTTGTATTCTCTGCCCATGTGGCTCCTGGAATCTTTGAGGGGAACTTCTAGGCTGCAGGTATGGAGGCTAACCGTACAGAAGGAAGACTATCAGGTAACCAAACGGAAAGTCCTGCTACTGCAGGTGGTAGTAAAGTGCAGAGAGCAGAGAGGGATGCAAGTCTCTTCACTGCTGCTGCGAGGATGACTGTTACTAAAGACAGAGGCTACCATGCTTAGAAACAACTCTAAAAGAGATAAAAATGTCCTTGTTTAACTTATTTGGGGGCTGAGAGATTTAAGCATGGCATAGTGCAACAGTCAGGATTGGCTAGACTGAGCTGGAGCACATACCCAAGTAGTTACAGTATCTGTGGCATAAATAACAATTGCATTTCCTCTTCTTGGTACACACTTTACTATGCCTGGCAGGCGTCCCCCTTCCTTGCATTACAGTGCCCTCCCCATCCTTGGTGTGCGTATCAGTCGCGGCTGGTAGGGATGAAGGAAATGGCCTCATTGCTGTCAGACTCGCCCTGAGAGGTGATTCCCATTGCCAGCATCTCGGGCAGGAAGGTAGAGACAGTTCTGGCAGATCAGCAGCATTGTGCAATGTTCAGCCTGAAGGACTCTTATCACTCCGGCTTAGATCTCATTGTCAAGGTGAGTCACAGGGTCCTGTAAACACAGAGTCATAGCCAGCGTTTAGAAGCAATGGAACAGTCCCCCATCCCATCCCATAAGCCGTCATAGGGGCAAGTCCTGTGCAAATGCAGAGCATAGTCGCACAGCCCCAGACAGCTTCCAGACCCACGGCAGAAAGATGGGTCAGGAAGCTGTAGGCGGGTTCCAGCAGCAGCGCCTCTTGGCTGTTGAAGAGAGCAAGTCTCTACCCCACCATCCAGAAGAAACGGGAGCAAACTGCACTGAGGTCCTCCCTCAGGGGAAACTCAAGTTCCAGGAGAACTTGGAGACTTGAGGTCAATGGACATCTTCCTTGGTGGGTCATTCCAGATCACTTGCTTCCCATAGCTTCCTTCATTTGCACCTGAGAATGTGCTTGAGGGAACACTGGTCTATTGGTCTGTTCTGTGACTGTGAGTGGGCGTGCTGGGAGAGGTGTAGGACTGGAGTCCTCTTCATTCTCCCTCAAGGTAGACTTTCCTCAGTCTCATTGTTTCTTCCACATTCATCTATTTGAGACATTAAGTAAGTTTCTTATTTGGGACCTCCTTGCCTCAAAATCCACACTCCTGTTTCTTTTTTTTTATTAATCTTTTCTTCCAAATAATTACAGATATCTTAGTTTGTCAAGTGCACAAGTAGGAATTATATCATGAGCACTTTTCTCTTGAGAAATCTTGTGTAATTGAAAGGAATCACCAGGTGCCACCCCAATCCACATGTTCACCACTTTCCCATCCCTACTGACTGCTTTTTTACATTCTAGCTCCTCTCAGTGACAGTTTTCCAAAATTTCTATTACTACAAAGTATGGATCTCTATGAGAATTTCCTATGGTGATTCTAACAAATTCTTGTAAACTTGATGACTTTAAGACATAGAAAGATTGCACTTATCTGTGGAATATAAAATAACAGAGTAGGAGACTAATACCCAAGAATAGTAGTATATAATACAAGGAGGTTGGCTCCATGGCTTGGAACCTGGCCTCACATGCTGGAGGGAAAGGCAGCCCGGATAGAGAAGGGAAGACCAAGTAAAATGTGGTTGGAGAACCCACGCGGGAAGGGAGATGCATGCGGAAAGTAGACTAGAGACTGAACATGATGGCCACTCAATACCCTATCACAAACCACAACACCCAAAAGGAGAGAGAGAACAAAATGGAATACCCTGCCACAGAGGCTAAGTGGGGTAGGGGGGAACAGGATTGGAGGGTGGGAGGGATACTGGGTTCATTGGTGGTGGAGAATGGGCACTGGTGGAGGGATGGGTTCTCGAACATTGTATGAGGGAAACACAAGCACGAAGATGGGTAAATTTCTAACTGTACCCTCACGGTGACTCACTAATTTAAAAAATTAATTAATTAAAAAAAGACAATATCAACTGATTAGTTTACATTTCTGCAGGTGAAAAGTCTGGACTAGGTTTTTGCACTCTAACATCAAGGTCCCCAAGGTGTTCTGTTCCTTTCGTCGGATGCTCTAAAGGAAAATATGCCTCTTTGCCTTAGGCAACTTCTGAGGACTCATGTGTAACCTGGTTCGTGGTCCCTCCTCCCATCAATAGGAGTTTTCTCACAAAGCATCATCTAGACTCTCATGGGTTCACTTCTCTCTTCAATTTCTATGGACACTTGATATTAGGTGGACCCATCTAGATAATATAGACCACCTTCCCAACTCAGGAATTAGGTACAATCAGCCTCCAACTCAGGAATTACGTACAATCAGCCTCCACCAGCTACCATCCTCTCCAAAACAATCATAACTATTTTTTTCATGTAGAATCTAATGTATCCACACATCTTCCAAGCAGATATGAACATGTTTGGGAATTCATTATCTTGCCCATAGGAAATTTTTCTCCACCATGTTTCAAAATATTTTAATTTATTTCCTTGACTATCCTAAATCAACATCCCATTTTTAGTACCGTTTTTCATTTGACAGCATAGTACTGTCTTTTTATCTGACAGGACAACAAGCAAGCCAACAAACTCTAGGAAATCTCTGGCATTTGTACAACAAAGAATTACATCTTGATCTGGCTCTGTGAATATATATGAAGGAGCATGGAATCTTACAAGAGGTTTCAGAAAGCCCCAACCCTGCCCCATCCCCACTAAAACCTCCAGTTTCCCACCCCGCCCCCAACCCCTCTCCAAATAGGCATGGACACTGATTGGTACTCTGGAAAATTGTCTTTAAATAGCTTTCAAGTTCTTCAAGTATCCTTTAAAACTGTCATATTTGCTCTTGTAATAGATTATATTGTTGACTTGTGCTATTTAAATTTTTTAATAACATGATTTCAATTAATTTACTCATCTCTAAAATCAAGTGACATTTTTTATTATCTTTCAGATGTTTTGCTTAATTCTCCTTAATCTTAAATCTCTTAACTTGTGCTTTTAATCTTCAAGTCTAACCATTCTCCTCATTTTAATTTTTATGCCCATATTAATATTTTATATATTTAATTATAAATGTGTAACTCTTATTTATTGAGTTCTGGGATTTTTATCTTGAGCTTCATTTATTTTAGATCTCATTTTTTCCTACTAGTCTTTATGGTCTCTTAATTCTTTTATCTTTTAAATTTTACTAACATTGATTTTTCTTTTGGACTAGTCTTTTTGTGTGTGGTAGTGTCCTCTACATAATATAATCATCTCTTTTATTTTGTTACCTGATTTTTCATGATTTCACCATCTTGTAATTGTATAATAGATAATAATTGGTGTTCCAAAACCAGAGATAGCTACCAGAAAAAGTCTTCTACCTGGACTTTTAAAGATCATCCTCCCCCTACCCCCACTTGCCTGTATTCAACAGGACTTTCCAAATACCTTTGACACTCCAGATATTTTTTTCTTCTATAATCAGAACACCAAAAAGTTTATTTTTTAGGTTTAGTCCCTTGTAGACACATAAGAACATATTTGGTTAAGGGGCATTCCTCTTTTTCATCATTGCTGTTATTTCTTTGTGGACCAAGTTAAACTTCCTCAGTTCAAGTCCAGGTCACTTGCATAACAAGGATATTGAAACAATCACAACTGTGTGTTAGAATCTCTGCGTAGGTGGGAGTTAATTCCTCTAGCTTATCCTGACCATTAGGGATTTGCGAGAACAGAGAATTTTTATTTCCTGGCTTCAGGGAGGAAGAAACTTCTGTTTCCAGTCTTCATCTTAGGCACTTGTGTGTGCATGTGCTTGTGTTCTCACACATGTATACATGACTGTTCACATGTGCACATTGTAGTAGAAGTGATTTCAGACTGCTCCCAGAACACGTGCCTTGATCCTCAGTGGCTTATTAGGAAGCCATACCGTCCCAGAACAATACCACGCACTGCGGTGGGCTGTTGTCCACAGTTGCAACCGCCACAGGTGGCTACTGTGTTCTCAAAATAAACTGAGACTCCCTGGAAGTGCAAAACACACAATAGATTTCAAAGACATAGCATAAAAAGAAGGACATAACATTTCTCACGTGGTTAGTTTTCTGACGTTATAATAACAAGTACCCTAGGCTGGGAGGTTTGAACAACCAAACAATGTCTCACCATTCTGAAGATGAAATCTGAAATGCAGGTGTAACAGTTTCACCCCTTTGGTATGCAGATGGCTGCCCTCCTCCGTGTCCTCACTGTTTATTCTGTATTGTTTGTGTCCTCAATTTCTCTACTCACAAGGACACCAGGCATATTGGATTAGGGCCCAACATACGATTCATTTTACTTTAATCCGTTTTTTTCAAGGGCCTTCATTCCAAAATCCTGGAGGATAGAACTACAACAAATGATTGGGGGAAGAGGGGACCACCATTCAGTTAAAAACTTTTATAAAAAATGTTTGCATAAATTGCATGTTAAACTTACCTTTGGGGTGCATTTTATAAATAAATAGATATTGAAATTAATTTTACCTTTTTTACTATTTAAAAATACATGTTAGAGATTTAAAGGTAAGTAAGTGGCTCGCATGTATTTCTATGGGACGATGCTGTTCTAATGCCTACTTTCTACAGACAAAGA
This sequence comes from Sorex araneus, assembly GCF_027595985.1. Lineage (NCBI taxonomy): Eukaryota > Metazoa > Chordata > Mammalia > Eulipotyphla > Soricidae > Sorex > Sorex araneus. The sequence continues at coordinate 336,795,777 of NC_073313.1, read as the reverse complement.
CAGTTACTATGAAACTTAATACAAATTAGTACCTTAGTCAAGATATGGGCACAGCCCAAATGCCCAACTACAGATGAATGAATCAATTGTGCTGTATATACACAGTGGAATTCAGCTTTTAGAAATATAAAAATCATGCAATTTGCTACATCAATTTGGAACTAGAAGATATCTGAGTGAAGTTAGTCAGAAAGCAAAGGATAGATACAGAGTAATCTCGGCATATGTGAGACTAAAAGATACAGATACAGTAACGAGAGACAAAGACAAAAACAACAATTGAGCTGGGAGGATTAAAGGAAATAATGTTGGGGTCCTTGAGTGAGGGAAGTGAGTTCACTGGTGATGGGTATAGTATTGGAATAATGTGCACAGAAAGCCATCGTTAACAGTACTGTAAATCACAAAATTCTCAATAAATAAAAAGTAAGAAAATAAGATTATCACTGTATCACTGTCATCCTGTTGTTCATTGATTTGCTCAAGTGGGCTTCAGTAACGTCTCTATTCGTCCCTGTCGCATGCTAGTGTAGCCTGGTGGTGTATTGGGGCTCTTTCAGAGTCAGAGGAATGAGGACCATCGTTGTTACTGTTTTTGGCATATCAAGTATGCCATGTGTAACTTGCCAGTCTCAGATTAATATATATATATAGTTTTTAAAAATTTTTTATTAGAGAATCACTGTGATGTACAGTTACAAATTTATGAGCTTTTGTGTTTGCATTTTACTCATACAGTGATCGTTTACCCATCCTTCCACCAGTGCCCATTCACCTCCACCAATGATCCCAGTATCCCTCTCACCACCCCCACCCCATCCCCCACCACCCCACCCTGCCTCTGTGTCAGGGCATTCCCCTTTGTTCTCTCTTTTTTTGGGTGTTGTAGTTTGCAATAGAGGTATTGAGTGGCCATCATGTTTGGTCTATAGTCCATTTCAGCTGGCATCTTCCAACCCGAATGGGTCCTCCCAATATCCTCTACTTGGTGTTCCCTTCTCTATCTGAGCTTCCTTTTCCCCTGGCATGTGAGGCCAATTTCCAAGCTGTGGGGCAGACCTCCTAATCCTTACCTCTACAACTCTTGGGTGATAGTCTCCCACTAAGTTTTTTAAATTAACGACCATATTTAGTTATTTTAAATTATCACTGCACACTATACTATCTACTTCCTTCTGATCTACAATGTCTCTGAAAATTGGACCCAATGCTGTGTTCACAATACCTCTAACGTCTGCATTGGTAAGTGGGGTATACCAACATGGGGGTATACCCTACTGGAGATTCAAGAGTTAAGGGTTCAGAAATAGGCTTTCCCACGAAAGTTGATACTGCGTTTCTTCGGAGGCCTTTTAGGTAAGAATGAGAGTAAACACAGAAGTCAAGTGATGATAATGATATAGCAGCTGACTTGATCTATCATAATAGCCAAAAATATATGGGGAAAGAGGGAAGTCATATTCTTGTCCAGTTAAATAGGACTTGTCCATTTCCTTAGGACTTGTGCCAGGATTTTGCTTGGAGATGAGGGTACAGGACATCCAATGAAGGCCCTGGAAGTGCCCCGTTGGTTCCTACAACACAGCATCACCTTGGATTAGCAGCTTTCTCTATTTACTAAATTCACTGGAGGTAGCTGACTTTCTTCTTTGACGTGATCTGTCCTTCAAGCTCTCACAATAGCCCTGAGCTATTGACAGAACATGTAGAACCAGGCACACACCATTGTTGCTCACATTCATTTACTTATGAGAGAAAGTAATACACCTTTCATACATACCCAGGGCTATGTAGGGAATCTCAAAGATAGTCTAAGAGTAAAAGTTATCCTGAATCATTGTGGGGGAATTAAGTAATTATCATAAATATTTTGTCTCTTAATTAAACTAGAATCATTGGCACTTTAAAACAATGGATGACCTTGGGGCTGGAGTGATAGAACAGCGAGTAGGGTGTTTGCCTTGCATGCAGCCGACCCAGGTTCGATTCCCAGCATCCCACATGGTCCTCCAGCACTTCTAGGAGTAATTCCTGAGTGCAGAGCCAGGAGTATCCACTGGGCATCGCCAGATGACCCCCCCAAAAAAAACAATGGATGACCTCAGTTCAGTTACCTATTAGGCATAGTGATATTATGTACTTAAATAGAACATCAAAGGAAGCACTGGGCAACCGAAAGAGCCTTGATTCCCACAGAAGTCAGAAACTATATTATATTTTTAATCATGAAAGAATTGACACAACCAACACTTAAAACAGAGAGTGCTTTCAGTAAGATACATATTCTCTGCTTTCTGGGCAGATTACACAGAAGGCAAACAATACTCTGTTATTGCCTGTTATTAAAGGCAGACTGAATATTCCACATCCAGGGTGTTATTTTTACAGAAAAAAGGATGAGTCTTGCATGAAGACAAAGATTAACTGTTGTGGATTCCCAAGATCCCTTTTAAAAGTCTGATAAATAAGTTTATCAAAACCAGCCAAAGCTGTGAAAATATTAGCACATTTTATTGCCTCTTTGAGATTTTCAGGCATTAGAATCTGAGTTAAATAAAATTTCCTTTTACAAACAATCCTCATTCTTACAAAGGATTAACCAATCAACTTTAGAAACTCATTTTCTGTTTTCTTTTAAACAGTCATCTTACGTATGGCTTTGCGTCTTTACCATTTCTCCTAGTATAGTTTCAATCTCCTATAATTATTAAATATTTTAATCACATGTACAAATGTATACATCACAGAGAGAATAAGATATAGAGAATGAGATCTCTCATGGTAGAAAAATATTTTGCAGATCAGTAAAACTGTAAATTATGAAATCTGACTCTTTATAATCAAACACATTAAAAAATTATTAGTAAATCACCGTGAGGTAAAATTACAGACTTATAAACTTTTGTGCTTGTGTTCCAGTCACACAATGATCAAGTAGCCATCCCTCCACCAGTGCCCATTCTCCACCATCAATGATCCCAATATCCTTCCCACCACCCCCACCCCATCCCCACCCCACCCCACTCCACCTCTGTGACAGGGCATTCCTGTTTTCCTCTCTATCTCCTTTTGGATGTTGTGGTTTGCAATAGAGATATTGAGTGGCCAACATGTTCAGTCTATAGTCTACTTTCAACTTTCAGCACACATCTCTCATCCCGAATGGGTCCTCCAAATTACCCTTTACTTGGTGTTCCCTTCTATATCTGAGCTGCTTTTTCCTGCAGCATGTAAGGCCAGCTTCCAAGCCATGGGGCAGACCTCCTGGTACTTATCTCTACTATTCTTGGGTGTTAGTCTCCCATTCTGTTACAATATATTCCACCGATGAGTGCAATATTTCTATGTCTGTCCCTCTCTTTCTGACTCATTTCACTTAACATGATACTTTCCATGTTGATCCATTTATATGCAGATTTCATTACTTCATTTTGTAACAGCTGCATCATATTCCATTATGTAGCTGTACCAAAGTTTCTTTAGCCAGTCATCAGTTCTCCGGTTTCTTCCAGATTCTGGCTATTGTAAACAGTGCTGCAAAGAACATACAAGTGCGGATGTCATTTCTACTAAACTTTTTTGCATCTCCAGGACATATTCCCAGAAGTGGTATTGCTGGTTCAAATGGGAGCTCAATTTCCAACTTTTTGAAAAACATCCTTACTGTTTTCTAAAGGGCCGAACCAGTTGACATTCCCACAGCAGTGAAGGAAGTCTCTTTCTCCCCACAAGTGTGCCAACACCAGTTGCTGTTGTTCACTTGGATGTGGGCCAGTCTCTGTGGTGTGAGATGGTATCTCATTGTTGTTTTGATCTGCATCTCCTTGGATGATTAGTGATGAAGAGCATTTTTTCATGTGCCTTTTAGCCAGTTGGATATCTTCTTTGAGAAAATTTCTGTTCATTTGATCGCCCCATTTTCTAATGAGGTTGAATGTTTTCTTCTTGTACAGTTCAACCAGTGCCTTGTAAATTCTTGATATCAACCCCTTATCAGATCGGTACTGGGTGAATATCCTTTCCCATTCTGTATACTGTCTTTGTATTCTGGTCATGGTTTCTTTTGAGGTGCAGAAGTTTAAAATAGTCCCATTTGTATATCTCTGTTTCCACCTGCTTGGCCAGTGGCATGTCATCTTTCAAGATATCTTTATCTTCAATGTCGTGGAGGATTTTGCTGACCTTGTCTTCAATGTACCTTATGGATTCTCGTCTGATGTTGAGGTCTTCGATCCATTTTGATCTGACTTTTGTACATGGTGTTAGGTAGAAGTCTGAGCCCATTTTTTGGCATGTATCTGTCCAGTTTTGTGAGCACCGTTTGTTAAGGAGTCTTGCCTTGCTCCACTTCACATTTCCTGCTCCCTTATCAAAGATTAGTTAATCATATATTTGAGGTTGTTTTTCAGGATATTCGACCCTGTTCCATTGGTCTGCAGTACTGCCTTTGTTCCAGTACCTTGCTGTTTTAATTATTAATGTTTTGTAGTAGAGTTTGAGGTTCGGGAAGATGATGCCTCCCATCTTTTCCCCAAGAATTGCTTTGGCTATTCTTGGGGACTTATTGTTCCATATGAATTTCAGGAGTGTTTGGTCCATTTCTTTGAAGAATGTCATGGGTATCCTTATAGGGATCACATTGAATCTGTACAATGCTTTGGGAATTATTGCCATCTTGACAACGTTGATTCTCCCAATCCATGAGTAGGGGATATCTTTCTATTTCCTCACGTCCTCTTTTATCTCGTGAAGTAATGTTTTGTAGTATTCTTTGTACAGGTCCTTTACCTTCTTAGTTAAGCTGATTCCCTGGTACTTTATTTTCTGAAGCATAATTGTGAATGGGATTGCTTTTTTCATGTCACTTTCTTCTCTCTCATTATTTGTGTATAGGAAAGCTATGGACTTTGGAGTATTGATTCTATAGCCTGCGACTTTACTATACAAGTCTATTGTTTCTAGGAGTTTCTTGGTAGAAGCTTTAGGGTTCTCTAAATATTGTATCATAACATCTGTGGATAGTGAGAATTTGATTTCTTAATTTCCTACTTGGATGCCCTTAATATTTTTTTCTTTCCTAACCGCTGTTGCAAGTACTTCCAGCACTATATTGAACAGAAGTAGTGACAGTGGGCATCCTTGTCTTGTCCCTGATCTTAGAGAGAAGACGTTTAGTTTTTCCCCATTGAGGATTATGCTTGCTGTAGGCTTATGGTAGGTTTTTGACTATACTGAAGAAAGTTATTTCAATACCCATTTTGGCGAGAGACAAATACATTTTCTTTGGGGGTGAGGGAGACTAAGAACACATCCTTTGATGCTCAGGGCTTACTCCTGGCTCTGTAGTCAGTGATTTATCTTGGTAGGACTCAGGGAACCATATATGGCACCAGGGAACGAACCTGAGTTGGCCTTCTCCAAGGCAATCACCCTACTTGCTGTACTATTTCTCCAACTTCAAGCAAACACATCTCTCTACTTAAAATAAAAAGAAACATATTTACTCACACTAATTAATGGTATAATAATATTGTAACATATAAAAAGCCAAAACAATAAATTCTTCCAGGCAAGACCTTAATTTAATAAATAATCTTGAAAACTACTTGTAGTTCATACAGTACAATGCCTATTACCTAAAAAAATGCATGTCAGGATCACAACTACTATTAGCTAAAAATGAAAGTAAGTATATATTTAAATCCTTAAAAATGATGCTGGTATATTATTAACTTATCTAGACAGTAAACCAGTATAGGAAATATAGAAAATTTTAGGTTTGGGTATGTAGAGGAAAGAGAGAAAGAAAGAAAGAAAGAAAGAAAGAAAGAAAGAAAGAAAGAAAGAAAGAAAGAAAGAAAGAAAGAAAGAAAGAAAGAAAGAAAGTTTTTCTGTTGTCATAAGAAATCACAGACCTTACAATAATGAGGAAATTGTAGAATATTGCATACTGATTATTCTAAATAAAACTTATTGAAACAAGTTGATTTTCCTAAAGATTATATTTGTTTAAATTCAATTTTTTTTCTTTGGGAGATGGAAGCACACCCAGCAGTGCTCAAGTCTTACTCCTGACTCTGTGTTCAGGAATCCCTCATGGTGAGCACAGGGGTCATATGGGATTCTATATCTATCCCAGGTCTGCTGAATATAAGGCAAATGCCCTACTTCCTGAACTATCACTCCAGCCCCTGTATTTGATTTCTTATAGGAAAAAAATACTTTGCACTGGTAGTGGCTTTGAATAGGACTTTTTAAAAAATCTTCTTAAAAATCTAGAACATTTGATGGTTTAGGAAATTAGTATTTTTTTATTTTCTTGAAATCAAAGCATTATTAGATTTATTTAAACACTTATAAGTCTATAAATGAATCAAAAAGTGCTCTTTTATTTCAGGGGACTTTGCAATCTAATTTATTAATAAACTCTGGAGTCATGGATGTATTTAATATCACACAGTGGCAAGGAAGGCTTTTTTCCAATTACAGGCACATGTGGTCTCAGAGAGAACTTGCAAGTTTAATTTTTCAATTCAGATATGGCTTATAGGGAACAGGAGCAAGAGACACAGTTTTCCATCTCTGTGAGGAAGAAAAAGAGGGTCTTCTTCACAGCACCAGTGGGAAACAGATTCTCACACTAAGGAAAAATTAGCTAACCAAATGCTCTATTATTCCTAACAAAACAGACATCATAGAAAAGCAACATTTAATTTACGTGCTGCTACCAGGGTGACAAACATCTCAGTCATGTTTCAACCAGTAAGAAATATGTCTTTGACCAGTCTTTGTGTCAGGTGGGTTAGGCTAAGTTGCCCAATCAAACATTCAGGGAATAGTGTGTGAACATATTTTGTAGATGTTTTCTACATTTATATCAGCAGACATTGAGTAAAGGGGAAGCTTCTTCACAATGAGGGTGGGTCTCATCCAATCAGTTGAGTCCTTGAAGGATAAAACTAACAGATGGAGAGACAGCACAGAGGATAGAGATATATATTTTGTGTGTACCCAACCCCAGTTTGATCCTCTGTACTATACAGTGTACTACATCACCGATAGCACTGGAGCCACTCCACCAATTATTACAAAAGTGGACCTGTGATAAGCACCATAGAATACGTTACACCATATCCTTGGGTCCTCACAATGAACAACTGGTCTCAGTGACTATCACCAGTAGTGGTTAGCAAGCACTGTGAGCACTTCTGGGAGTCACCCTACAGTAAAATCAAATAAGATTTTATAAAGAAGAAATTGCCTAAAAGGAATAGCATCAGGTCCATCTGAGGGTCCAAATTACTGCAGGTTTTAGAATCACCAGATCCCACTATTGCACAAGACAATTCTATGAAATTCATCTTTAAATTTTTTAATTGAATCACCACGAATTACAAAGTGAGTCATCATTGAGTTTCATACATACAATGTTCCAACACCAACCCCATCACCAGTGTCCACTTCCAAACACCAGTTTCCCCAGTTTTCTTCCTGTGCCCAGCAGCCTGCCTCTGTCGCAGAACTTTTGTCTTTTGATTTTACCTTGGTTAGGCATGGTATTTTACAGTACTATTGCTGGTAGAGTATTATTCATATCACTTTAGCCTCCTTTCAGCACCTAGTCCTGGTGCAGAGTGACCACTTCCCTCTACCATTGTCATTGTGGTCATTTTCTGACCTATAACACCGTCCATCCACTGACATCCAGTGACCAGATTCTTAAGGACTATTTCTCCTTCTCTTCATTTCTATTGCCATTGAGCTTTAGCTAGTCCTATATTATGCTCTTTTGTATCCCTATATGAGTGAGATCATTCTGTGTCTGTGTCTCTCTCTCTGAGTGACTCATTTCACTCATCATGAAACTCCTCAGCATGAGACTCTCATATACATATGAGATTCTTTATATCTACCCATGTATCAGAAAAATGCATGACTTCATTTTCTCTTATAGTCAACTAGTATTCCATTGTGCTTATGTATCATAGCTTCTTTATCTACCATCTGTTCTCGGGCACTTGGTTTGTTTCCAGATTTTGGCCATTGTCAATAGTGTTGCAATAAACACAGGAGTGCAGATGTCTTTTCTGCATTGTGTTTTGTGTTCTTGGGGTATATTCCCAGGAGTAGAATTGCTGGGTCGATGGAAGCTCAATTTCTAGTTTTTTTTAAGGAATGTCCAAATAGTCTTCAAAAATGCTAGAAGAATTGACATTCCCACCAGCTGTGAAAGAGGACTTCTATCCACGCATTGACACCAACACTTGTTCTTTCATTATTCTGATAGGATGTGTCTTGGAATCTTTTTTAAAAATTTGAGTCACTTTTAGCTGGTACCCTTCAGGTCTCCTGAATATAGTTACAAGCACCAATCAACTCAACAAACTACTCAGTGGTGATTTCTTTAACTAACGCTTCTTCCTTAGAATTGCTATCCTGGACCTCTTGGACCACGATGATTCTTATGTTATATCTATCAAATTCATCCCACAGTTCTCTTGTCTGCTGTTCATTTATTTTGAGTCTTTTCAAAGTTTGTATTTTTTATTTGATTTTCCAAATTTTATTTACTTTTTTCCATTTATTTATTTTTTAATCGAATCACAGTGACACACACATTTACAAAGTTGTTCATAATTGGATTTTAGTCATATAATGTTCCAACACCCATCCGCTTACCAGTGTATTTTTCTCACCACTAATGGTCCCAGTTTTCCTCCCGCTCCCCCACCCCATCCTGCTGTCTGCTACTATGGCAAGTACTTTTCTTCTCTCCCTCTTTCCCTCTCTCCCCTATTCCTTGCCCCCCTCTTCCTCTCATGAGTCTTTTTACCCATCTTCAACTGTAGCATAGCAGTGCTCTGCATCTCAATTTGGAGCTCACTGTTTTGGGCCCTCAGCTGGGCGTTCCCCTGGAGATCTCTCCGGCCCTCGGAGAGACAACAGTGGAAAGCGCTCCTAATTGGGTGGGTTCTGTGAGGGTTCCGACCTGAAATAAAACTAGTGAGGATAATAAATAGGGGGCCCAAGACGACACATGCCGATCAAGGGCAACTTTATTAACTGCCACGCTGGTTTTATACTTTTCTTAGCAGGGGGTTGGTACATAAGTTGTCAATCATCAGAGAAGTGTCTTCTCAGACCAAATAAGGAAAGGTTCGGGGTGTATTAGGTGGGCTTACAACATTCTTCAAGAGTAGATTGAGAAATAGTGGGGAGGGGAAGGCAAGGGTTTATCTGGCAGGAGCATCTGGCAGGAGGAATGCACAAGGTAGAGGAAGGTATTCTGCTTTAGGGCTTTATGGCGTCTCTTAGTTAACTGCCCTGGGCTACTTTTACCTCTTGGGTTTGGCTATTTCCTTTGTCACAAGGGCACCTCTGCCTCAGGTCATGCAAAGCTGGTAATGGAATTTTCTGGTTTGTCCAGGGTAAAGGTTTCAGGGTCCTCTTTTGTTCAGGGTCCTGAGCAGTCCCCAACACTCAGCTACTGTTATTCTGATGCTGAGGCTGTCTGGTGAATTTTTCATCTCACCTACGAAGTACTTTAGTACAAATTCTCATATCCTCTTGTGCTTTATTGGCTTTCCTTTTTATTTATTTCTCGGAGTTCATTAAACATGCTCAACATTTTATCTTTAGATACTTCACAGGGGAATATCAAATGCCCAATGGCAATAGAGAGGACGAGCAGGAGAACTTATCTTCAATAGGAAACGACACTGGGATGGGGTGGGGGCTGGGGGCTAGTTAGGGTAGGGAACATTAGGACAATGAGAAAGGTAAAAAGTGCCTACCTTTTTAGGGACAGGGACAGGCTGGGGATGGGAGGGAAACTGCAGACATTGGTAAAGGGATTGGTGTTGGAACAATATAAGCCTGAAATGCAATCGTATCTTTGTGACTTTGCAATTTGTAGTGATCCAGTAAAAACCCTTCCTCCCAGTAAACAAAGTTCTTATCAGAGAAGTTTTATAGCTGGTTATTACTGGTTGAGTTTTCAGAGCTCCCATCATCCCTCACTAAGCATAGTGTGATTCTCTATTGTTTTCCCATTGTGCCTTTTTGCAGTTTGGAGGTGTTTTTTGTGTACTTTTGTGTGGATGGGTGACAAGGGTAAGGATGTCAATGTATGTTCTCTGTGACATAAAAAGATGCAAGATATCAAGAAGCGGGGGTGATCTGGTGCCAAGCTGGAGCCTAGAGAGGGGTTGAGCAAAGGCCTACCAAGGTGGCAGGCAGGCTTCTCAGAGCTTCTAACCTGGAGGAATTATGGTGCAAAATGTTGAGTTCTGAGTGTGGCTTCCTATCTACAGTAGATGTCTCGAGGCTGTGGGCCTGGGCATGTGCTATGGCTGAGTTGGGGCCTAGCCAAGGTGTCAGGGGGGCTTCTCAGGAGCCCTGACTGAAGCTCCTTAGCCAGTTTCCAGAGACTGTCAACACATTAGCAGCTGCTTTTCAAATTCAGCTCCAAAATAAATAAATCTTGTACTCTTTTACACATAGGATACATATATATGATATTATAAATATGTATCAATGCAAATGTAATACAAATTTATATCCTAAATATAATATATAGGACACACACATAGATCTTATTGGTTCTATTTCTCTGAAGAATCTCAATATAGAAAGGACATATAAAGTCAGAAAAGAATAGTCACAAAAGGTTGCATGCTTTTCGATATTGGGCCTTATTCCAGGAGCTTAGACTTCCCAGATATGCTTTCTGTCTAATAAAGTTCAGCATTATAAAGTGAATCTACTGGAAATTTTTGGGGTAGTGGATTTCTTAAACTTTGGGGTATTGGAGGAACTCATTCCTCTTCAGTCTTTGGAACATGTGATCTACTTGCTTTTTTTTCATGCTTGACACTAGTCAAGGACAGAATCTTGTCATAGCAATGAATTGTTTAGACAATCTGGATGGTGTCTGTGCTGGAGTCCAGATGAACTCTTCACATAAACTTGCAAGTGCCAGGGCCACCATAGAGATAGCACAGAGGGTAAGGCACTTGCCTCAGACATGGTCAAATGGGTTTGATCACTGGCATCCCATTTGGTCCCCAAGCATTGCCTGAAGTGATTCCTGAGTGCAGAGTCAGAAGTAAGCCCTAAGAACCTGCAGGTGTGACCCTCAAACAACAACCACCAAAACCCCACAAAACAAACAAACAAACAAATAAAAACTGTGTAAGTTCCTTGTTTATTAAAAATGACACCTTTACCTTGAGTTGTCTGTCTCATGTGTCTTTCCCTACCCTCTTGGGTCTAGTTTATATAAAAAAGTCATGATTTTTATATAATTGTAAACTCAACTTCTGCCAAAGTCAAATTAACACATAAACTGGAGACTAGAAAAAAAGGTACAACTCAAGCTTAAATTCAGTTTGATTATTTTTTCTTGGCTGGAAGACCATTCCTCTCCTAGGAGAAGAGCAGTAGCATTCTTGAATCTGTATTCGTTAAGTTAGGCTATGTTGTGCACATAATGATTTTGGTTTTATATTCTCACTTTCTTATAATTATAAACTTGAAATAAGCTATAAAGAGAAAAAGAGTTGATATTGTAAATAAGCCATTACATTAAAAAAACCTAGATGATTTGGAAAAATTCCTAATAAACACAGGTTACTTAGTAGGGGGAGAATGAAAGAAGAATTATGAATATTCTGGAAATATTAAATAAATGTTATCTAATAAATTACTTCTTTCTACAAAGAAATTTCTAAACCCAAAGATATTCACTATTGAAGCCTATAAAAATTTTAACTAGAAAATAGGACAAGAGGGAAAATTCCCTAATTCATTTTTTTATGGGAAGACATGATACCAACAACTGACAAGGGTATTATGAGAAAGAAAAATTATAGACCAATTTCAATTGTATCCATAGACACAGAAATTTAAGCAGAAGTCTTAGTAGCTAAATCTGCAGTCTTGGTTTCAGGGACTCAGAGAAACTTTTTTCTACCCCAGAGAAACATCTACTCGGCAGTTCAGAATTAGCAAAGACCATCAATCTTCCAAGGTCTCTGGAGGCTGATCAGAGTCCTGGATAAAAAAGATGCTTTTGGGGGAATATGGTGATAACAGAGAGAGGTGTAGGTTCTTCTCAGTCTGGTCTTTTATAAGAAGCCCAGTCTCAATTGCCTTTTGCTGACTTCTGTATTGAGTGCTCTAAGGTCATTTCAGTAGCTGGAGAAAATCTAGTAAGAAACATTTCCTTCATCCTGTGCTGCTAAATCCCATATAAAGTGGATCACAAGTGGTCATCAGCACATGTGCCCCATGGCTATACAGGGAGGGCATACAGGAGCAGTTGAGAGAGACTACAACTCCTGTCCCACTGGGGGCTATCTCCTGTAGAAGGACGACTCCCCACATCTGTCCATACTGTCCATTCTGTGACCACAGAATCATAGTTGCACTATTCACAATGGGGTGGGAAGCACCCCAGAATACATCACCAGGAGAGAAATATATGTGCATATCACACAATTGTGCATCCAATAGATTTTAGTCAGTTATAAAAGGATGAGATCCTGATCTAAGCTATAACATGACACACCTTAAAAAAAAGTATGCCAAACCACTCACCAATAGACAAATAATGTATGTTTTGTACATATAAAATACAATAGGCAAATATTAAAACATTAAAAACATTAAAAGAGGGTAACAGGATACTGTGGAGTTTGTGTTTAATGTATATGTGGCTTCCTTTTGGTTGAAACAATTGTTACAAAGCTCTGTGGGGCCACTCTACAATTATGTGAAGTATACCACCCAGGTCAACCCCACTATACTATACACCATGTTGCACTGTCGCACTGTTGTCCCATTGTTCATGGATTTGCTCAAGCGGGCACCAGTAACATCTCCATTTTGAGACTTTTTACTGTTTTTGGCATATCATATATAGCATGGGTGGCTTGCCAGGCTCTGCCGTGCAGGCAGGATACTCTTGGTAGCTTGCCAGGCTTTCTGAGAGGGACGGAGGAATCGAACCCAAGTTGGCTGCGTGCAAGGCAAACGCCCTACCTGCTGTGCTCTCACTCCAGTCCACCATACACCATGAATAAGTGAATTTTGTGGTAAGTGAACTATTACTATAAAGCTGGTAAAAAATACGAGCAACTTGCCTCTAGTAACATATACAAAAAATATTATGACCAAATTGTGGTTATTTCAGGAATGAAAGAGTTTAGTGATTAAAAGCAATCCATTAACTAGTCACATTAACAAATAAAATGAAGAAAAATTCAAAGAATTACTTATGTGAAAAACAAGCTCTAAATACAATAAACAAACACTCAAGACAAAAATTCTTGCAATTAGAGAATAGAAAAATCATACTTATATCAGATAAAGATGCATGCCCCAAACCTACCCTGCTGCAAACATTAATATGGAACAAACAGTTTGTCTTTGCAATTATGGATGTAGTGTGACTATAAGGCGTAGCCAGAAAATAATGAAGATAAAGGACACAATGACCCTCTGTGATAACAAAGTCAACGTAAAGCTCCCTTCCAAGGCACACCTGGAAGTCAATATGTCCAAAAGCACCTCCATCACCTGAAGCAACTCTTAGATCTGAATTTGGCTGCTTGCCGCATCTGCCTGCAGCTTCCTGTGTGCCATTTCAAACTCCCTGTCAGTTTCACCTGTCACCCCAGACAGAAAAGCCACATGGCACCATTTCTAAATGAAGGGCATCCTCCTCAATTCACGGGGCAACTTTGTGGGCTTCTGCAAGCTTTTGGGTTTGGCATACACACAAGTACTGCTTGCCACATTGTGTTGGTGACAAGCACCCCCGTCCCTTCATCTTTGTCATTCCTTCCTCTTCCTTTTAGCCTGCACGGTTTCCTGAGAGATGGCTCTCTCACTACACTACACACGTGAGTGTGTGTGTATGTATATGTAAAGCTGTGCTTCACATTCATCCATAGAGGTAGAATTGAGATGGGGTAGAGATAGAACAGCAGAGGGCTCTCTGTTTTGTGATGAGAGGTGCCTCAAGACTGGGGACTGGGGCTACAGGAGGGCATCAATTCCAGTAACCAGACTTCTTTGACAGGCTCTGATGTCTGTCCACAGGGATTATCCTGTCACTTTTTCCTTGTCCCTGCTTCCACCTCACAGAGCTGTCATTTGCTGCTCACAACTGTCCAACTAATTTTCAGATATACTCACAGTCAAGCTGTTGACCCAGATCCCAAAGCTGTGGAAATGCCTGAAACTCAAGTTAAAAGGTGGCTAGGACCGAGACCAGAACTCGGCAGAGTTGCATGATCACAGCTTCTGCACAGCTCAAGGAAGTCACCCAGCATGCCCTCCCCTTCCCTCACAAGCAGAATGAGGAAAATGTTCTCTGCTTCTCAAGGCTGTTTTGAGGATTAAATGAGGGAACATGAAAAGTGCTTAATACATGCTGTGCTCATGATAAGCATTCCATAAATTTTATCCAACAATATTAAAACAGACATTGTAATTAGGCAGAGTCCACATCTGGTGATGTGATTTACTTGTATTAATTGCCTCAAGGGAGCATGTGCAACAGTCATGAGAATTATTAATTTTTGTGGAGAAAGTTTCCAAATATTAAATTTTTAATCCTGTATCTTAAAGGATATCCAAAAAATGTTAAACAAGACAACTTAATTGTCTTAAATTATACAATGTGTCAGGCAGATAGATTAAAAAAATAATTTAGGCTCCAAAGATGAAAAGTTATTTGATTAATCTTTCTCTCATTTAATGTGGAATTATTTTAATTGCCTGAAATGCCCTTTCTTCTGGTGATGGCTATGGAATGAAAGCCTTTTAAGTTTAAAGAGTTTAAGTGTTATTTAAATGTACAGTTACTATCATTAAATTTTTTAAACATTTAATTTTATTAAAAGCCCTGTGATTTATAAAATTACTCATAGTTGAGTTTTAGATATACAGTGTTCTAGCGCCAATCCCACTACCTGTGTCAACTTCCCTCCACCAGTGTTCCCAGGTTCCCTCCCACCTCTCAGCCTACCTCTTGACAGGCACAGTTTTAAGTTTGATTGACGAAGTTTGGATCTCATGTGTTCAGTGTTGTAGACTCTGCGGTTCGGCTATTAACTCTACCACTCCTCTACCACCCATTGACCTGAGTGTCCTTGACCCCTGGCCCCTATTGCTATTAACATAATTTTAATTGTTTCATGACTGCGACAAATTTTGTTTTAAGAATTCCACTTTAAAATATAACTTTTTCTTAACAATTAATTGATATGTATTGTGTGTAATAGTGTTATCTTGATCTGGATGCCTGATTATGATGAATATATATGTTCACCATAAAAATGCATGTGCACATTGGTACTACATAGATGGTCTCGTGCTGTGGGTATGTCCAAAGCAGGATGCATCACAATCCCCTACCAAAAAAACCCACAATAATTGAGGCTGGAGAGACAGTGCAGTGATAAGGTATTTGCCTAACACACACCAACTTGGGTTTGATCCTCAGCATCTCTTATCATCCCTGAGCACCGCCAGGAATAATTCCTGAGTGCAGAGCCAGGAGTAACCAACCCCTGATGCTGCTTGTTATGACTCCATAACCAAAAAAAAAATGAAAGAAAGAGAAAGGAAAAGAAAGAGGAAGGAAGGAAGGAAGGAAGGAAGGAAGGAAGGAAGGAAGGAAGGAAGGAAGGAAGGAAGGAAGGAAGGAAGGAAGGAAGGAAGGAAGGAAGGAAGGAAGGAAGGAAGGGAAAGAAAGAAAGAAAGAAAGAAAGAAAGAAAGAAAGAAAGAAAGAAAGAAAGAAAGAAAGAAAGAAAGAAAGAAAGAAAGAAAGAAAGAAAGACTGAAATCATGACATGAAAGTTTCACTGTATCACTATATTACTGTCATGCCGTTGATCATCAGTTTGCTCCAGCAGCACCAGTAACATCTCCTTTCATCCTAGCCCTGAGATTTTTGCAGCCTCTCTTTATTCGTTCTTCCCAGCAGTGTCACATTGGAGGCTCTTTCGGGGTAAGGGGAATGAGACCCATCATTGTTACTGTATTTGGCATATCGAGTATTCCACGGAGAACTTGCCAGGCTCTGCCGTGCAGGCAGGATGCTCTCGATACCTTGCCTGGTTCTCTGAAAGGGAGAACTAGGCTATAAAAGGAGGCCCAGTCCGAATCCAAGCAGACTTGGAGATCTCAGCGCCAGGTACTGCACACCTGGGTTCCTCTGCTGGTTCCTTCATGTGTGAGGCTCATCCGAATGTGTGGAGAGGGACAGCATGGCTGTGGCTGGGTTCTGGAGGTCTTCAGCTGCTGGGGCTATGCTCGGGGCAGGGAGGGAAACTCGACCCATCCCGCTCCTAGTGGCCCCTATGAAGCCAGCCAGGCACGGGGGCAAGAGACTCTTGCAAGAAACATGAACGTTTAAAGACAAGAATTCCTAAGTGTTGTGTAACCATTAAGGAGAGCTATTTTGGTTTGTGTTCTGTCAAAGTAAACCCCAAGATAAGACTCCAGGTACAAGTCACTTATTGGAAAGGTGATTCCAAAGCACTTGCTAGGGAGTACACCTAGAAAGAGATGGATGAGGAGAGAGGCAAGGTAAATAGGCAGATGGGAGTGAATGGGGACATAGATGGTTGGATCAATACCAGTTTCACTGAAGTTTCCAGGGTGGTGTAGTAAGACTCAATTCTCATGAGAACTGAAGTGGCCTAGCAAAATCCATCCTCCTTAGAAGATGCCTAGTTTAAGTCTTTACTTAAAGGGCCTGACAGTCTGAGACTGCCCATGATGGCATAATCAGCTGTGCTGTCCCTGCTCACATAATCAGCCGTGTCCAGCAGGAGACTCCTGAGGCCTCACTGTAGCTCAGCTCTGCTGCTCAGTTCCTAAATTGCCTACATGTTTCCTGCTCACCCACCCTCCCAGAAATAACTACCTTACAGAAAGCAGAAACGTCCTACCTAAGCAGCCCAGACACACATCACAATAAAAGACTCTTCAAGACTCTGCTAAGTGTGTCTCTCTTTGGAGCCCTCCATTGTCTCTGTCTGACCAATCTGCTCTCCATAAATGAATTTTTACATTGCCTAAACCCTCTCACTCTGCTAGTAAATTCTTTTGTCAACGCCACAGTTCAACTCCAGTGGGGTCTGGGTTTCGGCACTGCCTCCTTTCCCTTCATGAGGACGGGACCTGTGCTATTCACCCAAGACCTGTGCTACTCAGGCCAGGGTGGTTATACCAACTTCCTGGAAAGAACTTCTTGGTTGTCCAGAGTAGAGACTCAAGCACTTGCCCACATCAGAAGATCAGAAGATTGTGTATATGGTGGCCGGGGTGATCACAGAGAGGAAACTGTGTGTAGAGATGTAGCAAGGGCTAAAAGGCACTTGGAGGATGCTGCCCTAGTAGAAAATAGCACTGCCTCAAAGGAGGTGTCATAGGTGCCAATACTGTAGCTCAAAGTATAGGCAGTCTACCTTCCTGTACTCACCTCACATTAAATGTGCATCTTCCTGGTAACAAGACTCACCCAAACCAAAAAAATACCCCAAATTGTCTTTGTTTTTATATTCTAGAACTGAGATAGAACAGAAAATTATGTCTGGGACTCTAACCACATTCCTCTACAATAACAAAGCATTATTTTGTTTATCACCTCCAGGCACAAAGTTAATCTATCTGTTCTTTAGTAGCAAGTCTCCTAAAAACGCAGAGGAAAGAGCTTTAGTTCTACAGGAGAGAGTGGACTGAGTAAGCAGGAGCCAAAATGGATCCAGTACTTACCCATCACTGATGTATCAACTCATTTTATTACTGAAAATCACTCCCAAGGGTGTAGTTTTAAGATACAAGTGAGACATGGTTCCCATGAATAAATTCTCTCTCCTTTGAGCATGGACACTTACCTTCCTGTCGCCCCTCCACTACATGCTTTGGGGTCACTTGTTCTCCATCACAGACCTGTTAGAATCTTCCCCCCAGCCTTTGTTCAGGGAGCTAACCAAAACTCCTTCCCGTGCTCTCTTCCCAAACATACAAGTAGCTAACAAGCCTGGATCTATCCGTGAGTTCATGACCATTCCTAAGCTATTAGGAGCAAACAGCCCTAGGGCCTGTGACAGAACTCTGATATCACTTAACTCTAGTCCCAATAGAATTTCCATATTCCAAACTAATATTCCTGCCACTCTTTGGACCTCTAGCTCTAGAAACATAAACATTGACAGAGTGGGAGTGAGCATTTTTATAAAAGTCTAAATAGTGGGATAAATCATTTAATTTTAGAGTAATTTTTAGGAACTCCATGAAGTTATTTTAACATCAGGGGAAAAGGGTGCAGCACTGACCTTCTTACTTTACCTGTAAGCTTCTGAGTGGAGAAGAGATGGGGCAGACATCTGAGTTCATGTTTTGCATAGAAATGTTCTTTAAGATACTCAATGTTTGAGATGCAAGTCCTCCTAACCTCTTTTTTTTTTTCAAAAACAAGCTACATTCAGAGAGGCAAATATCAGACACTCTGCACAAGTGGCTCATTTAAGTCCCATTCCACGGCTACCATTTATATGTGAAAAAATACACAAAGGAGCAAGTATGACTTGGTCATGATCATACAGAGAGGCAGTAGTGAAAATAAGAGAAGTAGAGAGTTTGGTCAGGAGAGACAAACCAAATTGTCTGATCTTGGGCATGTACATTTAACATCCTGTCTCCATCTTATCTTAAGTGCACATCTCCTTGACAACTTGATTCTCACATGTTTTAAATTTGTATCCAGCAAAATTAGCTGGGACAGTACATAGAGGCAGGTCTTCACTGCATCAATTACATTTCATTTATGTGCTCACATCCACTTGACTTAACTTTCTTCTTCCTATTTTTCACCTGTAAAATTAGGACAAATGAGTTAATAGCACAAGGATTTTCAAATATTTTCATTTCATCATCAAATGAATGTCATATCTGGCAAATGCTCAATAAAAGTTAGCTAGCATTAATCTCTTCACTGTTACTATGTGTTGATTTACATACTTATTTGTACATGTTTATGAAACTTGTGTCTCCAGAAAGAAATTATTGATGAGAAAATGTCCAGTACTTTTTTTTACATTTACTGAGTGTGGATAAGCAGAGAGATTTGTAACGTTTTTTCCCCCAAGTTTCTTGCCTTTCCTAATTTACATTTTATAATAAAATGTTTAATTATGATTTACTCACATAAAAATTCTTTTCAAAACTGGTATCCTTTTGGGTGACAAGCGCAAGGTTTTATTTTATTTTATTTTTTGGCTCTGGCAGAAGTTAGTCTCCATTTCTATCTACTGCTGCCTTGTCTCGTTTGTCCCATCTCTTAATCTTGAAAGGCAGAAGAGATGTGATGGCTTAACCTTTCCATCCTCCTTAAAGTCTTACTAATATGGAAAATGTGACATGAAGCCATGCATGGACAAAAAAAAAATGTATATGATCTCGAAGGACTGAAACACAAGGAGCTTCTTGGACTTTACAAACATGTTTCCACCTTTTATTCATCCTTTCAAACTGTTTTAATTTTGTTAGAATGTGGTAGGACTTGCAGGAGTGTCAGTACCATGTTTGTTTAAATACATCACTTATTTATGTATTTATTTCAATTTTAACTTTTTCTTGAATCCCTGTGAGATACATGGTTACAAAGCTGACCGCGTTGGGGTTTCAATCACATAGTGTTCCAACACCCCTCTCTCCACCAGTGTACATTTCCCACGACCCAGTTTCCCTCCCGCCACCCTTCCCCCACCCTGTCTCTACGGCAGGCACTTTCCTGTTTTCTCTGTTTCTATGTCTCTCTCCCTTACGGGCATTATGGTCTGCAGTACAGGTCCTGAGAGGCTATCATATTTGTTCTTTTACCTGTTTTCAGCATGAAGTTCTTATCCAGAGTGATCACTATCTTAGTCATGGTGGTCCCTTCTCTCTCCCCACTGCCTTCTCCCCCAGCGCTTGAGGTAAGCTTCCACTGTGAACTCATCCTCCTGGCCCTTTTTTCTACTGTCCTCGGGTATTTATTTTATATTATTTTTTATATCCCACAGATGAGTGCAATCACTCCCTGTCTATACCTTCCTGACGCATTTTACTCAGCACGATATTCTCCATGTCCACTCATATATAAGTAAATTTCATAACTTCATTTTTCCTAACAGTTGCACAGTATTCCATTGTGTTGATATCCAGAGTTTATTTAACCAGTCATCTGTTCTTGGGCACTAGAGTTATGTCCAGATTCTGGCTCTTGTGAGTAGTATTGCAATGAACATAGAAATGCAGATAGAATTTCTGCTATGTTTTGGGGCACCCAGGGCATATTACTAGAAGTGGTATTACTGGGTCATATGGAAGCTCAATGTCAGCTTTCTGAAGAATGCCCATATTGTTTTCCAGAAAGGCTGGACCAGTCAGTAGTCCCACCAATAATGAAGAACAGTTCCTTTCTCCCTGCATCCACACCAGCATTGGTTGCTCTTTTTTATTTTGATGTGTCCCCATTCCTGTGGTGGGAGATGACATCTCATTATTGTTTTGATGTGTATCTTCCTAATGATTAACTATGTTGAGCATTTTTCATGTGTCTTTTAGTCATTTGCATTTCTTCTTTGAGAAAGTTTCTATTCATTTCTTCTCCCCAATTTTTGCTGGGGTCGGTGATGGGGACAAATCAGCTTCTTTCCTATAAAGGGTCTGAGGTTATAAAAGGTCCTTATAAAGGACAAACTCGTGGTATCCTCCAAAGTTTAGGTGACAATCTTTGCCTATGGCAGTGTTAGGGCTCTATTCTATAACTCCTACTTGTGACCTAGCAGTGCATTGGATTCTAAGGCCATAGTAATCGCTAAAATAGGAAAATACTATCAGTGGGAATGCTAGATCGTACTTTATAGGCAGTGTAACAACTTTCATGATCAGGACATACAATAATCACAATTTTCAAAATCCCAAAAGTGGTTGAAATTTTCCAAATGATTGAATTAGGAAACTAACATCTACAACTGACAAAATTTTTATGTATTTTGTTATAGCATTTGAACTTCCCAATTTGGGAATATGTATGCATATATGTATTATTGAGAGCTCCTTTAGTCTGTGCTATTTAATAACAATAGAAAAAGCTAAATACTGCATCCATTTAATAATTATTAACACTTCAGATGTGAGATATAGGCTTGTTTCTGTCTTTGCTTTACATTTACTGCAATGAAGTATACTTTACAAATATACTTCACCAAATTATGTAGTTCTAAAGAGGATGAATGCTCTCTTACACTTTGTTGATTGACCTGGTGTTTGAAGAGATATTTTTAAATGTATATCATCATAGAAGTTTGACCTTTAATGTTTTACAACATGGCTCTTAGGTTTTCATTCCAAAATCAGATATCTTATTTCAACAGAATGGATTATGTCTAAACCTTTAGAAATCAATTTTTATGGTCAGTTTCTAATTTCTTGGAAATAAGGAAATTATTTCAAAGAGATTGTTTTGTTTGTGGCTTACTTCCATAAAGAGTTAAACTGTCAGGAGAATATTCCTAAAGCCAAAAGGAATATTGCAAAGTTTAGACAACTGACCCAAAATTTATCTGGCATTATTGAAATGCCAACAATTCTTCATCAGTCTACCCTCATGAAAACAGAAATTTGATCTCATTATTAGGTATGACTTTACTACAAATGTTTTGTATGATTTTATTTGAAAATTATCAACACTTAGAGGAATCAATGTGAATTTTCCCCTTGACTTAATGCAAATGTCAAGGAAAAAACAAATAACAAATCTGTGTGATTGTGAAATGTCAAACTTATGAACACACATATACAAAACTATTTCATACTTATTATCTCATTACATATTTTCAACAGCTTTCAGATGTAGGTATAATAGCAGATAGAACCTTACAGGATGTTAAGAATATAAACCCTCAGGGATGAGAGAATAGGGCAATTTACCAGAAATCATTGAATTGTAAATTTAACATTTTTATTGCTTTCTAAAGTTTCATCTGAAAGTGGCATCAATTCTCTTCCTTCTTGTTGGAAACTTTACTAGCAGCAGGAACTAAAAAGATGCTGGAGAGAGCTAAATTGAAAATGGTAGTTCACTGTATAAAACTATTCCATAGTAAGTGGAATAGAACCGTTACTTTTTTAGGACTAGAACGATGGTATCTTCAGGTCTTCTATATTCACACAGGGCTACACTGGTTATAACTTATCTCAGGAGGTTTTTTTTCAGTATTTAAAAAGTTCTAATGTCTATCATATAAATGAATAGAGAAAATAAAGAATGTTTAAATTTAAATTTAGTAAATTTAAACTATATAATAATGCAAACTAGATAATAATGCAACCGAATTAGGAAAAACATTAACTACTAGTTAGGAAGTTAATTTTTCTGTGGTAAAAAAAAAGTTTTTGATTAAATTTAAAAATAATCTTCAACATGCTGCTGCTAATGAGAGTTACACTTACATCCAAAAAATACTAACAACCTAAAAAGTAAAGCAGTCTTCTCTCAGCATTTTTATTTTCAGGTCATTTGTATATGTGCAGAAAACCAATGTGTGTGAAACTTCTTGAGAAACCTCTGAACTATATAATTGGCTGTGTAATTGCCAATTTATATGTTGATTTTTTTTTTAGGAAACCAAATCTTTGATGTATTTTAATCTATGAATTCATTTTTAGAAATTCGTTAATTAGCACATATCAAGCACTGGAAAAATATCACAGTGAATGTTGTAAGATAAGCAACGCAAAATTTCTATTTTATACTTATTTGAGACAAGTTGCTACATCTTAAGTCTGATAATTGAAGTAAAGGTACTTAAAGTGTTTAGAAAAATCTGGGACTGAAATGTTTCAGTAATTCATCACCTATTTTTACATAATTGCTCATGCATAAATCTGTTATAAGTATTATAGATCCAAAGGAAGCATGAATGATTTAGTTTATATCCCTGATCTTAGAGAGCCTAGGATAACCACCTTGCTGTTTTATTAGAATGATCTATATTTAACAAAATGGGGATGAGATCAGTGCCACAGAAATGTGCTGTATATTATTTGCAGTATTTTAACGTCATGAAAAAGACATTATGCCCTTGCAAACTCACACTATGATATCTTTTCAAATCATTTGGTTGCTCAGTAGGTATTTGAAGTATATTCACCCACCCCACACCACCCCTCAAAATTTCCACTTTTTATGTATATCCCACTTTCTTTTAATTTATGTATTCTTTTCCATGTGCTTTAAATATATATGTATGTATATTTAATGGGTTTGAATGATAGTACAGTAGGTAGAACATTTGCCTTGCATGTGGTAGACTCAAGTTCAATCCTTGGCACCAGATATGGTCCCTGAGCACCACCAGGAATGATTCCTGAGTACAGAGCCAGGAGTAAGCAGTGATCACCACTGGGTATGACCCCCTCCTAAACAAACAAAATTTACACACACACACACACACACACACATATGTTTGTATATATATATATATATCCTTGTTCATTGATTTGCTCAAGCAGGAACCAGTGACATCTCCATTAGTTCCTGTCATGTGCTAGTGTAGCCCAATGGAGTACTGGGGGCTCTTTCTGGGACAGGGGAATGAGGACTGTCATTATTACTGCTTTCGGCATATCAAGTACTCCATGGGTACCTTGCCGGGCTTTCATATATATATGAGAGTCTCTTGCCCCGAGCCTGGCTGTCTTCCCCGGGGGCCCCTGGGGGGGAGGTTCAGTTTCCCTCCCCACTCGAGCAGAGATCCTGCAGCTGAAGACCTCTGGAACTTAGCTACAGCCATGCTCAAGGCCCCTCTCCACACGTTTGGACAAACCTCATGCATGAAGGAACTGGCAGAGGAACCCAGGTGTGTGGGACCCGAGGCTGAGACCTCCAAGCCTGCTCGGATTGGGACTGGGCCTGCCTCTTCCACCCAGACTTCCCATTTTCCAGTAGTTAGGCAGTCACACCCAGGGATTGCCCCCGATACCGTGTAATCCCACCAATGGCCAACATCCAGAGATTATAAAACCAAGCTCCCGGAAGACATCTTATAGCCTAATTCTCCCTCTGAGAGAACCTGGAAAGCTACTGAGAGTTTCCTGCCCACATGTGAGAGCCTCACAAACTCCCCATGGTGTATTCATATGCCAAAACTAGTAACAATGATGGGTCTCATTCTCCTGACCCTGAAAGAGCCTCTAATGAGGCATTGTTGTGAAGGATGAGTAAAGAGAGGCTTCTAAAATCTCATGGCTAGGATGAATGGAGACATTACTGAGACCGCTTGAGAAATTTGACGATCAATGGGGTGATGATGATTATTATGAGGATGATATATATATATTTATTTATTTATTATCAATGGTACTAAATGAAACCTGGTGCTCAATGAGTATCTGTTGAATGGATGAATGAGAAAAACTCTAAAATTCGAGGAAGGTGACTTTACTTACACAACTGCAGATAAATCAAAAAGTTGCTTATTTTGGGAAAGCTATCCCTAGAGGTATGACTACATTTTAAAATGGATTTGTTTAAGTCACATTGAATAAATTCATCCTTGACAGAACTGCAGCTTATTTTCTACCCTATCTTAAGTAACTTGTGAACCAAAAATATAGCTCTCAAGGGGGTCATAAACAAAATATCAAATGCAGTCACCAGGGAGAAATTTTCAATAAGTCTTTTCTGGTATGACTTCTACATTGCTTGTGTTGGAGCTAAAACAGCAAGTTTTATTTATCATGAAAGGACTTAATTTTTTTTCTGGTAATAGTGTTTTTCTTCTAGAAACTAGCTGGTCTGACACTTGGCATATGTTTGCACTTGAGAATTGCAGGTATGGCTTGGAGTCAGTATTTCTTAGTTGACCATATCTCATGGTTTTTCCCAGTTCAAGATCCCTGAGTGCTACACCACCAAATGAACTTTTAAAATAGCAGGACAGCCAGAATGGCATGAACCTCACCAGAATCAAATTCTGGCCTCAATATATGAAAATTCTGTGACATATTTCTTGTGCTTTGAAGAGATCTATCTTCAGTTTCACCACTACAAGTTTCAGAGAAAAATCTCTTATTATGTAACATTTTATGCTGCTTGTTTGTTTTTATATATACCCTTTACAAAAGAACCCCTAATTCTGACTTTTAGTGTTTCTTGACCCTCAATACTACTTTTTTCGAGAAAGCTTCTGTGATTACCTTGCTTTCTAGCTGACATATTTATGCGTCTAGTCTTGCTGCAGTACTAACAATCACAGTTTTTGTAGGAAGTTAATTAAATTAAGTCATTGTCAAATGAATGGAAGAAAGGAGGGAAATATTTTGAGAGAAGAGTATAGGGAAACTTTCCCCATAATTTCTGATGGTGTCTTCTTTATTGGGATTGTGAGCAGTTCATTGAATCCAAATTAGAAAGCACCATTTCTTCTTCACATGACCCACAAAGATGTTTTTACTCTGGCTCCCCTCTGTGTGAGCACAAGCTCAGGTTCTATTCAAGGGAAACTCTCACCTGGAATGCAGACAAAATAGCTGCAACATTTTAAAACCTCATTGTCCGTATTAGGTAATTCAGTATCTGTTCCTTTGTGTGCACATACACAGACCTACGAGCATGCACACATACCTGCTCCAACGTGCCCTCCACACACTCATTCACATGCAATATGAACTAACTCCCCCACAAAATCATGTACACACGCTCCCACACTAATATATGTACATATACTTACAAGTACTGTCACACATGTATAAATATGTACATATGCACACATATGCACAATTTGTCATTTTCTAACACAACTTGTGAATTAAAGATACAATAGGGGCTGGAGCAACAGCACAGCAGGTAGGGTGTTTGCCTTGCACTCAGTTAACCTGGGTTCTATCCCCAGCATCCCCTATGGTATCCCTAATACCGCCAGGAGTAATTCCTGAGTGCAGAGCCAGGAATAACCCTTGTGCATCGATAGTTGTGACCCAAAAAGAAAAAAAAAAAGACACAACAGACTATTACAATTCCTTAAATGGTGCTTTCAAAGAGGGCAAATTGGGAAAAGACAGACGCATTCCAGCACTGCACAGTTAAGGACATAATTGGAGGTTCTTCAGAGCAATGGAAAAGCACCTGCCTTGGGCACATCTTTTCTCTCTCTCAGATCCTTTCATGGGATAAGGAAGAGTCAGGGTCAACTTCATCCTTATTAAGAGTACATATTGTTTTCCAAAGCCATGCTCCTTCACACAGCACTTCACTGGCCATAAGTCACTGCTTCTGCTCCTGTTCCTGGCACAGCTCTTGCTAAGATAAAACCTCCCTCATTACCAGACAGACTCTGGGGCTTTTATTTCTGCCAGACAAGTCAGAAGACTAGCTAATGGGAAGAATTTTACTGTCATGCTTTGCTGAAACCAAGAGAGATGACCTCTCTACATACCATATAGCAAGCACCATGGTTTTATGACTGTTAGACCAGTTTAGAAGTGTCCCTTGTGCTAGGGACGATGACACAGAGCTTGGAATGGAGACGAGAAATAGTAGGCTGCTAATACCACAGTCCTTTGGTCCAGAAGTGCCCCACTGCAATGACTCTACACAATGAAAGTTGATGTCAGACTGAGTCACAGGGCGCCGCTGTACTATTTTTTTCTGGAAATTGCTGTTTCCAAAGCAGTGGACTTGCTCAGTACATACTCCATTCTGTCCTACAGCTTTGTCGTGAGCCCCGGCTGTGCCCTCACAGCCATGGGAAAGCCAAATCAGGAAAATGACCTCTATTTTCCTCCTGGTTGCTCGCTTCCTGAAATTGATCCTGATTTTATTTTCTGAGGAGAAAAATCAATTACCTATATGGAAATTCTGAGAAGGTACTTTCTCCAATGTCAGGAGCTTCTGTCCCACTTTGTATATTAAAACAACATTTTCCTGTTTTTCTCTCTTATAAACCATTTTACTTGGAATTATTGCTCCACAAAGCAGCATTGTCTCCTCTGTAATGCAGAAGATTCCTTAATCACAAGGTGTACTACCTCCTATTTGTGACTCATATACCCACTAGTACCAGGATCTTGTAAAGTAGTTCTTGTAATTGGAATTTTGAACTATAAAGTAGCTGCAATTTAGAGACCCATTAACCTCAGGTGATAAGAGAAAATGAATTTCATCATACAGGCTCCCAGGTTCACAGGACATTTTTTTGTTTTATTTATTTTCTAAAGCTTTGAGTTTGCACATAAGAATTCTGATCCCGAAAGATTTACTCTGACTATACATATGGCACAAAGGCAAACACATTTTTTAAAATATCTTCCATTGTTCTTCTTTGTCAGGGTAAGTGATAGAAACAACCTGGATGCATTGACTCTATGGCAGTCTTGGGAGGAAAGTGTTTTGTGTCAATGTCTTAGGGTGCATGGAGGCTCTTATGGGAAATCCTACTACTATTTCTTCCCTCTCCTCATTTTCTCCTCCTTCTCCTCCTTTTCCTCTTCCTCCCCCTCCTCTTATTCATATTTTTCTTCTTTCTCTTCTTCTTCCTCCTACTTCTCCTCCTCTTCCCCTTCCACTTCTCCCTCCCCCTCTGCTTCTCCTTCCCCTTCCCCTTCTCCTCCTCCTCCTTCTTCTCCTTCTCTTCTTCCACCTCCTTCTTTTCCTTATTCTTCTTCCTCCTCCTCCTCCTCCTCTCCCTTCTCCTCCTTGTCTGCCTTGTCCTCCTCCCCCTCCTCTATTTCCTGCTCCCCCTTCTCTTCCTGTCCTTCCAAACCAGCAATGCTCAGCACATTGCTCAGAGAGTGCTGGGGAGGAGCGTGTGATACTGCAAATTGAGCTCAGGGCCCTGAGTACTCAGGGTGATGTACTCAAGGTATTGAGCTATCTGTCCTGACCATTTTAAATTAAATTAATAAATTATACTATTCTTTAAAAACTATAAAGAGCTAAAAACAAAACAAAACAAAACAAAACAGAAAACTTTAAATATCTGGGGCCAGAGAGATAGTAGAGTGGGTAGGATGTTTGCCTTGCACACAGTCAACCCAAGTTGGGTCCTCAACACCTTATATTGTTCCCCAAACAGCACAGAAGTGATTCCTGAGAGCAGATCCAGGAGTAACCTATGAACACTGCCTGGGATGGTCCCAAACCCCATTTCCCCTAAAGAAAGCAAAAACCTGTGTCTTGAGCACTGTGAACATTTGAACACTTTTGTCTTTATATCCATGGGCCAACTCTTATCCCATTGTGGAGACATTGTGGCTTCTGAACTAAAGAACATGGTAAGGTTCTGGATGTTAGTATACTTAATACATTACAATACAGGATGCCTCCCCATGGTCTCTCCACCGGTTGTGAAGAAATACATGATGATGATGTGAAATATTATGGAGAGGCCCATAGATGGAATGTGGGCATTCCTGCAATGTTCCAGGAACCTCTGAACAACAATCAACTAAGGAGCTAAAGCTCTTCCTGTAACATAAGAGAGAGATTTTGCAATATTGGAGTCATTGGCTCTCCCAGTTCAGTTTGCAGATAAAAATATAGTCCAGATAGCCTCTAGTAGAAACCCTGCAAGAACCTTGGATGCTGGGCTTTGACTCCTATGGACACTGCATGAATATAACTGTGTATTTGTTTTAAGCCTCTGTGCATGGAGAAGCTGGTTTAATCATCCTAAGATGATTAAAATAAAATTATTAAATTGAAGATTATATAGAAACAGATTGGGCTGTAGCAATAGCACAGCGGTCGGGCATTCGCCTTTCACGCGGCCGACTCGAGTTCAATTTCTCCGCCCCTCTCAGAGAGCCTGGCAAGCTACCGAGAGTATTGCGCCCGCAAGGCAGAGCCTGGCAAGCTACCTGTGCATATTGGATATGCCAAAAACAGTAACAATAAGTCTCTCAATGAGAGACGTTACTGGTGCCCGCTCAAACAAATCGATGAGCAACGGGATGACAGTGACAGTGACAGAAACATATTAAGGGACAGAGATGACCTGCATTTAGTTTGTTAAACAAAAATGCCAAATATTTCTTTAGCTGGAACCTCAGGAAAGCACAATAGTGGTCTTCTCAATGGCCTAAAATTTATTCACAAATATGGCATATTTCTAAATATGAAATTCAGTTTTTATGAAAATTATATTTTTAGAATACAAGTACATCTCTTTAGACTTTCCTTGTAACCAGAATTTGAGTGAACTTCGGCATCAATCTCTATGACAATCGTTGCTTGCTATTTCTTAATAGTTTGCGTGATTTCTAATGATCAGTGTCTAGTGATCATAGTATGAGAAGATAATATTTTTTTATTTTTTAAATTTTATTGAATTACCATGAGATAGTTACAAGCTTTCATGCTTGGGTTATAATCTCACAACGATCAGACACCCATCCCTCCATCAGTGCACATTCACCACCACCAATATCCCAGGTATACCTCCCTTTCCCACCCTCACCCTGACTCTAAGGCAGACAATATTCCCCATACTCTCTCTCTATTTTGGGGCATTATAGCTTGCAACACAGACACTGAGAAGTCATCATATTTGGTCTATTATCTACTTTCGGCGTGCATCTCCCATCCCAACTGGTTCCTCCAGCCATCATTTTCTTAGTGATCCCTTCTCTATTTCATCTGCCTTCTCCCCTCTGCTCATGAATCAGTCTTCCAGCTATGGGGCAATCCCCCTGGCCATTGTATCTACTGTCCTTGGGTATTAGCCTCATGTGATGCTGATACACTCCACAAATGAGTGCAGTCCCTCTGTCTGTCCCTTTCTGATTCATTTCACTTAGCATGATATTCTCCATGTTTATCCATTTATAAGCAAATTTCATCACTTCATCTCTCCTAACAGCTGCATAGTATTCCATTGTGTAGATGTACCATAGTTTCTTTAACCAGTCATTTGTTTTAGGGCACTTGGGTTGTTTCCATATTTTGGCTATTGTGAACAGTGCTGCAATGAATATATAGGTATAGATGTCATTTCTACCGTGCTCTTTTGAATCCTTGGTATATGTTCCCAAAAGTAGTATTGTGGGGCCATATGGTAGCTCAATTTCTAGTTTTTGAAGGACTGTCCATATTGTTTTCAGTATGAGAAGATAATATTACGTAGTGATGAAACTGTCGGAGAATGGGTAACCCGCCGTGTTCAGAGAGATGAGGCGGGGCTTGTCACCATCAGATTCTTTCCTGGGTGCCCACTTGCACCAGACCCTAGAGGAACCTTTGCTCATTCTCTTTATAGAGTGATTAAATCATCAGTGGTGCAGAATGCTAGTAGTTGACCCTACCCAAATGTGTTCAGAGTTGAATACTTTAAATCAAGCTATTCTTAGTTGTTTGAATTCACTCACCTCTAAGGTAGACAGGGACTATCCACAACTCAAAGATAAGAAAGCTAAGATTTACAGGATGAGCAACTGGCTCTAGTTAACTGAACTTCTTAGCATATATTGGATAAAAAAAACTACACCCCTTTATTATGATATCCTCTTAGAAAATAGATCATTGTCTACTCCCATGTGTGTGGTCCTTTTATCACTGATAGAATAATTCCTAACTTGCAGAAAGAGGCATGCATAATACAGAAATGCATTTTAATTTTCATCTTTATATTTAATTTTCAACTTCTTTTATTCAAGATAGTATTCAAGTTGATTCAATTCAATTTCAGCCTGTACAATTCCTGGCATAGAAACAAGTTAAAATGCATGTCTATTGTTCAATGAATGTTAGATGAATGGAGTGATCATTGTTTTTACTCCTTTTGTGGTTCTCTCTGGCTTTGATAAGAACCAAGAAATCACATAAAAAGGATATTCAGACCATAGCTGTGATTTTTTTTGGACCAGTTTGATACAGCAGAATGTTTGAGTCTCAAAGCATAGTGAACAGTAGATGACTTAGAAGTAAAGTTTTTTTGTGTCATGAAATGAAATAGGATTTGACTAGAATCTTGCTTCTTAAAACTGTGGGTTGTGTAACTGCATGTGGGTTTTATAAAAGGTTAGGTGTTTGTAGAAGGTTTCGGAACACACAATAACCAAATTAATTTGAAGTCACCTGCTTAATGAATTAATGGTGTTTCTAGTAATGTTCATTCACATTACATTTTTCAAGAAAAAGGTGAAAAGTTTTAGATGCTCTGGCCAAGAAGATCTAGAATTCCCTGAGCTCTTCCCCGAAGCATTGCCTCTATTTAGGCTGAGTTTCTTGGGGAAACATGCAATGAACAACTGAGGAACTCACTGCACCACAGCTGGAGGTTGCTCTGCCACAATGCAGAAATAACTGGAATGATGGTCAAAATACCAGCAAAGGGTTAATGCTTTTGCCTCCACTTATGTTCTATAAGTCAATGTGGTTTTAAATCACCATACCACTGTATCACTGTGATCCCATTGTTCATCGATTTGCTCAAGTGGGCACCAGTAACATCTCCATTGTGAGACTTGTTATTACTGGGGTTTTTTTGCATATCGAATACACCACAGATATTCGATATGCAAAAAAAACAGAGTCTTGCCAGGCTCTGGCTTGCAGGCGGGGTATTCTCGGTAGCTGGCCGGTAGTGGTTTTGAATATTTAAATAAAAATGACATGCACATTTCCCTGCTAAATTCCAAAAGAGGAATTATACTACTCTAAAATAGACTTTTCAAATAAAGTTTTATAGATATGTGATACCTCAAAGTCTGTCCTTGTTTCTTTTATTTATTTATCTTGCTTTTTGGGTCACACCCAGCAATGCACAGGGATTACTCCTGGATCACTCAGGAATTTCTCCCTGGCGGTGCTCAGGGGACCATATGGGATGCTGGGAATCAAACCTGGGTCAGCCGCGTGCAAGGCAAATGCCCTACCCACTGTGCTATTGCTCCAGCCCCTGTCCTTGTTTCTTTACCTGTCTGGCAGAGTCAGAGATGCTAGTTGACTCCAAGACTAGCTGGTTTCCCTTATCACTTGCTCCGTGGATCATCTCCAATGGGTATTTTGTAACCCTGTTCTCACCAGAGGGGTGGGGGGGAATGGGGAATGCCCATTTCTCTCCACATTCCTGAGGTTCTGGAGGAAAAATGGTCTTAGCACCATGGGCCTGCTAAGTCTAGTCTTAGTCCCATATTTTGAGAGGTATATGGTTTGAGAGATCACACATCCTGTAATATATAACCCTGCATCATTTATTTACAGAGCATCACTCCTGGGGCAACAGGCAGAGGTGGCTTTCCCAGGCAATTGGGTTGTCTGCCTTCGGGCGTGATTACAAAGGACAGATGTAGTGAGACTAAAGGTTTGCCCAGAGGCTGCTCTATTTTGGTTGGGCCAAAGAGCTTAATTTGTAAAGCTATATATATAGACTGGAGCGATAACACAGTGGGTAGGGCTTTTGCCTTGCATGCAGCAGACCCAGGTTCAATTCCTCCGCTCCTCTCAGAGAGCTGGGCAAGCTACAGGGAGTATCTCACCCACACAGGAGAGCATGGTAAGCTACCCTGAAATAGTAACAACAAGTAACAACAGTAACAGTAACAAGTTTCACAATGGAGATGTGCACTGAGCAATGGGATGACAGTGATACAGTGATATACAGGATTGTTAGATATTAATTTAGGTCCTCTCATCAAGAGGTAGGGAATGCTGAAGCACTTAGAATCTTGAAGCTCAAATTACTCTTGTTGGTTCCTTCAATAATCAAACACTACTACCAGTCATTATGTCACCTGGAAAGAAATACTTAGTACACTTGAATGTGAAGTCCCTGCCTAAGATGCAAATAAAATACTTTCTTCAAAGAATCTACAATTTCCGAGATTACAAATATAAGACTAAAACTAATGATCTGTGTTATTTTCTCCCTGCTTAGTAATGTATTGGTCTTTTCAATGTGAAGTCTATTATCACCTCTACACTTCTTTATTAACTCCAAAATTAGATTATTTTATTTTAATTAAAAAATGTCCATTTTTGCCAAATGTTAAAAAAGAGTCTGTAATAAAAATAGAAGAAAAATAAAACAAACAAACAAATAAACCAAAAAGCCTTGGGATTCTCCTAGCAAAATTTAGAAACACACAAAAAATCTCTTAGTGTTACCACTTTATTAGGCTTCGATTGTTTAAACTAAGACTTAGCTTGCTTTATTAGATATATCATTTGGGTAGACTATAAGAGGTCGCCTTAACAACTTTAATGCTTTAACATACTTGCTTGTATTCTCTGATATACATTCTCCATCCCTCTCAGAAAGCCTGGCAAGCTACAGAGACTATCCCGCCCACACAGAAGAGCCTGGCAAGCTCCCCATGGAGTATTCCATATGCCAAATACAGTAACAATAATAGGTCTCATTCCCTTGACCCTGAAAGAGCCTCCAATCATTGGGAAAAACGAGTAAGGATAGGCTGCTAAAATCTCAAGGCTGGGACCAATGGAGACATTACTGCTGCCTGTTCAAACAAATCGATGAACAACAGGATGACAGTGGTACAGTGATACAGTGATCATTTGGGTAAACCTAGAGAAAGATAAAACATAAGAGAAACTTCAAACAGCCTTTCCGTCATGGCAGGAACAATTGCTGCCAATATACCTATTCAAAATAAATCAAAGACAAAAACAAAAAACAATCTATCTTTTGTTCTTCTTAAATAAGTGGCATATGACATCCATCTATATATTTTGATGCAAAAGTTATAAATTGTCATATGTGGGCCTTCGAGATCTTTGCTGGGACTTCGCTTCCCATGGAAAAGGTGATGTGTGGTTAAATGTCTTAGAGTATGTGTCGATATCTGGGTAGTGGCCTCTGACCTCTGGATAGCCAGCTGAGTGAAGGGAGATTTTACAACCTTCAGAGAGCAGGCGAATGTCACACTGTTAGTATCTAATACTCCAAGAACTTTGCAGAATTTTTAATTATCTGATTACAGACCCCTGCCAACATTCTATAAAGAAGGTAGTAACCAGTGGGCCTTCTGCTACTTATCAGAAACTGGATCATGTTTCCTTTCACCTTTGAATTTTCAAAGTGCTAACAAATTTAAATATTAATGGGGTAGAAACACTTCTTTCCTCATGATTTCCTGTGGTTGTCAGATTTAACCCTAGTTGTTAGAATTGTTTTGTGTCTAATGCTATTTTTATTGATAGAACTTCTTTCATCTTATTTCTCCTGTTTCTAGTTCCATGATTTTCCTGATTTGCTCTTGTAGAGGAAGCTCCTCTAGCCTATATAATTGGTCTTCTTCCACCAGTTCTAGGAGATGCTAATACTCTAGTGTGGAAAGGTTAAAACAATTGGTCTACCACCTTCATTATAACTTCTGGTCCATAGAGAGGTGCCAAGCCAAAGGTATAAAAATAAGTTGAAAAACACCAGTCTAGATCACAGGATTTCAATCTTTAGAATCAATAGGTTCACCTGTGATGCTAATATACTCAGGTTGCTGGCTGCCTCTGGGTTTTCTGACTTGACAGGTTCAGATATTGCTCAAGTTCCCAGGTGAGGCTGATGCTTCTGTTTTGAGCAGATTACAGTCTTTCTGTTATGTAGATGAAAAACTGTGTGCTCAAAAAGAGAGAGGGTAAAAGGCGGTGTACTTGCAGATGCCACCTGCAGGTGGCAGTCCTCTTGAGGTCATGGATAATACATCGACGGTTCAACAGAATATTTCATAGACTTCTACAAGTATTATCACCAGCTAAACTGTTTACTAAAATTAGTACATCGTTGACCAGGGAAGTTCTTACTTGAGACCCCTTTTCATAATTTAACAGTCCCTACTCTAAAAAAAAAAAAGTTTTACATTTTAACTAGTCTAAACTTTTCTTGACTTAATATTATAAAATCTAAATCTTTAACAAAATTATGAAGGTGGAGATAAATTTATATACTATCAATCTATGTAAGATCAGCGGGAGCATAAAAAAGATTTTTCAAACCTTGCCAGAATTAAAGCAATGCCTCCGGCCCCCTAAATACAAAGTATGAGGAATGTAGATAATCCAGCTCACAGAACTGACCTGGAATAGACCCCCCATGCTCTGCCATCCAGCTTCTCCACACAATTACTGACCTGTGCAGAGTTCACACCTGTTCTGCATCCCTGCAAGCCTACCCATCTCTCAGTGTGCTGCATCTAGATTCTAGATTGTTGGGTTTTTTTTTTTTTTTGGACTGGCCCAGCAGTTTTCCACTGACCTCTGCTGGTATTCTTGGCATACTTCTTGCTCCTGCTGAGAAGGGTGCAGGTAGGCACAGCCTCAAGGCAGGGACAGAACGGAAAGTTCTGAGGAAGTGGGAAAACTTTCACTTAACCAAATGAAGCCAAGATGAGATGCTGGTTTGAAAATAAAAAGCTGTAAATTCAAAGTATTATTGTTTGTATGAAACTTGAAGTAGAGGAAATACAAATACAGGTAAAAATCAAAGAAGGAGAAGGAATTTTGGCTATAGATTACAGAACCAAATATTCAAAAATGGCCCATTGTCAGCAAAAGACTGAAGAAATTTTTATGAGAATAAATAAGGTAGAAATTTATAAAGGTTACACACAATTATTTGAATCAAGGATGATGATACCTCCTACTATGAAAAGAGGCTATTCTTTGGTCATTCTACCTCATTAACAAATGGGTATCCAGATCCATATAAATTAACTGCTCTTCATGAATTACTAGTGCTAGAATTATTAGTCTACCCCCAAAATTACATAGGTTCCATGTAATCACTATTTAAAAAAATAGAAAATGTCAAGAAGCATTGTGATGCCTAACTTTAATCTTTATTTTAAAACCATAGTAATTAAAGAGTATAATATTGGAATAAAAGCAGAAACTCAGACCAATGCAAGAGAACTGGGCTCAGAAATAAATAGGACAAAGGAACCAAGAGCTTAAATGGAAGAAGGAAAATCTCATCAACCAGCAGGGTTGGGGAAACTGGGTAGTCACACATAAAATAATTATATTAGATGTGTGCTGAGGCAGTGGTGATGGGAGTCACTACTAAGGAGACCACCAGTATGGCTGGATTTGTCACAGCTGGGGAGCAGCTGATGCTGCCGGGAAGCGAGAACCAGCTCTCAGGGCAGATGAAAATTTTCTACCTAGGGAAGTAGAAGTGTCATGAGCCCAGGAATCTGTTCACTCACCCCAGATACTCATTATCTTTATGAAATGGAATATCCATTTTTAAGCAAAAATGTGAGCATAAATTTAATAAAATAATTACATCAAGATGGTTATAGGGCCAGAGCGATAATACAGTGGGTAGGGCCTTTGCCTTGTATGCAGCCAACCTGAGTTTGGTTCCTGGCATCTTATAGATGTGGTCCCCTGAGCACCACTAGGAGTGATTCCTGAGTGCAAAGCCAAGAGTAACCCCTGAGCATTGCCGGGTGTGACCCAAAAGCCCCCCCGCCAAAAAAAAAATTAAAAGGTTAGAAAACTGAAGCAGATCTGCTGATTAGTCCTGTGACTACATTCTGAGGCAACACAAGGAGGAATGTCATGCTCAAAGGATGAAAGTGGCCAGCCTTTCACGGAGAAGATCAAAGATCACTGTGCGAGGCAACCTGGACATCAAAGTCAACACAATCTTTGCCTGTCCCAAAGCTATGCCTTTAATCTTGTTTTGGGAGAACTAATACTAAACATGCATGTTAGTTCACTGTGAACAACTTAGACTTGACTGGTGTGACCACACTCAAGACGGATAATGCACAGCTGGATATTCACTCTAGAGAAGAAGCCCTATTCTTGAAGCAAATGTGGCCATAGTGGTGTGAAGAGATAGTATACCTGGATGAGACTGGTGTCAGTGATAAAGTCCTGGATTCTGCCAATAGATAATAGTTAAGCATGGGAAAGCAACTCCTCATTTTTGTAATAAATACCACTTTTGTTCTGAAGTCCTTAACCTCCCTTGTTGGACTATTCCCCAATGCTAAGTTTCTCCCGATGGTTCAAGATAGTCATATCTCAGTATATTCAATTTTTCAAATGATCATTTTAGCTGAATTTGACTTAAACAGTTTCTAGGACTGTTTGACCAAGTAGAATAGTGCCATAGAGACCACATGGAAGCAGTATATGGAAGTTGGTAGTAAAAAAAATAAATAAAATGAGTGTTAGTTTACTGTAAACAACTAACACCTGAGTAGTGGATGAGGGCATTCTTAAACTTTTCCATATTCCATGAAACCACTCAGAACTGCACTATCAAGAGATGATAGGAAAGGAAAAGGAGTAGCTCTCACAAGTGGAGAGAGATCTTTCTCAGTCATTAAGCCAGTCAATGTGCCAGCCTATGAGATGGGTTGAGAAGATACTTCTTGATATTTTATAAGATATCGCATTGATTCCAACCACACTTACCAAACTTGTATTTGACCCAAATACTAATCCACCTAACTAAAAAAAACCTGATTCCCAAATCCTTGAAAACACTAGAGGGAATCTATTAAGAATTTCAACTATCTGAATTTCTTAAAGAAAAAGCCCCAGATTGAACAAGTGAAATGTGGAATAGCAGATCCAGGAAGTTCTTTCACACATGGAGAGACTATTCCTTTTCAAGGAAGGAAAGTTCTATGACCTGCTTTTCTCCTATTAAGATCAGTGCAGTGTAGGTATAAGAACCATATATTCTGTCCAGATGCCAGTCTCCTCCCACTGAGAGGGTGGCATGTCAGTGAGCACTCAGCCTTTCTCTGTGATGTGCTTCTAAAGTACAGTGTTCTTGATCGTAATTACATGCATATCTGTGTGGGAACTCCTGAGGGGATGCGAGATTTCTGTTAAAACTGGCACAGTCCTTATCTTTTCTTATAGGATTCCAAGCTTTGTTTTCAATGGAATAGTTTAAAACAGAATTTTAAAGCAAAATTGGCAGTTTTTCTTGGAATATAGATTGTCTGTACATGCTCTAATGTTCTATAAAGCACTTCTATCTGAAGTTAAGAAATCAGTGGGGGAGGGGGAAGAGGAAGGAAGAAGATGAGAAAGAGAAGTAATGGGGAAACAGGTTGGGGCTTTTGTTATACTGGTGATGTGACAGAGTAGTATAGCTTTATATCCAAAGCACAGACTCAACAGCACTGAAAACATGAGATCTAAGCTGTAACCAGGTGTCAGGCAGTAGGGCTGGGGAGTGCAGGGAGGGGAGGTTGGGAAGTGGGGGCAGGAAGGGGGGAGTAGGAGAGGGGAGGGAGAAGTATGGAAACACTGGTGGAGAGAAGTTGACACTGGTGGTGAGATTGATGTTGAATTACTATATGCATAAAATTCAACTATCAATAGCTTTGTAAATAATGGTTCTTTAATAAAATAAAAATATTTTTAAGTGAACAAAACACATCTACCTCTATCTGCTTAAATGTGCTGATATGGATAATATCTAGCAACTTACTTCTTTAAATAATTGCTTATTTCTGAGATATTGATAAATTATTGTAGACATTTACAACTTAATAACTTTTGTATTTAATTTTTCAAAATAAAAGCTTTAAATGTGGAAAAGCGAATGAATTGTATCTATATTCCATGTCATGCACAAAAATTTACTCAAAATGAATTTAAGACTTGAATGTGAGACCTCAACTCATAAAATGCATCTAAGAAAATATAGACAAAACACTTCATGATTTTTTCAGGGGTGTTTTTTTTCGGTAATTAAACTCCATTGTCAAGAATAATAAGAGCAAAAATAAACATTGGATTACAACAAACTACAAGCATTTTCACTGCAAGAGAATCTATCATTATAACAAAAAGACATATTACTGAATGAGATTAAATAGTCACACACCACGAATCTTACAAATGGCTAATATCCAAAATAAAGAACTCACAAACTCACAACAACAAACTACCCATCAGCAAATGGGAAGGAAGAAGATCTGAACAGACCCTTCTACAAAGACAAACAAATGGCAGCAAGTACATTTGAAAATGTTCACTGAGTACTAGGAAAATGCAAATACAAATAATAATGAGATATCATCTCGTATAAGTAAAAATCCCATAGAATTAAAAACACAGAACAAAAAAACAAGTATGGAAGGAATATGGAGAAAAAAGAATTCTCACTCATTGGGAATGTAAATGTTTCAGCCTCTGTTCCATTCCTAGGTAGCTATCAAAGAATACAAAATCATTAATTCAAATATATATTTATCTATACATACACACACTTATGTTTATTGCAACACTATTTTCAGTGTCAACATCTGAAAAAAATCAGGTTTTCCAAAACAGATGAGTCGATGAATCATTTGTGGTACATATAAACAAACTATTCAATAAAAGAAAAACTGAAATTTTGTCTTTTTTTATGACATGAATGGAGCTGGAGGGTGTTTTGTTAAATGAAATAAGTCAGAAGAAGAAAGACAAATATCAAATGAACTCACACACTGTATGAATATGTGAAAAAAGAAAGGAAACAGATAATATTCAATGAACATAAACCCTAGTCTCAGACCACAGGTAATCGAAGTTACTATGTAGAAGATGAACAGATCTAGTGAAAGAAAAATAGTGGAACTTTGGAATGACATGATATGGTGACATTTTATCTCTAAACAATATAGATTATTACCTCTAAATCATCCACATGCTTGTAAACCTATTTTACCTCATTAAACACTGTCACTGTCATCCCGTTGCTCACCGATTTGCTTGAGCGGGCACCAGTAACGTCTCTCATCAGGAGACTTACTGTTACTGTTTTTGGCATATCCAATACGCCACGGGTAGCTTGCCGGACTCTCCGAGAGGGGCGGAGGAATCGAACACAGGTTGGCCGCGTGCAAGGCGAATGCCCTACTGCTGTACTATGGCTCCCGCCCCACAAAACACAAATTTAAAAATAAAACATCACCCTTCCCATTACAATGGACACCAGACTCTGGGTGCACTTAGGTTGCACTGGGTCTTGATTCCCAAACATCTTCCAACATATTTAATCATGTGATTTTATTTGAGACACTCTTATTCTTTTGTTTTTCAAAAGAGCTCCTTCTTCCAACTTCTCTTCCCATTTCAGAAGGTCTTCAGTTCCTCTGCCACAGTCATGACACCCGCCTTGGATGAGACTTTCCCAGCATTTTCCTTCTTCCAGCTCAGGATGCTCATGATTGTCAGATTCCAACTCTGCACCTGGGCTAAATATGCACATCTCAAGCCTGTAACTCACGCTCCAACTTATTTTCTTCTTGGAGGAAAGCCTCTCTAGCATTGGTTAGAGGGCCCAGTGGTCACTCCCGCTGCAACTCCACTAAGTGGTTGAGTGTTAGAGCAGGGCTAGGAACCACCAAAGCCACTCCAGAGATGCTCAGGGGTCTTGTATCTAACTAGAATCCTACACAAGCAAAGCACATCTCTTTGACACGCAGATGAGTGTGTGTGAGTGTCATATACATATATTATGTATATATACTTAGTGAAATAAAAGTTTTTATTTAAAGAAATTTAGAGATATGTGAGCGGAGGGAGAGAGAATGTTTCTCGGAATTGGAAAAAGTAGAGGAGAGAAAGAGAGCAATTACTTGTTTAAGAGAACATGGGCTTCACCAGAATAGGAAAGAAACCCCCACATTTGTCTTTAAAGCTTGCTTGCCTGCTTAGCACCAACACAGCTATGTAGGCCGAATAGAAGAGAGGTTGATGAAGACAATTTTAAAAATCATAGCACCTATGTCAGAACCAGAAATATTAGTTTTATCAAATTAATTTTGAGGATTTTTATAAGAGCTCAAAGAGATCTTTTTACAATCTATTTAAAGATAAATTTTT
The DNA here is from genome assembly GCF_027595985.1 of Sorex araneus. Lineage (NCBI taxonomy): Eukaryota > Metazoa > Chordata > Mammalia > Eulipotyphla > Soricidae > Sorex > Sorex araneus. Next base: position 336,754,900 of record NC_073313.1, on the reverse strand, counting down.
GGCTCAT